>NW_005871051.1:3665698-3737771 GCF_000147115.1 Myotis lucifugus
CGAGGGGAGCATTGAGGAAGGAAGAGCAAGGCACTGCGTGCTCACTGCGGAGCAGGCCCTGTGCCCAAGGCCTTCCTCACGCCATCCCACTGAGTTCTCCCACAAGCCTCGAGCGGCAGAGGCACCGCCATCCCACTCCCAGAGAGAGACTCTCTGGTGTGGGGGGGTGAGTGTGTCCCAAGGTCACTGCCGGGCCTCGAGAAGCTCTTTCTGGCTCCAAGACACACGCTGGTCCAACTCCCCACATACCCTGTCCCCACCCACTCAGCAGCATCTCTCCAGGGCCCCGAGGGGCCAGGCCGTGCACTTGGTGGATTTCGCACCGATTAAGGCACCGTCCCAGCCTCAGGAAGCTCTGGATCCAGGGGAAAGCAGAAGAGCAGCCACTACATCACAGTGAACACTGGGGGGTCCCGCAGGAGGCTCCAGCCCAGCGTAGTTATCAGGGGAGGCTTCTGGGAGGAGAGGCCAGTGCTCCTCAGAACCACATTCCCAATATTCGTAGGTGAGACTGTAAGTCAGACCTGCTCTAGGCGCATTTCATTTGTGGAAGCACGATGAATTTACCCACATTTTAATTCATCATTCCTCAAACAGAGAGGATGGGTTTTTAAACGGGGATGGGATCCTAGATTAATAAACTAGAAGGGTTATTAAAAACATACACCCTGGTGGGTGTGGCCTGGTAGGTTGGAGCATCGTCCCATACACCGAAAGGTTTCAGGTTTGATTCCCGGTCAGGGCACATACCCACGTTGTGGGTTCGATCCCCAATCAGGGCGCATGCAGGAGGCAACCCACTGATGTTTCACTCTCTCTCCCTCTCCCTTCCTCTGTCCCTAAAGTCAATAAAAGCATGTCCCTGTGTGAGACAGGTTCAAAACAACCAGCTCCCCAAGAACAAGAAGGCTCCCCATGCTCTGGCCCACGGTCCCCAGAAGTCTGTTCAGGTCCCAGTGCTAGGCCACCGGGGAGGCCGGGGACATTCCTGCCAGAGCCCTTGTAGTTTGAGTCACAGTCACAACATTCCTTCCGTTCCTTGACTTGATTCCCACGGAAGAATCACCCTGAATTAACAACTGCACCTGCGTCGGCACTTGGAGCGGCTTCTCTTTCCTAGGTGATTGTGTTTTTTGTGACCTCTCGGATGCCCCCTCTGATCTTCTGTCACTCTAGCATCTCCACGTCCAGCCAGAAATAAAACAGGACATTAGAAAATGGAACTGTCCCCTCCCCTGCCCAACACCAGCTCGGGTCATTACCGCTGGTCTCAAGTCGAACAGAAAGACCCTCTTCCGGTTTCTTCCTTTGCCATGGTGTGACACACCTTCATGCGTGTGACATGCCTCTCCCTGGCCCCCAGCCAAGGGGGGCACGTCCATCGGCTGGACAAAATCTGCACTCCAAAAATGTTCTAGAAAGAAAGAAATGCTGTCCCATGTGGTGGAATAATCCCAACCTTTACACCTGGCAAAGCAGAGAAAAGCAGAGAGGAGGAGGAGGAGGCCTCCATTCCCTGGTACTTATGAGTCGGCCTCCAGACAGGATCAGGATCAGTGTGTAAAAAATGAATCAGGTTCCTAAGAGTAAAAAAATTATATATATATATATATATATATATATATATATATATATATATATATGTTTTAATTGATTTCACAGAAGAAGGGAGAGGGAGAGATAGAAACATCAATGATGAGAGCGAATCATTGATCGGCTGCCTCCTGCACGCCCCACACGGGATCGAGCCCACAACGCAGGCATGTGCCCTGACCTGGAATCGACCTCCTGGTTCATAGGTTGACGCTCAACCACTGAGCCACGCCACCTGGGCCTAAAAGTACAATTTTTAAATCCCCCTGTCCCTTTTATAAATCACACAAGGAAAGACAAGGAGATGCCTAATGGCAATGGGGGTTGGTGTTGCTGTTATTGGATTATGGTTTCATAGTTGTCTTGGATAGCATTAATATACTTTTTAAAATCATTTTCCTCAAACTTTCTAAATATATATTGTACTCTGGATGCTCAAAGAGATGCTCAAGATTCATCAAGTACTTTAAATATTTTCTCTCAAAGTATCTCCACAGAAGACTCTTAAAACCAAGGTGTGACCTAACCCTGCCCACAGGTGCCCTCGTGGGGGACACGGTGCAAAGCACAACCCACACAGATGCCAATAGTACCAGAGCCGAATGGAGGGCAGAGGGCAGAGCTGGCTAGTCTCTTCCTAGTTCCAGGGGGAAACTTACCTGATCACCCACCCACCGCTCCCACATCAGGGGGTAGGGGCGAGAATGGGGGTATATAAAACTTCCACTTTCACTACCCAAAGCCCAGCCCATTTTCCCACTGGGAGAGCCGAGCGGGCAAAGCTAAGCCATGCCACCCACCAGGTGTCTATTTTCCAAGAAGTGCTTTCCTTTTAGCGCTTTCAAATGGGTTCCGATGTACCCTTGGAGAAGAATAACCGGAAACCCCATGGAAGCGACCCGTTTCCTCCAGGCTGTGTGTCCGCCTCTCTCAGAACATGTGACTCACCCATTAGGCTACCTGAAAGGCAGGCATGTAGAATAAAGGCAGAGTGGGTACCACAGCAACACGATCAGAGGCAGCTCTTGGCTTGGCTTTGTGTTGCTCGAGTGATCTGTGAATGCAACTCATCGCTTCGCACACGGTTCTCAAGCACCGGGCCCTTCAGAGATGGAAAGGCAAAATGTTCTGGGCAGTTTCTCGAATGGACCAAATCCTGATGCTGTTTATAGACCTCAGGACCCAGAGCCCTAACTTCCTAACAACTCTCGATTTTTCCTGTTAATAGACATCCAGAATAGGATAAATATGAAATCTACAGGAAACGAAAGAAAAGTGTTAGTTGGCACCACGCTTCAGCCCTGCTAAATCATTCCCCAGAGCAAGCCTCGCTGGAGAACACCTCTGACTCCCCAACTGCTCTCAAGTGGGAGAAACCATGGAACGACCAGTGGCTGGAGAAAGGCATGACAAGTACATAGTCATGAGCTGCCCTTCCCTTTCTGCGCCTCCAGCAGACATCACTAATCAAGCACGACACTCCTGATCTCACACAGACACAACCTCAGAATCTTCTCCAACACCCGGGTTCTTCGGGCAACGATTTCCAGGGAGAATTCCTTCTGATAGGTGCTGTGTTTGCTTTCTCGATTCCTAAAGAAAGATCAGGAGCAAGGCGGGAGGTAGGTGGTCTCAACAGAGACGAGGAACGAAATCATGTGATTTAGAACCTTCTCAGAAGGGCCACCCTGGACCCAACACTGGGCTTGGGTCACACAGTACAGCAGCCACGAGGAGCCTACACTGAGTGGCTACTACATGCCAACCACTTTCCATACGTCATCTTGCTCCCTCCTACAACTAACAGTGAGTTATTATTAGCTCCATCCTTTTATAGCTGAAGAAAACGAGACTCAGTAATGTCAATAACCCGACCACAGCTATAACGCGAGCGAGGGACTAAGCGAGGTCCCAATGGAGATCTGTGGGCTCCCAAGCCTGTGGCCTCCCCGCCCCATGAGCCGCTCCTCAGGGAAGGCATCAAAGCACACCTGGCAGACATGTCCCTGAGGGCTGACACCTATCGTCGTCCATCCCTCCTTCCGGAGATGGGGCAGGAGGCGCGTTCTCCTCTTACAGGGGAGGCCTTCGGGGAGAAGGACCCCCACACCTGTTGGACAGCCTGTCTTGGAGAGATTAGGGGCCGGAGCCTGGGACTAGAAAGGCATCAGATTCCCGCAGCTCAGATGTCCTTCCTCCCTCACGGAGAGAAGAGGAGGCCAGAGATGAGGTCGGAAACAGACGCTGAGCACAGCCTGCCCCGTGCAGTGGACAGTGACAGGCTGGAGGGACAAACGCCTCCTGCAGCCTTTGACGGAGCCTTTGATGGAGCAGAAAGCGTCCAGGGCAGACTCGGCTCCGGTCACTGTGGGAGCCAGCGAGCCCCAGCCTGCTCCATTGCTGGGGTTCACCTGGGACTACAGACAGCCGCTCGTGTTACGTGGACTCCGCTGTGCAGCTATGTGCCAGGAGAGAGCGACATGAATGTGTCATTTTGAAACTATCCTATATGTTTCCTTCCCTACATTCAATGGGCACAGATTTATTGAGGGCCTACTATGTGCTAGGAGTTAGGGACACAGTGATGACCATAGTAGACCCCATTCCTGACTTTCTGCAACGGATGATCTGGTAGATCCCTGAGGATTCGCCTTTGCCTAAGCAACAGTGGACTGCCTGGATGATCATTAAACCTATAGGAAAACAAATATTTGGCGCAGGAAATGCTTATTCCTACCCCTCTCTAGGCACATGCCTCCCCCTCTGATGCATAAAGCCAGACTGCCTCCTCCCTCCACGCACTCCTCAGTCTACTATTCACCCTCAATATTCTGAGAGGCCGCGGGGGCCACCCTTCAAGCAGGTCCGAGGAAACCGGGAGCAATGCCAGCGGAAGGGGTGACATGCAGGGTGGAGCACCTTCAGTGTGAGAGACAGCACAGGGCACACCTGAGGGAGGGGAGCGGGGAGCAGGGAGGTCAGGCCACCAGCATGCATTGCGTGCTTCCCACATATCTCAAATAATTCAACCAAGGAGCCAGGATTCCTCGAGCCTTGTTTAATCTCTTCCTCCAAAGCCCTTGCTACAGAAGACAAGAGTGAATGCATTCCCCTTGGGTGTCTGCCTCAAAACTAATTTTTTAACTTAAAATTCATGTAAATCTGAGTTGCTATTATGTGCCAAATCTTACGTCTATGCCTTGAGATATCCATGCTTGTTTCAATGTAAAAGCAATGTTTTTCGTTGACCGAAGATACATCATGTTAATCCTGTGAATTATGCTGGCCCTGGCATACCTGAGCTGTGCCATCTGATAGAGCACAAGAATCTAGGACCACATCAGGGTCAGAAAGTCCCCCCATGAGGTTCTCTTTCTTTTACCAAGTTTAGAGGCCCCAGGTGTTCATTAAGAAAGACAGCAAGTGCCCTAACCGGTTTGGCTCAGTGGATAGAGCGTCAGCCTGTGGACTGAAGGGTCCCGGGTTCGATTCCGGTCAAAGGCATGTACCTTGGTTGCAGGCACATCCCCAATAGGGGGTGTGCAAGAGGCAGCTGATCGATGTTTCTCTCTCATCGATGTTTCTAACTCTCTATCCCTCTCCCTTCCTCTCTGTAAAAAAATCAATAAAATATATATTTTTTAAAAAGAAAGACAGCAAGTTACCAAGCATTCCTCAGATAAGAGGTCAGGGCAGAGGACACAACACAAGGAAGCCCCGTGAAAGGTCAACAGGTCAAGATCAAAAGAGCTAAAGGAACATACGCAACTGGGGACCAATCACTGTGCCCTCTTCTCCAGGTGTGTGACCAACATTGGAGATGAAGGGTTAGTCATCAAAAGTAACCTCTCGTGTGCAGGAAGTTACTTCCTTGACTCTCTCTCTGTGTCACATGTGCACACACCCTACCACTACTCTATGCAAATCCTGAGAACAAGGAACTGGAGCGAGCAGGTGCTGGTGCCGTGGATTCAGATGAAGCCAGAGATCAGCAGCACAAGAGCCAAGATCCAAGACCAGGACGATAGTGATCTGGTGAGAGCGTGCTGACATCAGCTAGGAAGTCGACTGACCTCTGAGGCTGGTTTGTATCAGCCAACGGCTGTGTGAGCTGAAGAGTTCTCATCAAACTGTCCCAAATCAAGAACCAAAAAATTAGCATTTCCTGCACCAAATATTTGGTTTCCTATAGATTTAATGACCATCTAGTCTGTCCATCGTTGCCCGACCAAAGGCAAATTCTCAGGGACCTACCAGACCATTCGTTACAGACAGAAATTGGGTCTACTGTGGTCACTACTATATCCCTAACTCCTAGCACATAGTAGGCCCTTAATAAATCAATGCCTGCCCTGGCCAGTTTTGCTCAATGGATAGAGTGTCAGCCTTCGGACTGAAGGGTCCCCAGTTCGACTCCGGTCAAGGGCACATGCCCGGGTTTCCAGCTCGATCCCGGGGGGGAAGGGGGGTGCAGGAAGCAGCCAATCAATGATTCTCTCTCATAATTGATGTTTCTATCTCTATCTCTATCTCTATCTCTCTCTCCCTTCCTCTCTGAAATCAATAAAAATATATTTTAAAAATAAAAATAAGTCAATGCCCACTGAGTGTCGGGGAAAAAAACATTATAGTATAATTAAAGGATAGTTTCAAAATGACACATTCATTTGTCCTGCCTCTCTTCTCTGCTTTTATGGTGTGTGTGAACCAATGAGGTCACTGCCAGGTCTCGCAGAAGGACGTCCACACAGTAAAAATCCCGCATCACAGCACTGCTGCGGTGTCATGTCACATGCTTTCACTCAAAAGATTTCAGTAACACCCCTGGAGGGGATGGGAGGGAGGCCGGGACACCCATGCGCTCATGCGTGCACCCAGCTGTCCCTTTCAATGACCTCAGCCCCAGGGTGAGAGAGAGAGGACACGTGATTCCGTGCTCCCTCAGCCAGTCTCATTCCAGCAAGCTTCCCCAGTGGGAGCATGTCCCAGGGCGGAGAGGGATGCTGGTGTTTGAAGAAACAGATTTCACACACAAGTTGGAACCTAAACGCAAGCCAACTGCTTATCTGATACTCAGAGAAACAGCAATCCGATCCAACTCTGAGAGCAAGACGGGCTGTGTAGGCCTCCCGGGTGGAGCCTTCCAGGGGGATTCTCGGGCGATTTTGAGTCTCTATGACTTCTGCCTCCTACACAGACTTAAAAACAGCCAATCAGTGAGCCGCACCCCTGGAACCCCGGCTGGTACGTCATCCCAAACAAGACCAGGTTGAATGGGGAGTGCCTGCCAAAGGAGAGCTTGCACATCTGCTTACACAGGTGGCCTGTAGCAGAGTGTCTGTAACACAGACGGGAGATCTGGGGCATGCAGTAGGGTTCAGTCCATCCTTCCAACCAGCTTTCTGGGTTTTCTAAGATGAACCAAAATGAGGTCTCCATGGTGACTGGAATTCTTCTGCATGTCTTCTCATTGACTTCAGCACGCGTTATTTCAAGACCTCTATCAAATACATCAACACATTTAACTTTAGCTCAAGTAACTCCAGCTCATTAAACGGTATAAATAACAGCTCATTAGCAGAGCGCTGGTAAATATTTCCCTATCCCAACTAAGCCAGGCTTATTATACACTCGAGCACTGTAGCCTGATCCTGCCACAATCACCAGGCTTCTATGCTAAGCCTAAGTAAGAAACTGCTACTGAGCAAATAATGGAATTGGGCCTGTACGTTGCTAAGCTCTTGGCAACGGGTTCATACAATCTTTAAATAGCCAATTTAAACCAACTGCAAGTTTTCATAAACAAGACCATTCTAACACTTTTAATGATCTGGTTTATTAGGCTTTTTGAATAAACAAGCTTAGAACTCTTCGTTCCTTGTTAGAAAGATTCATATCTTAACCACAGTCGCTTTAAGAGATTAAATATGAGTATCTCTGGGAGTATAGAATCCTTTCTAAAGTATATTTTAAAGTATGGATATTAGGGTCACTTTAAGGCAATCAAGCCACTTTAGGGGCAAAGAATCAAGGGATTAGATGGAGTTTGCAGTTGAAAGATGCATTCAAATAAAGTTACACATATCTCCATATTATTTATCCCCATAATTCCTTTGGGAAATTACCCTAAGGAAGCAATGAGGGAGGAGCACAAAGATTTATGTCCAGATGTTTATTGGGGTGTTGTTTATTAGAGAAAATCATGGGAAGTTTCTTAACTATCCAATCTTAGGGATATAATGAAATAAAACATAGAATATCCAAATGGTTGAATATTATGCAGCTACTAAAATGACATTTCAAAGTATTTTTAAAGACTTAGAGAAATATTTGCTATATAATATTGAGTGGGGGAAAAAGTAACACATGTAACACACACACACACACACACACACACACACACAAACAACAGCCCAGCCAGTAGTTGAGCTTTGATCTATGAACCAGGAGGTCATGGTTTGTTTCCCAGTCAGGGCACATGCCTGGGTAGTGGGCTCGAGCCCTTGTAGGGGACATGCAGGAGGCAGCTGATGGATGATTCTCTCTCATCATTGATGTTTCTATTTCTCTTCCCTGCTCCCTTCCTCTCTGAAATCAATAAACATGTTGCATTAAATAACATATAGAACAGATAGCAAGTCTATATTTAAGTATACATACACATGCATAAGTAAGTAAGCATAAAGAGAAGAGGAAGAGGAAAAATATCAACACATCAACAGCATTTATCTCTTGTGATTATAATACATATGAGTTATTTTCTCCTTTTTTTTTTCTTCTGCTCATGTTTATATTCCAAATTTTGCAGTTAATATTCATCGCTAATGTTGTTAGGAGAGAAAAGAAACATGATAAAAACTAAATTAAAAAGCAGGTGTGTAAATGAAATTGCGCTTAAAGCAGAGTTTGTAAGAGTAAGTAGAACACAGCTGAGGACAGCAATAGCTGCAGCGGGAGCAAGGCCGGGCAGCAGCTCACAGATGCTTCCTCCGGACAGATGCTCGAAGTGAGGCCAAACCAAAATGCAGGGACTGGACGGACCAGCTGCTGTATTTACAAAGCAAGTTTGTAGCTCATCTGCAGTTGTGCTGGGATGATCTATTAAATCTAAGCAAAAATGTGCTCGTTTATTCTACTCTGTTTACTGAAAACCATTAGGAAGCAAATAGCCCCAGTTTTTCACTGAAGCTTTTTCTTGCTTGGGGTAGAGAAAGGGCTGTTTTGGTGGCATTGGCTGGGCTACAGAAACCCCAGGTTTGGCAGCATGAGGCTCTCTCTGTGCAGGGTTAGCCGGGAGTAACACCTCCATTCAACACTGAGATGGGAAAGGGTGAGGCGGGAAACCCATAGTCTCCCTAAAACTGTGGGCAGGGAAAATTTCCCCAATTTTTGATGCCCTCAAATGGCTTCAATTAACTGAAGTAAACATTTCTCTATATAAGAAAGGAAAGCATTCTTGGTTGAACAAGTACCTAAAAGCAATGTCTAGTACTTTAAGCCCTCTCACTACGTCGCCATTTAATTAAGTTAATTAGAAATTTGCCAAAACCGGTTTGGCTCAGTGGATAGAGCGTCGGCCTGCGGACTGAAAGGTCCCAGGTTCGATTCCGGTCAAGGGCATGTACCTGGGTTGCGGGCACATCTCCAGTGGGAGATGTGCAGGAGGCAGCTGGTCGATGTTTCTCTCTCATCGATGTTTCTAACTCTCTATCTCTCTCCCTTCCTCACTGTAAAAAATCAATAAAATATATTTAAAAAAAAAAAAAAGAAATCAGCCTGCAGGTAAGACTTTGGGCCTAAATATGTCACAACAAACTGAGATCCTAAGATCCATGACACACTGAAGGTCTCTCAAAACCTTAGGGTCACAGAGAGAGAGGTCACACGACCCGAGCCGACCAGCCAGGGTCTTGCTCAGGATTGACTGGGTCCTTGACCTCTGTGACCTTGAGCAAAGGTGCCCCTCGCCATCTCCCTCTCCCCCTGTGACTGGCAGAGAGTGGACTTTCCATTCTGCACTGACACATCACCACCTTCTGTGGCCTGTTTCCAGCAGAAACATGTTTCTGCCCTCCGGAGCATACACTTCTGGGAAGCACCGCCTTCCCTCCCTGCAATCGCAGGAGCCCTGAGGCAGCCAGCAGCCGCGTGTCGGGGAGCACAGCGACGGAATCCAACCCAACCACTCCTCCAGCCGACAACAAAGACTCCACCACCGTCACGAAGAAAAAAGCCGGCTGGCTGATCCGTAAAAGCGCCCGAACCAGCCACCAGCCCTTCAGAGGAGCGTGAAGATGGAGGAGGAGGAGTTCTATTTCCTCATCACCGCTGGCAAGCCAGGCTGGTGGTTTTTCTGAGGAACAGAGACCATTTCATCTACTTCCCACTTGTCTCATGGCCCAGTTCCCTCCCACGTTACTAGGTTATCTCAATGTCCCCAGTTACCTCCGTTTCCTCACTGACACGTGTGTTTCTCAGTCAGTCAAACCCCATAAAGAAAGATCCCGGTGTCAGACATGTCACCACCACCAGGATTTCATTCAAAGGACCCAAAACCAACCCAGAGGGTCAGATTTTCACGCAGGTTGTCTAGCTCCCGAAATGGGTCTGAAAAGGGAATCCGTTAGTGCTCTTTTCCTTCTTAATATTTTTTATTGAGTTCAGAGAGGAAGGGAGCGGGAGAGGGAGAGATAGAAACATCAATGATGAGAGAGAATCACTGATGGGCTGCCTCTTGCACGCCCCACACTGGGGACCGAGCCCGAAACCCAGGCATGTGCCCTGCCCAGGAATAGAACCGTGACCTCCTGGTTCCTAGGTCGATGCTCAACCACTGAGCCACGCCGGCTGGGCTTAGTGCTCTTTAATATAGAAAATATTGGCTTCACCGCAGCCCACCCAAATTCAAGTGCTTCTGCTAGAGAAAGGCTGTTCATTGGTTGGATGACATAACGGACTCTCCTGGAGGGAGGCAGCAAAAACAGTGCCCTCGCCTCTGTTTCCAAAAGCCACTTGAAGCTGTTGTGTAAAACCACCGAGGAATTAGGCAACGGTAAGGTGGCTGGGGAAGGCGCCCAGGAGAGGCTGTTCTCCAGGTTGGGGCAGAGCCGCACTGGTTCTGAATCACTCATCCAGGCTTCCCCCGAGGGCATCCTTGAGGTCTGCACCCTTCAGGTAATAGAAGTGCGAGAGCTATTCGACCACTGCGGCCTGGGTTTCTCATCTGCTAATGAGCGGTTGGGTGGCGTGTGTTTTGTTGTGGGGCGTGGGGGGGGGGCGGGGGGATTGTTTTGTTTTGTTTTGGGCCCTTCCCAGATCTAAAAAGTCTCCAGTTCAGCTCAGAATACACGATTCCCACAGAGTTTCCAGGAAAACATTTGCGTAATTGTCCCCAGAGGAAAGATATTCGGCAACAAAGCCCTTCAGTTCTTGGACTAAACTGTTCCCCCCCACTTCCTACTGATAGAGGAAGACTGTCAATAGCATGAGGGCTTAGGCTACACATAAGAAAACGTATAAGCGCAGGTAAAACACTGGAATGAGCTAGAAGGAAAGGCTAATTCTTGAGGCCAGGGCACAGACAGGAGGAACGATTTGCTTGAGATGCGTTAGGGTGGGTCCCGCCACATGGCAGAAGGATGGAAGGACCATTCTGTACACGGAAGGATAAAGAGACATTGGCGTTTAAAAATAGAAAAAGACAGGCATTCGGACAGAAGGGAAGGAAAATGTTTACTGAGTGACTGTTCTCCAGCACCCTGTCCCCTCCCAGGTCCCCAGAGCAGGCGTCTCTGCCCCATGGTAGAGGAGCCGCGAGCCCATCCTCCCTCCCTTCTCCAGGAATGTCCCAGTGCAAACGAACACACTGTCCATCCGCCACCTGCTCTGAGCTTAGCTCTGCTATTGGCCTTGACCTTGCACACACTGGCCAGGGCATTCTAGAGCAGCGGTCACCAACCTTTCAGACCTCAAGGACCACCAGTGGTCCACGGACCACCGGTTGGCAACCGCTGTTCTAGAGGCAACGTGGACTGTTTACCTAGGTTTTCCCCTCTCCACCCCATGGTCAAGCTGATCACTTTCCATTGCTCCCCAACCAATAACCAAGTTCAATGGCCACTTCTCCGTGAAGCCATCTGAGATCCACCCCACAGGCCACTCCGGCCCCCCACAGCTGTCCCATGCTGAAGGAAACCTGCCCTTCTGGGTCTTTAGGAAGGAATGGCAAGAAGCTAAATATTAGATATCAAGAGGGAGAGAGAGAGAAAGAGTTTCCTGAAGCCCCTTTCGACTGCCCACAATATGACATCACTGGTGCTTCTACTAGTTTGAGGGGGATTTCTACCACTGCACCTAACAAAACCCTGACTAATATATCAATGCACAGTACACATTGATGAATATAAATACTCATCCTATATAATAAAGAGCTAATATGCTAATGGTCATGACACCCTCACACCATAACAACCAATCAGCAGGAGGCTACATGCGTGTGCTCAGCGGGACAGAAGCGGGGAGGCACCCAGAGGAGGTGGGACCAGCCCGAGGCAACTCGCGGGACCGAGGGCGGGTCTTGAAGTGGCCAGAGAAGGCCGGAGGGGCCAGGGGCGGGGCCAGGCGCACTCGAGCTCTGGGTGGAGAGGTTAGGGTGCGTGCGGGAGGGCGGGGCCGCACGATTTCGTGCACCGGGTCACTAGTTTAAAAAATGAGAGCTGTTTGAAAAACCGTGAATAAAGCCACATGTTCTGGCACCGTGAAAGCAAATGGGATCCTGACTAAGATTCTTGAGAATAATCAGGATCCGGAGAGACCAGGAGATAATTAGCCAAATGGATCATGTAGAGCAAATCACTGAAAACGGACTCTCTGCTGTTGTGTTTGTCGCAGGAGAAGACACTGAGCCGCACAGGAAGCTGCAGCTCATCCCCCGAGGGAGGAAGAAATCAGAGCCGCCAGGCAGACGGGAGGGAAGGGCCTGAGAGAATACGGAGGAAGCGGAGAGGCAGCGAGTGCCCTGGCGAAGAGTCCCTTCATTGTCACAAGCTCTTCCTATCGTCCTTACACAGAGACATCACTTACTAGAAGCGTAACAAAGGAATATCCCAGCATCACTTCTTTCCATGTCACTAGGAAAGTCTGCACAGCATAAAAGTACTTTGAAATCGATCCAGAAAACTTACATAAGAATGAAAGTATACAATATTTGTAAATGGAGAAAGAAAAGAAAAAAAAGTAGTTGCCGTATAATCCTTTTTTATAGCAGGTCCAATTCCCTCGAGGCTTTTATTTCTTCTCATTTACCACATTATTTAAATTTGAATAATGCTATATGTAACAGTCACCGCTACCGAGGCAAGCCTAACTCTGCCCCCACCTCTCGCCCCTCCAGGGAGAAGTTCCCGAGGGCAGACACTGCCGAATGAGGGAGAAAACCCCTGCCCTCAGCGCCATCTTCTCCCGGTGCTGTTTTCAGATTTTCATTCTTGTAAACCTGGCATTTACATCGACTTGTTTGTGCTTTCACTTATTACTTATACAGTAAGTAAGTTTTAAATGCCAACAATATTTTTTAAAGCTTGATAAATGAATAAATGCATGAGCCCACAAATGGGTGAGCAATCCCCCAAAAAACGGTAGATGCACTTCCATTTGTGTTGTAAAATGCATTTAGGAAAAGAATATTCTATCCGTGCTTGTGAAATGTGGGATTCTCAGGTGTTCATTTCAACTAAAAAAAATAAAAAAAATAAAAATATTAAATTTTCTTTTTACATCCGATGTAAACTATAAAGTAATCCTTGTAGGGTTCATCCTTTGAAATTAAGTGAATAAAATAATATTCAATTAATTGTATGTTTTTCACTGCATTTCATTTAAAAGTAAAACTGGTTCGGGGAAATTTGATTCCCAAGGAAGAGGTTGTTTTCTTTCACAAGGACTGAAATTTTGACCCCCCCAAAACAGACCTAATCATTTGGCATTTATAAAAATGTGATTTTCTGTGCTTGGACTTAAAAGGTGGTGTGGGTTAGAAATGACTGTACTTAACCTTAAAAATACTTCGCAAACATTCTCTTCCAGGGCTATGAACAAATTCTCTCAGCATAAACTTCTAAGGAAAAACACTCCCACTTGCCCAAAAAGTAACAATTCCTGCTCTCTGGCTTCACCGAACTCTAACTCTCTCCCATCTGCAGTATCTCACAGAAGACAACTTGCACGGCTGCCCCGGGAGAACTGTCTTGCAGGTCAATGGCATGGCTTCAGTAATTCTTCCGTAACGTTTCTCTGTTTTTCCAGGACAAAATGATCAGTGTTCTTCATTACAGTGAACCCATTTACAAGCTGCTGTGCAGTTTATAAATCCCTTGGTAAGAAACCAACTGTGTATATTTTTAAATAGACTGCCGGAGCGAGAGGGAACTTCAGAGCCGCTCTAACCAGGCTACACATTGGAATGCCCTGGAGAGCCTTTAAAAATACTGATGTCGGGTCCTACCCCACACCCGTTAAATCAGAATTTCTACCCGTGGGGCCCAGGCATCTGCATTTTCAGAAGGTCGCCCGCCGGTTCAATGCATAGTAAGGGTCAGATACCCCAGATCTGGTCCATCCACCTCATTCTACAGGGAAGGGCGCTGCAGCCCAGAGCTGTTATGTGACAGTTCTTTATTAATATACTAGAGGCCCGTTGCATGAAGAGATTTGTGCAATAGGCCTTCCTTCCCCTGGCTGCTGGCACCGGTTTTCCTCTGGCACCCAGGACCCAGGCCTTCGCTCCAACCACAGTGGAGAAGCCAAGCCTCTTCAGTCTTCAGTCTTCAGTCTTCAGTCTTCAGCCTTTGCTCGGGCCGGAGCGGCGCCTGCATATGCAAATTAACCACCATCTTTGTTGGATTAATTTGCATACTCATCCTGATTGGCTGGTGGGCGTAGCAGAGTGACACCAATTTGCATGTTTCTCTTTTATTAGTGTAGATTTTTATTGATTTCAGAGAGGGAGGGGGGAGAGAAAGAAATATCAATGATGAGAGAGAATCATTGATTAGCTGCCTCCTGCACGCCCCATACTGGGGATCGGGCATGTGCCCTGACCGGGAACCACACCCTGACCTCCTGGTTCATAGGTCGACACTCAACCACTGAGCCATGCCATCCAGGCTGCGTGACAGCTCTGAAGTCACTTAGCTAATGAGTCACAGAGCTAGGGTTAGAGCCCACATCTGCAGATTCTTTCTTCTCTATTACGCTACCTTCTTTCATAGCTGCATGTCTCCTTATGGAATTAGATGTCAGAATTGGATTCCAAAAAGGGACCGCAGTTTGGACCCACTTCCCTGGGAGGTACAGAAAGCAGCTCCGCAGGGGTCAGCCCCATGTTGCCTCCCTGGCCAGCGGTTCGCTGCTGTTATGACAACTACATCCCCTGTGAGATGGAAACCACCCCTCCTGACACCTTCACCAGAGAACAGCAGCCTCGTTCTCCATCTATATGAATGCGTTGCTTTATTGCTTCCATCGAACCCTGTCCTCTGATGCTTCTCTTTAAAAGAGATAATAACAACCTCCCTTTAAGAACTTCATTCGGTGGTAAATTGAATTTCTGGCGTAGGGATGAGCTAAGAGCTTTCATATAAAGAAATGGCTGCAGGGCAACTTCTAAAAGAAATCATTTGCTGACGGGAGGTCTGGAGTTCTGCTTTCGGGGAAAGCTGCACAGGGGGCCGCAGACACAGAAGGAGCTGGAAATGAGCCCGGCCCCTCGAGTGTGGGCGACGCTAGCCCCTTCTGAAGGTTCTGGAAAGGGATAAGCACAGTAACACCCCCGGGCGTTAGCCAACACCTCCCCATACACAACTTCAGGTGTGAGAACTGCTGGCGGGCCTGGTCCCCGTGACCCTATGTACACACATCCCAATCCTGCTAAACTATTAAAAGCAACCACGACAGTGTTTTTGTTGTAATAAAAGGTAATCCCCTGAGGCTGAAAGAAAAAGACAGAGAGCCTGTGAAAGGAGGTGCCAAAATCACAGCAGAGTTGAGGAGAACTGGCCCAGGAGCCAAAGACCTCAATCCAGCCCCACTCCCGACATCGACATGCACTTGTCACATATGCTGGGGCAAGTCCATCGCTCTTGGGGCAGGTCCATTGCTCTTGGGGCAGGTCCATTGCTCTCGGGGCAGGTCCATTGCTCAGGGCTTCATTTTCCTCACGGGGAAAGCTGGGATAACATCTGTCCTGACTGCCTCATAGGTTGGTTTTTGAAAACCAAACAGAGAGATAATTTACATAAAAACATCCTTATAAAACTGCACATAAATGCAGGCACCACTAGAAAGAACAAAAGATTAAAAGAGACTTATATCACAAGATAAAAAGTTAAGACATTCAGGTACTAAATTCCTAAAACAAAGATTTGACTAAAGAATGAGTTACCCATATAATGTCATGATGAACCACCATGACTGTGGAGTCAGACAGACTTGGAGTCAAATCTTAGCTCTGTCTGCCCAGCCGGTGTGGCTCAGCAGCTAAGTGTCAACCCAGGAACCAAGAGGCCACCAGTTTGATTCCCAGTCACCGGGGCTCGGTCCCCAGTAGGAGGCGTGCAGGAGGCAACTGATCGATGATGTTTCTCTCTCATCGATGTTTCTATCTCTCTATCCCTCTCTCTTCCTCTCTCTCTAAAAATCAATAAAAAACATATTTAAAAAAACCATCTTAGCTCTGTTAAGTTACCGCTCATAGCGTCGATGTCCTCACCCATTCAGTGAGGACTATGTAGCAGGTCCTCTTGGAGGTTTGGCATGGTTAACATGAGATAATCATGGAAAGAGCTTAGCTCAGTGGCTGGCACATGGTAAGTGCTCAAAACAAATGTTAGTTCTTGGTCACTAGTGTAACCCTAGTTATTGTTACTGTCATGCTTCCCCCACAGCACAGAGCGCAGGTGGGTAGGGATCAGGTATGTAAAGAGATGGCACCTTGGAAGCTTTCAATACCAGATGGCCAACATTTACTCTACAAGTAACCAGCTCTCCCTTTCGACAACCAGAAACACTGCCGAAGGCCATGTGTGCAACTCTACACTTTCTTGTTGACCTGATCCGATTCTTTGCAGGCTTTGAGTAATGTCTGGTAAACTGGGAAGGGTCTAGGTCAGCAGTCACCAACCGGTGGTCCACAGACCACTGGTGGTCCGTGAGATCCGAAAGGTTGGCGACCGCTGGTCTAGATAACCACCCTCACATTCCAGTCACAGCTGTATCACCATCTTCTCAGGCTCCAGATGTTAAGTGTGGTTTTCAAGCTTAAAGGTTGAGGTGGTTTTCAAGGTTTTCAAGGTTGAAGCATCCCCTAAGTATCAGGTCAATGTTCTACAGCAAGTGGATCCTATAGCTAAATCAGGGTGTCTGGCAGGTATCCAGACAATTACTAGAATTATCAGACATGATAAGCAAAGAAAACAAACAAAAAGGCAAGTGTTACTTGAAGAGAAGTTACATGAAGTGTGCAGCTGTGTTCTAGAAATCTCTGTAATTGGCAATTTGTGCCACTGATCCTACCAATGCTTTCCTTCGAATGAAGAAAAACGGGGAAAATCACGAAAAGTTAAGGCAAAAAACATTCACTTAGCCTGGCCTAAGTATGATTCTCTCTCACCGTTGATGTTTCTGTCTCTCTCTCCCTCTCCCTTCCTTTCTGAAATCAATAAAAAATATATTTTTTAAAAGTAAATAAAATTTAGAGACCTGGCTCCATCTGATTCCTGACACTGTCACTTACCAGCTCTATGACTTGATTTATGTTACTAATTTTCTCTGGGACCAATGCCGCCTGTGTTCAGCAGAACCAATGCTGCCTGACCTCCTCCACCCTTGGCTCTTAGAAGGCTCGAATGGGATAAAATATGCAAAAAACATTGTGTGAGGAGGGGTCATAGCTCTTCCCAGAAATGATCAAAATGCCCCTCCAGACACCGAATGCCTCTAACCAAAGTAAAACTGCTAGAAGACACAAATTTTACTCCATAAATGATATCATTAAATAACTGAAGTGCTGCACTATTTTCTTCAACCAATATCTGATGGCTTCTACACTGACTTAACAAAGGGAATAAGCAGAAACATCTTATATTCTATTTCTTATATTCTATTTCATATCACAGTAACAATAACTCAAGTTTAACTGCACTCACCTTTGATCAAGAAAAATAATGCAGTTAAACAATTCAAACTACACACTGCTCAACTGTTCTTTCCATTTTCTCTCATGAGACACCACAAAGCTGGAAGGACAAGGGAATGTCTATGGACTGTTGACTATTTTTTTTATAACAAAAGAATGTATGTGTCCTCAATTTTAAAAATATAATATACTGAGTAAACCAGAAAGCCCCATCTGTCTTCACTTCCCAGAGGTAAGCAACCATCATCTGTCTGGTGTGTATCCTGCCAGACCTCTTTCTACGAAGTGACTATCCGTGCATAAACACAGAAATCTACCTCCTCTTTTGTTTTGATATATGATTGGGATCAGATTTCAAGAATTGCTCCACAACCTGCTTTTTTGACTTTCTGTAGATTATCTCATGCCATGCATGCCTACCCACCTCATTCTTTTGAATAACATAGGCTTTCCTGTTAGGAAAACACCCCAAGTTTCATTTAACCCTACTGATAGGAATTTGGTGGTTGCCAATTTTCAAAATTACAAAGCTTTGCTAAACTTTTAAAATTAAGTTGCTAGTGGACTCCATTTGATTGCCTCTCTCCAACTTTCACCCAAAACCCACTTCTAGTAAAGTTCTTTCTCATATCACTTTCTTCCCAGGGGTAAGAAGTAGAGGCTACTTTTTGAACATAGTGTGAATGCAATAGAGCTTTTTAAAAAAGAGTCAAAAGGGCCCAGCTGGCATGGCTCAGTGGCTGAGTGTTGACCTATGATCCAGGAGGTCACAGTTCCATTCCCGGTCAGAGCACATGGCCCCGTTGCAGGCTCGATCCCCAGTGTGGGGTGTGTAGGAGGCAGTCAATCAATGATTCTCTCTCATCATCGATTTTTCTATCTCTCTCCTTCTCCCTTCCTCTCTGAAATCTATAAAAATATTTTTTAAAAAAAGAGAGGGTTAGCAGTCTAGATTCAATGCTAACTCTTTCAAGCTGCATTCCTTATCCATTAACGTTTGTTCAATCAGTGCTCTGTTTTACTTGCAGAATGGGCCTCTACCTATGGGCTTCCTTCACTGAGTTAAGCATACGAACTTCAGCCTCAACACACACACACACACACACACACACACACACGCATGCACGCACACACTCACACAGCTAAGACCAAAGAAAGATGACATACATGTGAAAAATCTGAGCACACCAATAAGCATGGTCTTGGATTCTTTCTTTTTTTTAAGCACTAAATAGAATTACATTTTAGAATCTTCTACAAGACCAAAACTATCTCCACTTGGGATTCCCAAACTCAAATGCTTGCTGAGTGCCTACTATGTGCTAAGGGAGGCTCAAGAGCAACATAAGATCCAATCTCTGCCTTCCAGAAGCTATAACACAGGGAGCTGAGGTTGACAAAACAAAACAATTCACAGTACAGAGCAGTCCACAATTAGGTGAGCAAGTAAAGGGTGGAGGCAATTAGTGTTCTAGGAGGAGTGCTCAGTGGCAGTAAATCGAGGGAAGTAACATCAAACAAGTCATTCTGAACAGGCCCCTCGGCACTGCAGTGAGGGCTTAACACAGGAGCCAATTGATGAGGGCTGTTTATGACAGGACCATAAAACAGCCATTTGACCGTAAGACACACCTGGGCAAATGAATCTAAGTGTGATTGTACATTTGGTAGAAATAGGACCAGAGGACATGGTGCTACAGTAACAACCAATGAGGTGCCTCTCAACACAGACCCCAAAGGTCCAGAGCCCCCAGCCCCCACCCCTGTGTGGGCCACACCGGCTCACAGGACTTCTCAGCAATGCCTCCTTGGAGGAATCAGAAGTTACGTTTCAGCACTCTTGTCCTCCTGAAGGCTGACTGTGTGTAAATACATTCAAAACCCATCACTAAGCACCTACTGTGCCCGTGTAAAGACCAGATGAAGAAGACACACGGTCCCTACCTTGAAAGTGTTCACAAGTGTGTGTACAACCCACTGCAACTCAAGGGTGTCCTGAAGCCACCGCCCCGCCTGGCCAATGGTGAGCCTGCACTCATAAAAAGTAATAGCAGTGACAGGAGAGGGTATATCTCTGTGGACCAATAAGAAAAGAGGTTTTATAAAATATTTCTTGTTTTAACTTGTTTCTGTAATGCTGAGGTTGGTTTGGTCTGCAGGGCTAGTTTCTTTCAACTCTATAGCTACACGTGCTGCCTGTACATCCTCATTATGGAGCCTTTAAGCAAGCTTCCGTTCTCTTTCCCCATTTATTTGAAAGTCTCAATCCGACCCCAAGCTTCTCATCTCCCCGCAATAAGTGACTAAGAAAAAAGTACAAAGGGAAAGAGAGAGAGGGAGGGAGGGACGGACGGGAGAGAGAAAGAAGGAAAGACTGATTTTACAGCAGCCATTGAGGAGGAGGATCAGGGTAGCAGGTCAGTTTCAGTTCGAGCCTGTTCAGAGTCCACAGTGAAGGCGGTGGACTGCATACTATTGTCTCTGGTACAGAAAGAGCAAAGGTAAACCCGCGCTCAGAAACTCTGCAGGGGCGATGGGAGAAGCGAGGCGCTGCTGTGTGCCCCTCACTAGAATCCAGGGAAACAGAAGACAAATGCCTTTGATGCCCAGGCAGTGACGGCGACGGCGACGGCATAGAACGGAGCTGGCGAGAGGCAGGCGGCACAGGCTCGCTTTGGAGGAAACACAACTCCTTCAAGTCGCGTGCCATCCATCGTGGGTCTCCCGTAACAGCTGGCTGTATTATTTTCCCCTGAGAATAGACCTCTGTCCTCACAGAGCACTGCCCCCTTGAAGGTTTCAGGACTAGTCACTTGCTTAAGAGAAAGGCACAGCCCTGGCCGGTGTGGCCCCATGGGGTGGAGTAGCGTCCTCTGCACCAAAAGGTCGTGGGTTGGTGCCCTTTGGCTCTCACTGGATTCTCAGAGCCTAACACAACGCCTAGCACGCATGAATTAACAAGCAAGCTCTGTCATGTTTGGACACCCTGCACAGCACGTGGTCAGACCAAATAAGGAGGCGGTGAAGAGGATGGGGAGTCTGTTCTGAAAACTGCCTACTCACCCGGCTTAGTGCTTTTAAGCTGATTCATCTCAGTGAATTTGGTTTATCCAGGTCTGTGCTAGGATCGCCACCCTGACCAAGAACTGGCCCTCAGGTTAGCATAATATGATAGAAGGATTCGGTCCACATTGTACAGAAAACCCCAAATAGGCTTAAACAGGACAGATGCCTACTTCTCTCATTGTAAACAAGGTCTAAACAGGAAGTTGCCCAGGACTGGGGTGGTATTTTAGGGATAAGGACCCAGGTTTTATCTATCTCGCTGCAAAATTCACCTCAGCATCTACTTCCTGTTCTACTTCATGACCCAAAACGGCTGCTCAAGCCCAGCCATCCCATCCAACTCCAGGCAGTAGGCGGCAAAGGGGGGCAGGGTAATGAAGGGTGATGTTCCCCTTTTCTGAAAATGTCACCCTTAAGTCCCTTAGTTAGAATGTAGTCACACAGCCCTACCCAGTGGCAAGGGGGGCTGGGAAATGCAGTCTCTATTCCCTATAAAGAAAGGAAGGCTGGATACTGGGGGACAATCGGCAGTTTCTGCATAGATTTGCCAAAATATTGGAGGGGACCTCGTTTGCTGTTCCTGGTATCAGCAGGTCTCTCTTCAAACGGACATTATCCAAGCAAGGAAGACCAACCAAGGGGGGGGCGGGGTGGACCTGTATATCCAATAATGAAAAGCAATTTGAGCGTTGACATGGACACGTTAGTATCCATGCGAGATAACCATGAGTAGGGAAACATGTGTTCAGGGTTGCTGTGGTTTTCTTTTGTATCTTCATGACATTTTTGTGCCATGGACACTGTCCCACCCTTTCCACCTTTCCCCACTGTGGCCACCTCTCCCTCATCTTGCTGCCAGCTTTGTTTCTAGACACACATTTTCTAAGCTCACACACCTACAGCAGTTCCCCAGGCTCGGGCACTATTCTCTCATTTCATCCTCACTACAACACTATGGAATAGATACAACAGTGTCCTTCTTCCCATTTCGTGGATGAAGAAACTGAGGCACAGAACAGTTCAGTCATTTACCCAAGATGACACAGCAGGAAGTAGCAGAGACAGCATTGGAGCCAGGTGGTCCAACTCCAAGCCCAGTGTTCACAACACCCATGTTTTCACATCAACAGAATAAAATCCAAACCCTCCACCGAGCAGTCAAATATCTGTGCGCCTTTCCAGTCTCTTTCCCTCTTCTCTCCTTTGCTCCTTCCTCTTGGTGCAGCCCGTTCAATGCAGTACTCACCGTAAATAAGTGTTGATTGAATGACTGGTTATGCGAATGAATGAACAGTCAGTTCTGATTTCATTCAATCATAGTCCTTATGTTCACTGTCATGGAGGGGCCGCGGGGGGAGAATTTCAGCTTCTGCCCAAGAAGTCTAATCTCTGAACATGACACCAGGCAACAAGGAAATCAGGCAAGAACTTGTTAGGTTAATTACTCATCCCCTCACTGTCAGCAAGGGCATCCAAGCAAGCCGGCACTAATAGGTCTGCATCCTACACGGGCTGTAAGCCACAGTGGGCATGGGGGGAGGGGGGAAGGGGGAGGAGCTGGGGATAGGCTGCTGAAATATGGCTCCCCAATGCAGGAAACAAATGCCTTACAATTATACCCTCTTGTTCCCTGGAAAAAATTTGCCAAATCTATCACAGGGTAATCCTATTGGCAGAAGTCCTGGTACCATGAGCAAAATTAATTGCTTTATATAAATGGTGGCTGCAGGTGGAATAGAGTAAAAACCCAACCTTCATTTATATCATGCTTTACAGGAGACGAATCACTTACACGTGATCTCCGACACAATCCCCACAGCAACATGGGCTCTGAGGCTTTATTATTGTCCCCATTTGGCTGATGAGAAAACTGACATGCAAAGATCATGAATAACATACCCAAAACCACACAACAGAGCGATGACAGCAACCCAAGCCTCCTCTCTCCAAGTCCAGCCCAACTCAGACCAAAGAGTCCAAGCTGAGGAGTGGAGACGCCGAAGAACTGGGAGATGGCTGGCACCAGGGCCCTGTGTCAAGGTCTCTGCAGGCTAAGGCATTCACTCCGTCAGCAACAAGTAATGGTTCTGGACGCGGCCTCTCCTTCCTCATCATCCCCCTCCCCCTTAACATTTACATGGATGAACTTTAGGCAAAGCAGATTGCCCTCCATAACGTGGGTGGGCCTCACCCCATCAGGTGAAGGCCTGACCAGAACACAAAGGCTCCCTGAGCAAGGGGGAATTCTCCAGCAGACTGCCGGGGGACCGAGCGGTACCCACTCCAGTGAGAGCTGTGTCAGCTCTCCTGGGTCTCTAGCCTGCCGCCCACACCACAGATTCTGGACTTTGAGGTTTCCCCAATCATATGAACCAATTCCCTACTATATATACACTAGAGGCCCAGCTCGAAATCGCGCAGCCCCTCCCACCCACATGCGCAGCCCCGCCCACCACATGCACCTTGCCATGCTCGCAGCCCCGCCCACCCGTGCCGGTCTTTGGTCATTATGGCATTAGGGCCACTGGGTTTTTATAATATGGACTAGAGGCCCGATGCATGAAATTCGTGCAAGAGTAGGCCTTCGCAGCCCCGGCTTCATCTGGAAGGTCATTCAGAAGGTTGTCCAGAAGGTTGTCCGGACGGTCGTTCCGCTGTTCAGCTGTTCGGTCGATTTGCATATTACGCTTTTATTATAGATATACATAATTTGCATACACATACACTTATACATGCTATTGGCTCTGTTCTGGAGAGCCCTGACTACATCCAGGGCCCAGCTTGCAGGATGGAGAGCTGTGGGAGCAGATCTCTGCAGATGAAGAAGGCTCTCCGGGGAGCTGGGCAGGCACTGGGAGCAGGAGTCGCATGTGGTGTGCTTGTGGAGGGCAGTACTGAAGTGCATGTGCTTCGAGGGATGATGGCGGGCTGCTTGACTTGAGTGAAAATGTTTGCTTAGGGAGGACTCACATTCCTAGCTCTACAGGGAGGAAGAGTGTCTTATTCCTGGAAATTCTCTAATAGGTAAGGAAAGGGTAGTATAAAGCTCACTTTGGTTATGAAAATCCCACCAGGTAACACATTGGACAAGTAATTTTTATCACTTTAACCCCTTAAAATAGGGCAGGACTCACGTTCCGACAGAGAAAGAACTTCCCAGTTGCCATTCGTGTGGAAGAGGCCAGTGGCACCAGCGTGCTTTTATTCTAGCAGAACCCGGGGCAGTAAAGGTCCTTGTGACAGAGCAAAGGAGAAGTAGAACTTCCTATTTGTGTTTTTTTTATATATATATTGTTATTGTTGATAGTATTACAGATATCTCCCATTTCCCCCCTTTTTCCCCTTCCTCCCAGCCCCTACCCACCCACCCACGTCTTCACCACCCTATTGCCATAGCCTATGTCCATGGGCTATGCATATCTATAATAATAAGAGTGTAATATGCTAATTAGACCAGACATCCTTCCGACGACCTTCCGGACGAAGCTGGGGCTGCAAGGGAAGCCCGGGTCCTGGGTGCCAGAGGGAAGCCAGTGCCGGCAGCCGGGGGAAGGAAGGCCTACTCTTGCACGAATATCGTGTATTGGGCCTCTAGTAAGTATATAATTTCTTTGGTTAATCTCTTCTTGTTCTCCCAGCCTCACATTGAGGTATGTCAGTCTGTTCCATGCCTCCCTGCTCTGGGTATTATTTTGTTGGTCAATTCATTTTGTTCATTAGATTCCACAAATAAGTGAGATCCAGTGATATTTGCCTTTCTCAATTTGGCTTATTTCACTGAGCATAAGTTATTTATTTTAGATATGTAATTTCAGCAAACATATCCATTAAAACACACAATCTCTTCATCAGCTGCACGAAAGTTTATTTTTAAACAGATAGTCAAAATATTTAAGCCATAATACTATCAGGGCTGAAGCTGGGTCATCCATTACAGAGCTACAGGTTTACATTCACTCTCACCAAAATGTCTACAGCATTGCAGTCTTTATTTGGAGAATATTTTTTATGTCGATAATGGAAAGCATACAAGTCCATCTACATTTCACTTTTATCATCAAAGTAGCTTTCAAAGAAGTTTCTAGGCTCAAAATATACCAGTCAGGTATTAGCCAAGGTTAAATTTTATTTATTTTTACTTATATTTTTAATATATTTTTATGGATTTCAGAGAGAAAGGGAAAGGGGGGAGAGGGGGAGAGAGAGAGAGAGAGAGAGAGAGAGAGAGAGAGAGAGAAACATCAATGATGAGAGAATCATTGATCGGCTGCCTCCTGCACACCCCCCACTGGGGGGTCGAGCCCACAACCCGGACATGTGCCCTGACCAGGAATTGAACCATGACCTCCTGGTTCATAAGTCAACATTAACCACTGAGTGACACCAACCGGGCTAAGGTAAAATTTTAAAAGTATTATTTCTATAATGAAAATCTTACATCTAAAATGAAAGACTAATAAAAGAGTGCTGACTTATTCCATAAATTTTAATCTACTCAAGAAAAACCATGTATTTTAGTGGCATAATCTATATATATATATAAAGCCTAAGCAACCAACTGACTGAACAACTGGTCGCTATGATGCACACTGACCACCAGGGGGCGGACGCTCAATGTAGGAGCTGCCTCCTGGTGGTCAGTGCGCTCCCACAGCCAACCTCCCACAGCCGGCCCTGATCGTGCACAAATTCGTGCACCAGGCCTCTAGTTTTTAAATAACCACATGAGACCATAACAATTAAACTTACCTTACCTATCACTTAGGATGTTTTCAGCTGCAAATATGAGAAAAGGCAACTAAAATGTGCTTAAGCAATTCGGGTATGTCTTTCGCTTAACAAAACCTCTTGAGGTAGGTGGCTCTGGGCGGAGCTCAGTGGCTCAGTGATGTTATCCCAGAGCCAGGCTCTTTCCTTCTTTTTGCTCGGCCACCCATGGTCGTTGGCGACCATCCCCTAGTGCCTGCAAAATGGCTGCGACAGCTGCAAACAACACATCATCATACAAGGATGGCCAAAGCAGGGACGCTGGGGCAGGAGAGGTGACAAGTACACACCCTCCTATGCCTCTCTCTTTTTTCAGAGGGGATGACTCTCTCTCCCAGAAGCCTCCAGCTGGCTTCCCATTACCTCTCATGGACCAGAACAAAGTCACTTGCTCACGTCTCACCCAATTTGTACCAAATGGGAATAGGACTGCCTTGATTAGCTGGACATTTTACAGTCAGGCGCCTGAACCAAAGTGGGCTTCTGTCACCAAGGAAGAAAGTAGAGTAGGCAATCAAGAGTGCCTCCCAAATATGGGTATAGAATAATAGCTCTAATTGCTGAGTATTTCTAGTACTAGGTACCTTATCGCGTACTGTATATGCATCAGGTCATTTCATTCTCACCATGAGAGGCCATGGTTAGCTCCATTTTCCAGATGAGGAAAGTGAGGCACATAGAGGTCAGATAGTTTCTCCCAGGACTACACCTGGTAAGTGGCAAGTATCCATTTCCCTACCGTTTAAATAGGGTTTCATCCAGATATCCAACCCCACAGACTACAAAGTCTTGGCTTGAGTGGCTACAACATTTTTACGCAGAAAAGACAACTGAGGTACCTAGAAAATTCATGTTGGGAGGTAATATAGTACAAGGAGAAAAGTGGTCAAGTCCTTCAGATTTCCAATGAAAAGCGTTTTATTTCACCTATCTTTATTGCATTATGCTGAGAAGGAAGGAAAAGTATTCCATGTATTGCAAACTTTAAAATAATCCTTTTTAAAATGTCTTTCATTTATTGCTAAAAAAAAATTTAATGTTGTAAAAGCCACTTATGTTGCCAACACCAGGATAAAAGTGTTTATTAATCATTTTACATATTTCATTATAATATATTTATATACATTTTACTATGTTTTACTCCAAGCCTTTTTCTTTATTTTCCATAGTCTTCCTGAACATCATTTGGGACAGTTAGAAAATATTCTAATTTTATTTATCCATTGTAGGCCATCTACATTTCTTTCTAATTTTTTGTATCAGAAATAACAACACAATAAATGTCTTTTTCTTATAGCTTTCTTCTTCTTCAGGAGTTTTCCTCTAGGATAAATTCTAAGTGGGATAACATGGTTGAAGGACCTGACCATTTGTATGAGTTTTTCTATCCATTGCCAATGTGATTTCCAAAAGAACAGAGCTGTTAACACTGCTGCCAGAAAAATAAGAATTTACTCATTTTCTGAGGTCACATAAGCTTAGGTTTATTTATATCCATGTTAACTTAATAGCCATTAAATGGCTTCTCATTAGTGTTTTGACTGCCATTCCTTTGATGCGGAGTGGAACACTTCTCTATAGGCCTGTTTGCCAGTTCTTCCTCCTATGAAAAATCTGTTGTTATTCTTTGCCCATTAATCTTTCGGGGACTTAGTGCTGTTGTGAATTTAGATATTTCAAAACAAAGTTGGTTTAATTTCATTTCTGCAGACTGTATGCAGACTAAACGATCAGTTTGTCTAGACTTACCCTTGGGCGGACCCAAATTCCAACTCATTTCCCAACCTCCTAAATTTCAATAACTGAGGCATAAATGTCAATCTTAGCTATAAAAATATGAACAAGAATGTTTCCACTGCTCAATTTTCCCCCAAAATAAATATTAAGATTACTATGCTCAAAAATTCTGAGAGTAATAACACTTACATATGGGTCTTTGTTTTCACGGTCAACTACACAAGGATTATTCTTTCACTGTGCGATATTAAGAGTTTTTTTGTGTTTTTATCCTGAAATTGCTGGGTAGGTGCAAAATCAGAGGTGAAAAAGACAGTATCTTCAGAGTTTATTTTGCTTATGCCGTTGATTCCTCAAAAACAACATATAGCCCGGCAGGTGTGGCTCAGTGGTTGAGCGTAGACATATGAACCAGGAGATCACAGTTCGATTCTGGTCAGGGCACATGCCCGGGTTGTGGGCTCGATCCCAACTAGGGGGCGTGCAGGAGACAGCCAACCCATGATTCTCTCTCATCGTTGATGTTTCTCTCTCTCTCCCTCTTCCTTCCTCTCTGAAATCAATAAAAAAATATATTTAGCCCTAACCGGTTTGGCTCAGTGGATAGAGCGTCGGCCTGCGGACTGAAGGGTCCCGGGTTCGGTTCTGGTCAGGGGCATGTACCTTGGTTGCGGGCACATTCCCAGTGGGGGGCGTGCAGGAGGCAGCTGATCGATGTTTCTCTCTCATCGATGTTTCTAACTCTCTATCCCTCCCCCTTCCTCTCTGTAAAAAATCAATAAAATATATTTTAAATATATATATATTTAAAAGAAAAAAATGTATATTTTTTAAAACCCAAATATATATAAAACAATAAACTCTTTAATCTTTTAACAAAAAAGAAAAGGCATAATACATTGTTTGCATACTTTTTTAGACTTCACAACTCGCTCTCCTGTTACCTAAATGTTTATTCCCAAACCAAAATCCCTAAGAGAGGCTTTTAAAAATAGAGATTCCTGCCCCAGGTCTCACAAACCAAAATCTCGTGGCTACAGCCTGATCATCTATTGCTTTTCAAATACTTCCCAAGTTTTTACATAGTTTGGCTTCAAAATTCTCATTTTAAACTAAATCTTAAGAACCATAAGGCTAATATTTATATTCGTTTTTAAACCCTGCTGAGCAAAAGCTCTGTGTTTACTTCTGTCGTGCTTCGAACAGAGCTCTTAAAAGACAACTGATACTTTTACCTAAAAAAGAGCAAAGGCAACGCTTATCACCCTCATTTATCCTCAGGTGCTCCCCAAAGACAAGTAATCACGAATCCTTAGTCCTATTACAAAGTGGTTTTGGTCATGGTTGTTTGTTTGCTTAGAAATGACCAATCCCTCTTGGATGAGGATGGTGCAACTATGAGTAATTTTATTTTTCCAAAAAACTGCTCTGAGAAAGTTATTTTTATCCTTCAGGTAAAATTGAAAGGGAATTAAAAAAAAAAAAACACCAAAAAAGCCAGGTAGCATTCCCAATTTATCTACTGAGATAAACTCTTGTCACTGCCTTGCATTATTAGAATCTTATTCTAAGATATCAATGAGCACAGTGGAAAGTCTATTAACATATCCAATCATGTCCATATCCACATTATTCTATTACTATATATTACCTACACACATATATACACTCATGCACACAGTAAGTCCTCACTCAACATCGATATGGAATTGGAACTGAGGTGAAGCAACGTGTAAGGAACTGAACTTTACCAGCGGCTCATTGAGATAAACAAGAGTTACGTTCCATCTCATCGACATTATAAAGAAACAGCGTTGAAAAAAACGATGTTATTCAGGTACCTACTGTATTCCATATAAGTAATAAACATAGTGGGTAGTTTAATAATGTCTCAATAATGTTGATTCCTGCATTATTCTATTAATGTAAGCTATTCCATATATATTCCATATATATATATTCCACACACACAATACACACACATACACACGCGGAATAAAAATATTAAAAAGAAACTTGGATGAACTGGAAAGCCAGGGGATGTTCATTTATGGAGGTAGAGGACTCATAAGTCGAGTCTTCACTAACTCTCCAGAGAATTTCCGCGCAGGCGTTAAAATCACAGAAAAGCACTGTGGCGGGCGGCCTGACTGGGTGGGGAAAAGGCACTGTGGTCGGAGCTCTACCTTCTCTTTGTCGCCCGGGAAAGGGAAGGCGCCCCGTGCAAAGCCGCTGCGAGGAGACCGAGCATTCGCTGTGCGGTCAACAAGTGGGGTAACTATACAGAACACTGTGACCCCAGAACTGGCTAAATCTCATTCTGGAAACAACATTAATAGCCAGTCCAGGGCTCCTGGGAGGGCTACGGGAATGTTTCTTGGCTGTACCCCACCCCCAGAGGGAGTATTCCACACCCAGCTCTGACACAGGCGGCAAATCTTCTGGCCTCAGTAACTTACACCAGCTTCAAGGTCAACTTCCACCTCCCGTCTGCAATGGGCCAGACACTCGGTGCTTCTGGAACTCCCTCCCCCCCGCCCCCGCCCCCACCCCCAGCGGCAGAGGAGCTATCCCACATGCAAAGTTAAACTGATTCCCTCGAGGCTACATTAGCAATTCTTGCCCATGTCCCATCGGACCTTCTACTGATGCATTTGCTTTCACATCAACATCAACATCAACGTTTCTTCTAAAACTACAAGGAAATGGGTACTCCAGGAGGCAGTACCAGGCGGCTCACAGCACTTCCCATACCTAGGGGGGTGCACCAGCAATGCACACGGCTCCAACAGCTCCATCTCCTAACCAACACTTACTGCTTTCTGTTTCTCAGGGAACAGCCATGCGAATGGGTATGAAGTGGCATCGCATTGTGGTTTTGTCTTGCGTTTTCCTGATGATTAGTGATTGTTCCACTTTCTTTTACATGGTGTTTCAAAATGTGTCTTCTTGTTTGGTTTCAGCATCCCTTTCTGTGGGGAAGACATGTCACTGCTCTAGGGAGACACCCATGAAAGGCCCTGGGAACTGAAGAACTTCCCACACACTAAAACCACGAAGCCAGCGTTTCCGTGCTCTGGATCGCAACCAGGCACCAAAACCGTGGGACCCGGACATAAAAGATATTTCTAAACATGTCCTCCCGGTTCTTAAAGACTAGGGAAGGCAGCCTTCCACACAGTCCTGCGGAAGAGTCAATACTGTGAGGGTTTACCGTCCGAGGAGTTTCACCAGATTAACAAGGGAGTGAAAAGCAGGATGGCCCCTGGGCTCTGGGATGTGAGGGTGTCCACTGTCAGGCACCCTTCCTGCCTGAGGCCTTCGGTGATGAGCTCCTGCTCACACAGACACAGGTGTGCTCCCATGGGCACACCTGCATTCCCGGCACCTCGAAGCTGCACAACGAGAACGCACACACAGCAACGGATTCAACCTCCTCACCATAAGAGTAGTTTCATAAACCGAAGGAGCAAGGACAAACAGGCACTTAAGAGACTTGGGAGTTAGAAGTCCAGCTTTGAGCCCTGGCCAGTGTGCTCAGTAGTTAGAGCATCAGCCCGTGCACCAAGGGGTCCTGGGCTCAACTCCCAGTCAAGGGCACATACCCCTGGTCAGGCACATGAGAGAGGCAACTGGTCGATGTGTCTCTCTCACATCGATGTTTCTCTCGCTCTCCCATCCTCCCTCCCTTCTACTCTCTGAAGAGTAATGGGAAAAGTATTCTCTGGTGAGGATTAACAACAACCAAGTCCAGCTTTGAACTAGCCCTGGGTTGCTCTTTTCTAGTCCACCAAGATTTCCCAAACTCCTGCAAATAACCTCTCTTTACCTTCTCCATCTACCCCGATCTAACCCTCCTTAGGCTGCTAATACCTGAAAACATTGCTCTTCCAAGTCTTTGTTCTTCCTTTTTCACTGTTAACTCTCCTTCAGTTCACAGTCATTAATTCAACGGGGGTAAGCCTATGTCCCGGGGCTGAGCCAGCAGGACGAACTCACCATGGCGGTGTAGTCTGCCGTCTCTAGTCCTTACTTCATCTAAAACCCCCAAGTACCTCCTGGGGCTTAGAGCTGCCCTTTGCTCATCTATTAACAGAATCCCTCGCTCTAACTCATTAAAAATAATGTGGCACCATGAAGAGAGAGGCCACACTGCCTTATATGACCTGGAACAAAATCACTCGCCTCGGGGGCCTCCCTGAAAAATGGCAATAATACCTTTCCTGGAAGCACAGCCCTGAACCAAACAATCTTCTAAAGGGAAATTCATCACAGGCTTTCTTGCTCACCAAAAAAAAAAGACAACTTTTTCTAAAACGTTTGCCCTAAGTCTTTATGCCAAAGATGACGCTTTGATGCCGGTGGGTGGTCGATACCCTGTCTGTTCAGTAGTCAGTCATTCCTGACGCGTCTCCTAAGGTCCAGTGACAACGAGGGACCTACAGACTCTGAGACTTTTCACTGCTAAGCAAAAGACCCAAACAATGCTGGAGACACAAGATAGACAAGCTCCATATTGGACAAGAGACGGGGCCTGCTAACTCTTCCCACACGGCCAGAAGACAGAGCCTGGAAGTCTAACTCACCCTGAGGACAAAAACAGGATCTGAAAGGTTCAGATGTCAAAATCCCCTTCGCTGTGTGCGATGGAACAGGAGAAAAACCAAGGGCAAAACACACACACACCCAAATCTAGAAACCTCAACTAAGAACCTATAACGTACGGTGCAAGCTAGGCTTTGCAACAAGATCTGGCCTGGCTGGTGTGGCTCAGCGGCTGATCTTCAATCTATGAACCAGGAGGTCAGGGTTCGATTCCCAGACAGGGTACATGCCCCAGTTGCAGGCTTGATCCCCAGTAGGCGGTGTGCAGGAGGCAGCTGATCAATGATTCTCTCTCATCATTGATGTTTCTATCTCTCCCTCTCCCTTCCTATCTGAAATCAATAAAAATATGTATTTTATTTAAATAATAATAATAATAATAATAATAATAATAATAAAAAGCCCCGGCTGGTTTGGCTCAGTGGATAGAGTGTCGGCCTGCAGACCAAAGGGTCCCAGGTTCGATTCCAGTCAAGGGCATATGCCCAGGGTTTCAGGCTCAGTCCCCAATAGGAGGCATGCAAGAGGCAGCCAATCAATGATTCTTTCTCATCATTGATGTTTCTATCTCCCTCTCCCTTCCTCTCTGAAATCAATAAAAATATATTTTTTAAAAAAAGAAGAACCTGAGTATCAGTGACAGCTCACTTCCTACCAAGCAGAACAAAACATTCACATACTTCTATACAAACAAACCTTCCTGGCCATACAGTAGTCCCCCTGATGGAGCACTCTGGGCAGAGAACAATAAACAAAATCCAGACGGGAAGTAGCCAGAAAGGAATACATGGCCGAGCTTCCTGGCACTATCTCCTGGTGGAGAAATAAGAGACATCACTCTGTTTTAATAAGATTAGTTTAGAACCCAGGCCCTTAAAATTACTTATTAATATGGTTACTCACAGGGGGTGGGGGAAGTTATAAACGAGTTTGTAATGTTTTGGCTCCATTCCTAGAATCAACATCAGAGTCAACCCTAATGGCCGACCACTGACAACTCCAGAATCCAATCCCCACCCAGCGCCAAATACGTCCACCTGCTCCCTGGGGCCGGCCCTTTCTCATTCTGATGCATATGGGTTTGCAGGCGTGGGAATTCTATGTGAAAATTCCAATACGCCAAAACGAGTCCCTTCTTCCCACCAGAAAAGCATGTTTAAAGAAAGTACAATCCCTTCTCACTTAACGACAACACAGTCAAAACCTACCTTCCCAGCCTGGGCATCTGAGCAACACACTCGGCAAGACGTCACCACCGCCTGTGCTCTGGCATGGAGCGTGAATAATAAGCATCCTCTTCAGAAGGAGCAGTGTCAACTCTGACTCCGCCAGGAGCCACATGGGCGGCTAGTCCTGCGGGGCACAGGCTCCTAGCTGTCTCCCCAATGCCCACTCTCCCTTTCCTCTATCGAAATGAAGGCTTAGTGGGCACATGGCTGCCAACCTACAACGTATGTTTCCCTTACCCGGCCAGTGTGGCTCTGTGGTTGAGCGTCGAACCATGAACCAGGAGGTCACAGTTTGATTTCCAGCCAGGGCACATGCCTGGATTGTGGGCTCGATCCTCAATGGGGGGCGTGCAGGAGACAGCCGATCAGTGAGGTCTCTCTCTCATCACTGATGCTTCTATCTCTCTCTCGCTCTCCCTTCCTCTCTCTCTAGAAATCAATGAAAAAACCAAACAATAAATAAAAGAGTACATTTCCCAGCTCCCCTTGCGGGGAAGTAGTCACGTGACTGGGTGTGGGCAATGGGATCTGAGCCACAGGTTTTAAGGAGCTGTCCTCTCCTTTCTTACTCCCTTTGCTCTAGTGATGGAAACTGGGGCAGCCATCTGAGCTCGAAGGCTCCGTAAGAGAGAAAGTGCCTGTATCACCAACAGCAAGACTTGGTCCGCTCTTGCTCAGACCTGTCTAGATGAGAATGAAAACGTTTCTGTGTTATTATTTTGACCAAACCAGTCCCCTTCAGTGGTCGGCAAACTGCGGCTCGCGAGCCACATGCGGCTCTTTGGCCCCTTGAGTGTGGCTCTTCCACAAAATACCGACTTCTGTGCATGGGCCACGAAGTTTCAATCACACTGTACGTGGTATTTTGTGGAAGAGCCATACTCAAGGGGCCAAAGAGCCGCATGTGGCTCGTGAGCCGCAGTTTGCCGACCACTGCCCTAACTGATGCATCTCGAAGCATTTTGAATTTGACAACTATCTTTTGTTTTGATATCTGTTCCTTAAAATAGATATCACCCTACATTTCCTGAAAGAAAATTTCCACCCTGTCTTTCGCACCCACGGTCAGTGTTTGATGTTGGCTGATAGCATCGGTCTTTTGTGTTGTTAGTATTGATTTTCACTAAAATCCAGATCTAGGGTAAGTAATCTCCACAAACAGCAGCTCCCTCCCTTCGCTCGGGGCATCCTTGCAGAAGGAGACCGTCTTCGCTGCCCTGGCATCCACCTCACCCACCGAGCCAAGCGCGCACCTGGTCCTCGCCTTCCTCCGAGGAAGGTGGGGCACACCTGGGCACTGGAGTCCTTCCCGACACTTATAAATCGGGAACCGATCTTCTCCCGGACCCCAGAGGGCGAAGAGAAAAATCTCATTTGCATAGTTCAGGAAATCAAACCCACGACTCTAGAGAACAGAACAAAATACTTAGGCTAAAACGACCAGATCAGATTTAATAGGTGTGTTTTGTTTTTGTTTTTTCATACAAAAAAAAAAAACTACATCGCAATTTATCAATATAGATTTCATTATAACAAACATACCACTTGGTGGGAGGAGTTGTTAGTGGGGGAGGCTTGGGGAGGGGGCAAGGGGTACATGGGACATGTCTACACCTTCCTCTCAATTTTGCTGTGAAGCTAAAACTCTGAAAAAATAGAGTTTTTTTTCAAAAAAAAAAAACACAGAATCTTTTAAAAGACACTGAACTTTCTCACTTTTGTAACAGTCGTTACCACTATCTTGGCGGGATGACAAGAATGGTGGAAGTCGGCAGCCAAAACCCGGAGCGGCCAGGGAGCCTCCTGCAGAACTGAGTCCTCCTCGGGCCACTCGGTCCAGATCAACCTCATCTCAGGGCAGCCCCAATCCAGAGCGAACTCACCATCACCCCGCTCCGCAGGCCCGGGGCTGTTTCTTATTTTAGTCACAGAAATGCTCATGTGCTTCCTGGAGTAAAAGCTTTTTAAAAATGAAAGCTTGGGCTGTGTGTGTCTGTTTTTTTACTGCCTCCGCCTTGTCTAATAAAAATGACTGAGTGTTTTGTTTTGTGATTCCTTCGCTCCCGAGTGCAGGATCTCTCAGACGCAGGGAGGACGATAACTGAACGGAGCACATTCAGCGTTGCCGAGAGACGACCGCAAACCAACAGGTACCACTTTCCTCGAACATTTGAAAGAGCACGTCGTTCCACGATATTAAAGAGAAAGACAAAAGACGGATTTTTTTTTGTCCTATTTCAACCCATTGGCTGTATTAGCAGTACAACCCGCCATCTGTATGTTCACAAATTGAACATTAGCAGTGAATGCATTTTACCACATCCTCCGAGGGCTAAAGCTTAAAGCCTACGTAGTTGGTCTGTGGTCATTAAAACTCAGTCTAGAATGCAAAGCATATGACATATTCCACAAAAGTGACCTTCAGTAAAAAATAATAAGTCAGACACTCCCTCTCAGAGCCACCCACTGGGTGCAGGGGTGCAGGCAAAGGGACAGCAGCGTGGGACTTTGTTTTCTTTCTTTGTTTTCATATATATTTCAGAGAGGAAGGGAGAGAGAGAGAAACATCAATGATGAGAGAGAGTCATGGATCGGCTGCCTCCTGCAGGCCCCACACTGGGGATCAAGCCCGCAACCCGGGCATGTACTCTGACTGGGAATCGAACCGTGACCTTCCAGTACATAGGTTGAAGCTCAACCACTGAGCCACGCCAGCCGGGCTTGAGGATTCGTGTTCACAGCAAAGCCACTGCACAGGCAGGCAAGAGGGACCCCTCTGAGGGTGCTCGCAGCCGGCCAGCTGAACCCACAGTCTTCCAGGGACCAATCAGAGGCGGCCGGCTAAGAATTCTTCCCCCAACACCCCCAATTTCAGCCCTGTCTGATTAAGGGCCGAAATAAAAGCTCCAGTAGCTGCTCATTTTGATCATTTAGAAAGCCTCAAATAACAGCAGAGAGCTTTCTAGAAGCAAGCCAGAGGGAAGGGAGGGGGGGAGGGACAACCGCAGGGGAAATTCTATCCTTCAGAGTCAGTTAAGCCACTAACATCCAAGCAGGTCTTGGTCTGACCCAGAAAGCCAGGGGTGAGGGGTTCGTTTTAGAACTGATTACACAAACATGAAGTCACCCAACTTTTTTCACCTTTTATATTTAAAATTCGGACTTTTTCACACACACATACACACAGAAAACTTGGACTTGTTCTTCAAAATGAACAGCAGTACCAGCCCAGGACTTGAACTTGGAAGTGGGAAAGCTCCCAGCGCGGGGATAGAAGAGCGTCACCGACCCCTGTGAACCCTCAGGCACGTGGGCACCTCTCCGTGGTGCCGTTTCCCACCTGCAAGAAGCAAAACACACTTCCCACCTCCGTTGTGATGGAAAATGAAATGATGGGGTACGCTGCAAAGAGACTTTCAGCGTGGTACAGGACATGCATAGGGCCAGCTTTGGAAGTCTTAAAAATACGTTTTCCATTTAATCTATGTGCAACGTGGAAAAACGTTCTGTATAATCTATTAAAAATAATTTTTTTAAAAACGTTGGAGCCTCTCGGTGGATGGAGAGTCTCTTGCTCCAGACCCAGCCTACTAGATTAACCGCCAGGAAGGCAGGGGTTTTGTCTGTTTTGCTTCCTACTGTATCTTCAGCCCCTGGAAAAGCACCTGGCAAGTAACAGATGCCCATTACATAGTAAATAAGTGAAAGAGGAAATGACTTCCACATTAGCCATTTCAGGCGACAGTTCCTTACACTGTGCAGTAGCACCCTCGCCTACCTTCCTGAGAAGGGTGTAAGGACTGCTTACCACCCGTGCTGCCCTCTGCACGCATAGTGACGGGTGTTTTGGTGGAATATACACTTACTACACACATGTCCTCTGCACGCACAGTGACGGGTGTGTTGGTGGGATGTGCACTTACTACACGCGCTGTCCTCTGCATGCACAGTGACGGGTGTGTTGGTGGGATGTGCACTTACTACACGCGCTGTCCTCTGCATGCACAGTGACGGGTGTGTTGGTGGGATATACGCTTACTACACACATGTCCTCTACATGCACAGTGACGGGTGTGTTGGTGGGATATACGCTTACTACACACATGTCCTCTACATGCACAGTGACGGGTGTGTTGGTGGGATATACGCTTACTACACGCGCTGTCCTCTGCATACACCATGTGCTTCAATCAAACATTTTTAGGTTGCGAGAGCAGAGTACTATTCCACCCTGTCCTGTTGTAATGTCCCCTGGCCTTTTAGAAGCAATAAAGCAGGGGAGTGTGAATATGGAGAGAGGAGACCTACGGCTCCTCTCCTCTAATGGAGGCACCAAGTCAGAGAAGCACTCAGGCCAGAAGGCTGTTGCCTTGGAAACGGGAGCTGTAACTACTGCCATCACCTCGGAGCAAAGAGGGCCAAGATCTAAGTGCCTCGAGGAAGTGCAGATGACTGTAGCTATGGAAGGTAGCCAGTCTGCAGGAATGAAGAAGCGCATGCCAGAGAGAGAGAGAGAGAGAGAGAGAGAGAGAGAGAGAGAGAGAGAGAGAGAGAGAGAAGGAGAAGATCCAAATCAAGTGCGACAAGCAAAGCCCAATCCCGGAACGGCACAGATGAAAGGCCATGGCTTCCCTCCTTGCAGCCACCCCACCCCCTTTACCTTCCTGCACACCCACCAGCTGCCGGCACCAGGCCAGGCGCGAGGACTGTGAAGCTGAACAAGACCAGCCCTTCTGCAGGGAAAGACACAGGCAAAGGGCGCTCCCCAGGAGGTGCAGGCAGCCTGGGCCCACTCGCTTTGGTGTGAACGGAGCACAGGAGGCTTCAGAGAGAACGTGGCGTTTTAACTGGGATCAGACACAGGGAGGGGTCCCCAGGCGGAGGCCGAGGAGGGGCATCTCCGCTGGGGAAGGGCTGCCACCGAGGAGGAGGCCTGAAACAGCACCATTGTGTTTCTCAACAGGGCGGCCACCTGCCGTCTGGGCGGGACAATTCCCCTTTGAGAGACCGTCCCACACACTGCGGGGTATTTACCATCTCAGACCCCACCTAGTGATAGCTGGTGGCAACTCCCCTTCGTTATAATAACTAGAGTGATGCCTCCTATTTCCAAATGTCCCCAGTCAGGGGTGGGGGGCAGGAGGAGGTACTATGGCTCACAGGTGAGAAGTCTGAGGACTCAGAGGGACAGACGTGGGGCTGGAGCAGGGGGGCGGGGCTGAGGGTGAGAGGGCAGGTAGGGACCAGTGCGAAGGCCTTGCATGCCCTGCCAAGGCGTCAGGCTGTCGCTGGACTTGGAGGAGGGAGAGCACACTCCAAGCACTGGCGTGGGAGGCCGCGCCAACAAGCCCTGGCAGCCACGGGCTGTGAGGAGGTGGAGAGGAAAGGATGGAGAGTGAAGAACAACCCCACAGGCTTAAGCCTGGACAACTGAGTACACAGCAGGGGCACTAACCACTGTGATGAATACAGGAGGAGCAGCAGGCTTGGAAGGATGGAACGACGAGGAGGAAAAGGAGTCTGACGCACACGTGGGACGCCCAGGTGGAAGTTCTAAGAAGCAATAAACAGACGCGTGCTGAGGAGAGACAGCTGGGTTGGAAATAAGAAAAACTTCAGCGCCCGGCCGGCGTGGCTCAGTGGTTGGGTGTTGTCCGATGAACCAAATCTTTGTGAACCAAGAGGTCACGGTTCGATTCCCGGTCAGGGCCCATGCCGGGGGTTGCTGGCCCAATCCCCAGTAGGGGCAGCAGGAGGCTACTGATCAGTGAGTCTCCGTCATCATTGATGATTCTCTCTCTCTCCCCCCCTTTCCCTTCCTCTCTGAAGTCTATAAAAATATTTTTTTAAAGCTCATGGGCCCGAGGCCCCAGGTCCACAATCCCTAAGGGCTGCTTCTCTCTGGGGCTGAAGGAACAACGAGGAGAGACAAGAAGGGAAAGTAAGCCAAGACGTCGGAGAGGCCACAGACTCCGACAGACAGCGAGCTCCTCCGCAATGGTCAGAAGAGGCCACGTAACCCAATTTTTTCATGACAAAGTCAATATTCAAGGAAGAGAAATGTGAAAACACCATGAACATACGAAAAGCTCTCTCACCTCATCAGCACTCAGGGAAACATCTGTTCGCCACATAGGAGATGGGCAAAATGTTGAAAGACAGGAACACCTACAGCTGAGGGGGGCGGGGGAAGCAGGGCTTCTGAGCAGGGGCAGTGACTCACGACAACTTCTGCACACGGGCAGCTGGCAGACCTCACTCCCAAGTGACCCCCAAGCAAGAGCCTGCCCTTCAGGCTTCATTCCTCTCAGAGCCCTTATCTCGCTGCTACTTCCTACTCCGTGTATCGCGTTCCCCGTGCACACAGCTTCCCCACTACAGTGTGACCTTCTGGAAAGCCGTGAGCGTCCGCGCCCTGCCCACCTCCGGGGCTGTAGCAGGACTGTTGGGGCTAAGGACGCCCCGTGCAGCAATGTTTTAATAACAAAAACCGGAAATGAGCTGAGTGTCTACCAATAGGAAAAATGGTTGAATAAATCATGAGACATCCGTACCATGGAATATTATAAAGATCTATATTGACCTGGGGGGCAAATGTCCATAATACATTGTTTTGTGGATAAAGCATTTTGTAAAATATTTACAATCAACCTGGCCGGAGTGGCTCAGTTGGTTGAGCATCATCCTTTGCACCGAAGGGTTACTGGTTCCATTCCCAGTCAGGGCACATGCCCTAGTTGGGGGGTGATGTTTCTCTAGCATCTCTCTCTCTCTCTCTCTCTCTCTCTCACTCGCTCTTTCTCCCTTCCTCTCTCTAAGCATGTCTTCTGGTGAGGATTAAAATATAGATATATTTAGAATCATATTTTTATGAAAAAACAAAGAAAAAAGTGGGTGAATATATGTGTACATGTTCAAATAAACACACAACTATTCATATTAATAACCTGAAGGGAGAGGAGATTTCATTGCAACAGTGAACACATATTTTGTAACTTTTAAAAATTAAACTATTTAAAAAGAATTCTGGCCTCAAAAACATTCAACTATCATCCTAAGCATGTGTTCCTGTTGCGCTGACTTCATCTGTCGGAGTGAACAGGCTCGCGATTCTAAGAGTTCACTGAACTTGCCTGTGGCCAACCTCGTAGCCTAGCGGTCATTTCTCACCTGATTTGTTCAAAAGGCAAAATTAGCCCAACACACAGCGTCTCTGATTCAAGGCGGCCTTTCCCCAGGGCCTGGAGAGGACTCAGACACTGAGACCCGGGGAAGAGGGCCCGGGGCCACGGAGCCAGGCCAGCTCCTGGCAGTACGTGACTCCCGTGGGCATGTGGGACTCCTGAGGCCGCTGCCAGCGCCACAAACTCCAGTCGGCCGCGCCTGAGGAGTGACATCTCGAAGGCCCACGGTGCTCTTTAAGAGGCCCTCAATCAGATGCCCTTGTGCATGCCAGAAACCACCCACGAGGAAAATCTTATCTCAAGACAAGCAGCAAGCAGGCATGTCAAGGATTTGAAAAATAAATTCCTTAGCCTGATCAAGCGATAAACGCTGGGAATTTAGAAGGACTCAGGTGTCTCCACCTCCCTGCTAATCTACCTGTGAGCTACTCCACCAACCACAAAAGAAAAGCACGGACGAGACAGACGTTAGCAGCTCGGCTGTCCCCTTACGGCACAGGGCACAGCACTTCACACGGCCCCAGTGAGTGGGGATGAATGCATGATGAGTGAGAATCGTCAAGCCCACGTGGACAGCACGGAGGGGACGTGACTGGGACCCAGTCCTCACTGAGATAGTCGTGAGGTGCTTAAACCCGGGAAGTTAGTGAAAATGCTCTAAGCTTCAGTTTTGTCGTCTATACAGTGGGAATGATAGCAGTGCCCGGGTTACTGTGACACGCAGGTGAGGATGTGCACAGAGGCTGTGGTAGAGCGTGGAGAGCTGGCCAGGGCTCCGTTGGGTTGAGCAGGGTTGGCTTTGCCTCAGCTGCAGAGAGCAGCCTCCTGAGCTCACCCCCTTCCTGCAGGTCCCACTGCAGCGAGCACCTGCTGGCTGAGCCCAGCAATCTCAGTGCAGAGCAAGACACCTGGCCTGTAAGTTCTCATCCCAGGGCTTCCCCAGGTCGGCGGAGGCCTCCGCCTCTTCCTCTGCCCCATCCTGCTTCCTCCCCTTCCCAGATGTTGGCCCCGAATGAGCATCTTGCATCCCAAGCTCCCACGTTGGCACCTGCCTCCAGGGAGTAAACTTCTACGTGCCATTCATTTCAAGTATTCAACGTCAGACCAGAAATATGTACAGAACACCATGTCCCGGGGGCAAGTGGTGGAGCCACAGAGCTGTGTGCTGTTTAGGGCTGATGTCTTTCTTTCTTTTCTTTTTTTAATATTTTTATTGATTTCAAAGAGGAAGGGAAGGAGAGCTAGAAACATCAATAAGAAGAGAGAATCACTGATTGGCTGCCTCCTGCACGCCCCCCACTGGGGATCAAGCCCACAACCCAGGCATGTGCCCTCGCCAGGAATTGAACCGTGACCTCCCGGTTCATAGGTCAACGCTCAACCACTGAGCCACGTGGGCCAGGCAGGGCTGATGTCCTGCTACCTCCGGTTCTCAGGGAGTGGCACTGCCCCCAGGGGTTGCTACCAATGGCTGTTAAGGGTGGTCGTTAACAATGGCTGCCAACAGCGTTTGGGGAGTGGGATCGGGATGCTAGCGCCCTGGAATACCCCAGAAGGTCCCTCTTGATGATGGACTGTCAACACCCCGCTGTCGTTTTCTGCCTTCACTCCTCATGGCCCAACAACCACGGGCTCCAGATTCCTCAGCATTATCCCCCCCGCCTCCAGGAGGAGGCTGCGGTCACCGCCGGCCACCTGACCTCGCGGGCCACCCGGCCTACCTGTCTCTGGGCGTCTCTTTCCACCGGACAGTGAGGCCCTGGAGGGCGGGGAGGGGGGCGCATCTTCCTTGAGGTGAAGAAGCCGAGGGCGCTGAGCCTCTTAAGACGCAAACCCAGCGCGGGGGGGCCGCTTCTCTCCAGGACGAGCTGGAGCCTCCCCAGGGGAGGGGGTGACACTCGGACCCCGAGGAGGCCTGGCCTGGGGAGGAGGTGGCCCAGGCCTTTTCAGAGCTGCAGGCCCTGGTGCTGCCCCCGACCCTCTGCCGTGACCCCTGGGAACCACTTCCGGGTGAGGAGGGTGGCTCATCAGGAAGATGGGCCACACCTGGCCCCTCCGCAGGTGGCGGCCCCCGGGCGGGGCTGGCGAGTGTCTCTCCCAAAGGCTCCCCCTCCAGCAGCACCAGGAGCCTGGGGGCCCCGGAGGCCTTTGGGGGCCCCTCTGCGTCCCCCTGGGGTCCGGCTTCTGCCTGAGCCTCTGCCCCAAACCACTAGGCATCCTTTTACCACCTGGAGCCTCTCCCAGGCACTGGACTAAATGCACACAATAAAGCTTTTGGAAGGAAGAAAGAGAGAGAGAGAGAGAGAGAGAGAGAACACAAAGGTTGTAAATTACGTCAGTCTAGAGCTTAACTCTGCATTTTATGGAAACATTTTGCTCAGTTTTAAATTTACCTGTAAACTGAAGGGAACGTGTTCTGTATTCTATTCGGAGTTTCTTACCATCTCTAAAACATCATGCCAGTGTCGGGAATGTCACTCAATTAACGAGCCCTCTCTACAGCACACCTCTACTGACCTACAAGCACAGTTGTCTTCTTCTTAGTAATATACAGGAAAAGATTGAGCCCTTACTTATAAGGTTTTCTATACGATTAGTAATCACAGTCTGCTGAATGCTGCTTAAATCCAACCTGACTTATTACAAGAGCAAAAGCCTGTTTCCTTATATCTTCTAATGCAGCTGAGCACACACTGGAATACAAGCTATTTTATTATAAACCATCTAATGTTGCTTCTCCTTTATGTGACAGTTAGAGTTGTGTGTCTGTTGTTTTAAACACTGTGCGTGAGGTCTCTTACCCAGGCGTTTCATCTCGGGAAGTAAAGAGGATGCGACAACACATATAGAAGGAACGTTGGGTTTGACAGAATTGATCCTAAAACTGGGGTCTGAGGCCCACCAGCCGCAGAGACACCTGTGACCTTCAGGAAACATCGAGGCTCCTGGGTGCCGGACTCCCCACAGGCTCTCTCCCCAAGCCCCCGGTGGGGCGCAGCGATGGGGGAGAGAGGCCGCCCAGCCACGCCCCAGCCTGCAGGGGCTCCCCGCCTAAAGGGGAGGGGGAAAGTGCAACTATCAGGTCAGACACATGGCTGATGGCTGTCACTGCCCGAAAGCCAGACCACAAACGGCTCTGGGAGCGGGGTGCCCTGGAGTGGGGACCTACGGCCGTGAGTGCAGAGCCTCACCTGGGAGCGTTCCTGCAGAAGCATCATCACCTCGGAACTAGCGCCCCACTGAGGTGACCCCCATTCCTGCTGAGGCCTAGAGATGTCGTGGCCCTAGAGTCAGGGCTTACCCATCAGCTAACACCCAGGACCTGGCCTGCTGGGGGGGGGGGCGGGAGGAAAGAGCGCCATCCCTCATACATAAGAGGTGTGGTTCCTCTCCCAAAGCTGCATTTCGCTCATGCTATTCGGCTGGTCGCCGGCGTTCAGGACAACGGGAGCCATCTTTGCAAGGGAGGGATCCTGCGCACATACCCCTCAATGGGCTGGAAGGGCTGTAGGCCCGGACGGCATTCAGGAGTCACCAATGCTAACAGCCAGAACCCCGGGGAAGTAACTAAACTGAGGCCACAGCACAACGGAAGGGGCTTGGAATGAGGGGCTCTCGCGCTGCCTCCACGGACCCAGCAATAGCATAACCAGCTTCTGCTTAATCAGTTCCCACGCAATCCCGGAGGCACCCGCACACGCTCCCAGAGCAGCAAATTAGCCTAATGGTGAGTGACGGCAGCGATCCGGAGGGACTGGCGGGAAGGTGGGGGTGGGAGCAGGCGCAGAGGAAAGGCAATTGGCTAGAGCGAAGGGGTTAAGTGGTGTTTAACTAGTTGTTAAATTGCAAAGTGCGAGGCTCCCCATTCTGTCTCAGAAAGTGTCAACAATGAATGGAGAGGCAGATGAAATGCGTCAGATTCTGTTTTTATTCTGCATCCAGGTAGATAACAAGATTCATATATATCACTATAAAGGGAAAGATCAAGACGCTTCACACCCCATCTGTTGTGTGACAAATGTCTGTCAGACACCCAGAAGTTAGCACCCAGCAGAATCACCTGGGGGGTGGGGGGGAGGGGGGCTTATTAAAGCACAGAAGGCTGTGCCCACCCTCAGAATCCCCAACTCAGGAGACCCAGGGTGGGGCCCTCAAATTCACACGTCTAGCAGTTCTCAGGGGTGCGAATTCTCCTGGCCTCGGAACCCCACTCTGAGAACAGCTGCTCAGAATGTCTGCAGAGCCATTGGAAGGGGGAGGGGGAAGGGAGGGAGGGAGGAGAAGGAGCCGCTGAGGGGGGGGGGCAACCTCGGCAGGCCCCGTGATGACCCAGGGACGCCCCCGTGCCTCTGTAAGCCAGCGATGGTCCTCTCATCTAAGAATAAAGGGTGTGTAACCATCAGCAATCATGTAATGGCTGCCACACGTAGGTGGACAATGGGGACCAAAGGCCAAGGCAAAGCGGAGCCTGCACTTCTCAGGGATGTGCCCTGAGCTGGCTGATCCCAAGGGAAGGGGGAATACCGCGTGGCACTGGGCAGAGGCCCGGGGCAGAGGCAGCTGAGCGCGACCTCGCAGGTGCAGAGCCCTAAGGAAGGCGCCTGGTTCCGTGGGGTTCCTTCCTTCCCTCTGCCGACCCCGGGGTCACAGGGAAGAGGAACGGGCTCCCGCAGTGAATGAAACCTGCTGTGCCCACCCTCCTGGGCACCGCCCGTAACCAGGCAGAATCAGCCGCGGTTCCCTGAGCCAGCCTCACGCGGACCGGGCCGAAGACACGCAGGACCAGTCCTTTCGTCGCCAAGATTTCCAGGGACGGCACTGCTCTGTGGCCCAGCTTCTATTTTACTTACTCATTTATTAATTCTCTCCCGGGGATATTTCTGCCATTGATTTTTAGAGAGTGAAAGGGAGAGGAGGAGACAGAGAGGAACACGGAGGCGAGAGAGACACACCGATTGGCTGCCTCCTGCATGCCCGTGACCAGGGCCAGAAGCCTGCAATCAAGGTACGTGCCCTTGACCGGAATGAAACAGGGGCCCTTCAGGTCACAGGCCGACGCTCTATCCGCTGAGCCAAACTGGCTCGGGCTACTAATTTATTTTCATTCTTTATTGTTGCAAGTATCACAGATGTCCCTCTTTTTTCCCTCCATTGTCCCCCTTCATCCGGATCCCGCCCCACCCCAGGCCTTCACCACCTACTGACTGTGTCCACAGGTAAGATCTTCCCTCTGAAATTCGTCAGTCTGTTCCATAGTCCCATGCCTCTGATTCTGTTTTATTTACCAGTTTGTTTTGTTCCTTAGATGTCTTGTTCGTTTATTTTGATTTTTAGATTCGATTGTTGTTAGATATGCTTCTGTTGCCATTTTATTGTTCATATGTTTTTATCGCTTCTTCTTCCTCTTAAAGAATACCCTTCAGCAGTTCATGTAACCCTGGTTTGGTGGTGGTGAACTCCTTGAGCTTTTCCTTGTCTGTGAAGCTCTTTATCTGACCCTCGATTCTACATGAGAGCTTGGCGGGGCGGGCCCAGCTGTTGTTAACCAAAAGCCCAGAAGGTCCCTCTGCCCACCCCTCTCCCTCCATCCTTTCCCCTTCCCTGCGGGACCACATGTGGGTCAACAGCAAGCAAGTGCCTCGAATCTCCGAGGCAGAGACCTTCAGCCTTGGAAACATTTGGAGAAAAAAAACAGGTGGCGTGGTCTGGAGCAAGCATTCGAGAGGAAAAAGAAGAAGAAGAAAAAACTCTCAGAGGAGAACCCACCACATGGAATTCTCATTTGCATTCGGCTCTCCGGTCTTTCCACGCCCCCTCGAAGGGTCGGCTCTCTGATCGAGTGCTGTGAGTAGGTTAGAGCAAAGGGTGCGTTTTCCCTTCTGGCTTCAGGCTGGGTACTATTTCATAACCACATGATTGCAGGGCTGAGCTTGCAGGGCTGCAGTTAGGAGTCGCTCGCATATCCATCACGCGGCCCACATTTCAAAGGCTAATAAAATATCGCCTCGGCAATGGAAGAGGAGCTGGTGATAAAACACGGCCCTCTCCTAAGCAATGAGACGGTGAGGGTCGGTGCCTAAGACGGTGCGGGGGCAGGGGGGCCGCCTGTGCCCGTGCACCCGGCACTGCACCCCTCAGGGGAGGGCGGCTGCCACCCAGCGCCATCCAGACCAGGCGGTGAATGAGACGCGGTTTTCCGCCTCGCGGTTAGCTTCCTGGGCCTGCAACTTTCCTTCGCGCACATCACAAGCCCTGATCGAAAGTCCCCCGTGGCTCCCACGGACCCCAACTCCTCAGGGGACCTGCAGGGGCCCCCACAAACCTGTGCTGCCTTCTCCGCAGGCGTCTCCCACAGAGGCCTGTGCCTGCACAGAGCTTCCTTCCTCCTGCTCTGCTGCCCGGGCCCAGGTGCCCCCTCCTCCTCCTTCCCAGCTTGTGGAACTCCTGCCACGAGGCATTTCAAACCCAGCTCGCAGGGCATGGCCTGGACAAAGCCGCTTTTCAGGAAACTTCCTGCTGGACGCCTCTCCCGGGGCTGCCACGATAGAGATGCTGGCAGCTGGCAGCCCCGGGCACTGCCCGGCACTGGGCGCTCATCCCCGCCCCCTCCCCCACCCGCCAGCTGGCCGGGGAGCTCCTGGGGGGGGGGTACCTCGCACTGGCTTCTCTATATCTACAACTGGTCCCCTCCATCTTCACCTGCCCCCACCCCTCCACCCCCAACCCTGGGCACAGAGGACGCTCGGAAAGGTGTGCGGGCATCACTGCAGCAATCGCCCCGTAAGCAGGGCTGCCAGGAGCCGAATGCCTGTTTAACAGGAGACTCAGAGAGGCGAGTGGGAGGTCGGAAAATCAGTTTGGGTCCCCCAGGGCCCTGCCGGCTACAGACAGGAAACAGGCCCCGGGAGAAGAGATCAGCGTCAAGAAAGGGGCCGGCTCCTCTCCACTAGGTCAGCATCCCCCTGGGGAGCAGAGGAGCCAGCATCTGGACAGAGTGCGGGCAAATACTGCTGAGGTCAGGAAACCGCCTGTAGCCAAAGCACAAAGGGTTTGTCAAGGCAGCGCTCGCTCCCCACCCCCCAATCGCCGACCCGCTCCGCGAGAAAACCAGCAGCTTCCACTCGGCACATCTGTTTTCAGTTACCTGCGCCCCAACCACAAGCTCCGGGAAGCAGGAGGCTGGGCGCTGGCTCCACGGTGTCAGAGCCTTGAGCCTGGGCTGCAGACTGTGTGGCCGGGCCTCGCTGGGGGGAGTTGGGTGGGCTCGGAGCTGTGCTGTTAACTTGATCGCCAAAAAGTAAAAGCTGCCAAGGTATCCTCACCGGGTCAACACAGCTACCCGGGTTCCTCAGTCACTAACTAAGAGATTAACTTACCAAGGAACAGTCACACGTTACCGATCAGCCCCCAACGTACGTTGGCCTTTCTTCCCATTTCTCTATTTGCCACTATGTCCCTACGTCTCTCCCGCTAAGATTTTGGTTTTCTTTATTGATTAAAAAGTCTTTGACTACTAGCATGTTCTTTACATTAAATTCTTTGTTTATATGCATATATTTGTATTGATTTCAGAGAGGAAGGAAGAGAGAGAAAGAGACAGAAACATCAATGATGAGAGAGAATCATGGACCGGCTGCCTCCTGCACGCCCCACCCTGGGGATCAAGCCTGCAACCTGGGCATGTGCCCTGACTGGGAATCGAACCCATGGCCTCCTGGTTCATAGGCCTATGCTCAACCACTGAGCCACGCTGGCCGGGCTGCATTAAATCCTTAAGCCCTGTTTCTGTTTACAACATGGCCTCGCTAGGGCCACAGAAATATTTCCAAGCATAACATTCCCTTCCTTTCAGCGAACTTGGGGATACAGTGTCCTGTCCATAGGTCGGTCCTGCAAAACGGGGAGCGAGGGCAATTGACGGGGTTCTTTCTTCTCTTCTACCTGTCCTATCTGGAGCTGAGCTGAGTATAGAGAATGCACCGATACCCCGAGCCACTCTTGGAAGCAGTGCAATATTGCAAATCCCTCCACTCCAAAATCCAACAGCATCAGATAGGACTCTAACCTGCTGACGCCTGGCACGGTGCCCGAGCTGACCTCCCGCTTCACTGCTCCGTTACTGCTGTAGAAATGGCTGCAAGAGGGAAACGTCATTTACACACCCACTGTGGTAACGACGGAGACCCCCATGACTTCACCGCCACATTCATCTTTTTAAAGAAACCATCCCGATGAATTATTAAGTTATATATTTATTGGATCATGATTGTCATCCGTGTACTTAATTTGTTGCACTTTCAACAGCTGGGTTTCTAATTAAGAATACAATTATTTTTGCAGGGAGACATTAAATATTTACTATTATTATGAAGGCCCCTCATGCTTGCAATTGCTTCACTATTAATTTTTCTCCTGGAATGGCCTTATATGGAAACATGGGGATCACTCTGAACTGTCAGGAGGACAGGCATGGAGAGATGTGTCCGAGGGCCCGGCACAGAGACTGGCAGGACACTCTTCAGGACTCAATAAATATCTATTGGTAGAAAAGGAGTTGTTTTCCACTGTGCTTGTTCCGAGGGGACGCATCGTAATGGGCTTTTTTTAATGTAATAGGCCTCACTGTAAGAAAATTTACCTACTACAGCCCTGGTCGGGTTGGCTCAGTGGGTAGAGCGTCTTCCAGCAGACTGAAGAGTCCGAGTTCGATTCCGGTCAAGGGCCCGTACCTCAGTTTGCAGGCCCTGGTCAGGGGCATGTGGGAAGCAACCAATCGATGTGTCTCTCTCACATTAATGCTTCTCTCTCTCTCTGTCTCTCCCCCTCCCTTCCACTCTCTCTAAAAATCAATGGAAAAATATCTTCGGGAGGGGACAGAACTGGGAGGGGCAATGGGGAAAAGGGGGAACATATGTAATACTTTCAACAATAAAGATTTATTTAAAAAGAAAAAGAAAAATATCCTCGAGTGAGGATTTTTAAAAATAACATTATTTAGAATATTTAACTAGTACAGTTGATATCACTTGAGCTTCTGGGCCATAGCATCTCTCACCAGTCCCCACGCACTTTTGCAAGAGAAATCAATCTCTCCTGTGGGCAGAGGATGATTAAGTGAAGCTTAGAAACATACACAAAAATACATCTCTACCAACGTATTCCTATGACATGTCCTCCTCTAAAAAAAGTCTACGAGGGAATCATCTAAAAGGATTATAACATAAAAGTTTCCAAACAAATATAGAATGCCACTAGCTAACTTGCAAAGTAATTTGGAAGCGGCTATATGTTTAATTCATAAATGCAGAGTTCTATAGCGTATCCTCTGTCTACAAAAGTAGACGATCTTTTCACTAATCGCCCATCTGGCTTCTCCTCTCACCCGAAGAACCCACCGATTTCCGTGGTTTTGAACCCCCCTCTAGATCAATTACTGCTCATTCCCTTTCACATACTTCATTTTCTCCCTCCCTACATGTCAAAGAGGTGAAAAGCTGGGCCTAATCCCTTTCCTCCCAACCTTCGGAAAATCCAGAAATCACACCTCCTCTCTGTTTTACCTCTCAGCATCCCAGGGTGGCAAGGTCTGCCGTGCACCCCCAGGGCCTCACAGGCCATCAAACCACGCCAGCAACTCCAGCTGTGACTCTTTAAACTGAACTACCTCCATCCAAATGCAGACTCCGCCTCAAACCCTTATCGGCTGCCCACCCCACACCGGCCTATCACTACAAACTAAGTTTAGCATTTAAGACACACACCATCAGCAACTGCCCTGCCTTCTTTCTCTAATCCCTCCGAATAACAAATTTCCTTGGAAAACACAGTAGATATTGTAGTTCCCATGTGTGCATCAGAATCATTTTACATGGTTTTAGAACACTGGCTTAGAATACCAACAAGGGTCACAACACATAAAGTTTACTGTGGATTGAAGCAAGATTTAAACTTCCCTTCCATGGCTGGGAAGAAAACCAGGAACAGTTATAAGCAAGCAAGTAGCAGTTTCAAAGTCCCAGGAGGCTTTCAGAGAAATACATACATCTTAATTTCCAAGGGAAAAAAATTGCCTGCATCCCTTTAATAGAGGAAATACCAGCCAACTATACCCGTTACATCATCCTTCAAAACACAGCGAGCAACATCATTTCCTCATTTTCCAAACACATCTGCTACTAGATGCATCAGCGTTGGTACTCTGCATCCTAGTGCTGGTTTTGGAAATTACCAGCCTCAAAAGAAATTTGCTGTGACTTACCTGGGCGTCGGTGCCTTCTACAAGGGCCGACAGTGGTTCTCCGGTATTAATTAAGCAAAGTCACTCCCATTTCACCAAGAGGAAGAAAATAAGTAGGAACTTGGTCCTAGCTGGTTTGGCTCAGTGGATAGAGCATCGGCCTGCAGACTGAAGGTCCTGGGTTTGATTCTGGTCAAGGGCACGTACCTGGATTGCAGGCTCCTCCCCGACCTGGGCCCTTGTTGGGGCTCGTGCAGGAGACAACCAATCGACATGTTTCTCTCACATCGATGTTTCTCTGTCTTTTCCTCTCTCTCTTTCACTCTCTCTAAAAATCAATGAAAAAAATATCCTTGGGTGAGGATTTTTTAAAAAGTAAAATAATAAAATAAAATAGGAACTTGGACAACTATCCCCCCAAAAGGTCCAGGACGTTGTCTCTTTGCTGGATTGAGGGGTACAGGGAAACTAAAACTAAAACGCTTTAACAGAATTCACAATGTTGAAAAGCTACATTTTTTTCCTGGGGGGAAAATAAAGCATCGGGCTTCATCCGAACAAGAATATAACATGTTCATTCGGTACAAGATCACCTTGCAAAGTCCCTCCGAAGGTGGCAGACATCTGTATCTAGTGACGCTGAACTGGAACTCAGGGAAACTCATTACCGACGTCACCAACCAGCTGCGCCAAGGGGATGCTGAGGTCCTCAGGCCTGTGGCGGGCCCCCTGGGCTCCCTGTGTCTTCCCTGCATTCGGTGCCGAGGTTTCCAACTACCATCCCTCAGGACAGCCACGGTCCACGACCAGGTCCAAGCTGCCTCCTCATGAAATCCAAACAATGGGGGAGTCCTTTTCCCAATTCTCAGGAAGAAAAGTATAATAAATACATATATATAGGCTGTCCCCAAAACCATGTGTACACACACTCTGCATGATTCTAAAGGCAGTGTTTATTAAAGTACAGTTCACTTTCAAAATGGAGCGGTCAGATGTTAAAGGGTGTCTGCATTTGTGGGGAACACCCTGTACATATATTTACTCTTCTGCAAATTTCCCATTCATTTCTCTAAAACCTTAGTACCTGCTACCACAGGATCTAACAAGACATGAAGGCCACATGTGGACAAAAACTACGTGTGTGTGTTTAAAGTTCTAGAAAGATGATTCCTTGAGACAATGTTGAATTAAGTTGTAAGATATGAAGATGTGCACTATGGACAACAGGACTGTTTTCTGCTCATTAAGCAGGGCCTTTTTCAGATGACAGGAGGGAGATTCCAGGCTTGTGGCACCCCAGGTCACGGGCACCTCCCAGCTCACACAGGAGCTTTCTCCTGAGCAAGCCTGAGTATCACCCACTATCTCTAGTTGAATCTCTCAGCCCCAATGCTGCAGGAAGTGGTGGGAAGCTAAGGAGTCTGAGTTACACAAGGCCTGTGGCCCCTGGCAAGTCACATTGCAAAATGTCCATCAACGAGTTCCACGGGGCCTCCTGCTGCAGGAACATGGCGGGGATGTGGCGGCCAGGAGACAGTCAGGGGGCGTGTAGGAAGCCATAACACGCTCCCTGGCACTGAGCTCCCACCTGCTCCTCTTCTGGGCGGCGACCCACACAGAGCAGCCTGTGATGGAGCAGCGGGAAGCCATGGGCGGAAGCCATGGGCCAAAGCCACTGGCCCCGCTGTAGGAAGTGTTCTAGGTGAATGTGAGTTTTACTGCTGGGCTCTAACGGGGTAATGACTCTCCTTTCTCATAAACATGCTAAGTACATTTTTACTTTCTTAACACTCCGGTGTGGGGTGAATTTCCCGCCAAAATATAAGATGGCTCTGTCTTTTGGTTTTGTTCCATCCACCAAAAGGGTGGATTACAAACAAATATTTGGTAATACGCAGTTACAATCAGCCCGAGTTTACACGTTTCCCGCACTCCACCGCAAATCTATATGAACCGAGTTAAAGACGGCTCCCGCGGAGTACGCGCAATTCACGCGAGCCGACTTAACTCGTTTCCCCCACTCCAAGTGTTAAGAAGCTACATCCTTCTGTGGCTTTAGGACTTATTTCCATAACCAAGAGCTTCTTAAGCTGTTCACAGCTGAGTAGCACAGCCCTAAAGACTTGGCCTGCCCTGGCCAATGTGGCTCAGTGGTTGAGTGTCAGCCCATGAACCAGGTGTTCAAGGTTCGATTCCTAGTCAAGGCACATGCCCGGTTGTGGGCTCAATATCCAGTAGGGGGCGTGCAGGAGGCAGCCAATCAATGATTCCCTCTCATCATTGATGTTTCTATCTCTCTCTTCCTCTCTGAAATCAATAAAAATATTATTTTTAAAAAATAAATAGATAGATAAATAAAATAATAATTAAGAGACTTGGCCTGTCTGTCCGTCTCAGGCATGCCCCCATCACACGTTCCTGCAAAATAAACCCTGGTGGAACAGACTACAGAAAAGGGAAACAGACCCCCAGAGTGGCTGAGAGAGAACTCATACATTAGAGAAATCAATAAAATTATAATAGTATCAGATTCTGCAAGAGTGGAGACTTCAGTGTGGTCACCGCTGACAAAATCAAGGCCTCCGGTTTTATCACTGAGCGCTGGTGGAAGTAATCCAGCCCTTTCATCTCCCACACCAATGCCTGAGCCTCGGCTCTGACCCTGGGCAAGTCTGACAGCGCTGCACCCCAACGTTACAGCAAAGGAGCAGGCTGGCCAGTTGGGCACAAGGAAGAGAGCACTACCACTGGCCACTGGAGCTGCTCCACAGGAGTCTCTGTAATACTAATAGCCCTACCTGGTTTGGCTCGGTGGATAGAGCATCAGCCTGCGGACTGAAGGGTCCCAGGTTCGATTCTGGTCAAGGGCATGTACCTTGGTTGTGGGCACATCCCCAGTAGGAGGTGTGCAGGAGGCAGCTGATCAATGTTTCTCTCATTGATGTTTCTAACTCTCTATCCCTCTCCCTTCCTCTCTGTAAAAAATCAATAAAAAATATTTTTAAAATTTAAATAAAGTCAGTATCCTTTCCAAACCAGTTTTGCTCAACAGAATCCGGTTCCACCTTGCCATGCAATTGAGCATATTTCTGTTTAATACAATTTCTCTCCATTTGAGAGCAATCTCTTTGTATGCAATCCAAAGATCTCTCTAAATGCTATCAAAATGGCAACCAAAGTTGGCTTCAGAATTCTTCAAGCGGTTCCTAAGGATGAAAAGAATTTCTTTCTACTTCCTCCAACTTAACCTTTTTCATACTACTCTGTATTTCTCCCAGAAATATTTAACTTGATTTTAAACACTGCAAAGTTCTCTGTTCCTGTGAAGCTGAACACGTGTGGGAAGCATGAAAAGGCCACAGACGGGGAAATCGCTAAGATCCCCTAAAGTTCCAAAAGCCCTTCATCCTATTACATCCCTTTTCAGAAGAACCTATCCAACCATATGACATTCAGGCAAAGGCAAAGCTGTGGAGACAATAATGAGGTCAGGGGCCCGGCTGGCGTGGCTCAGTGGTTGAGCATCAACCTATGAACCAGGAGGTCACGGTTCCATTCCAGGTCAGGGCACATGTCCGTGTTGCGGCTCGATCCCCAATAGGGGGCATGCAGGAGGCAGCCGATCAATGATTCTCTCTCATCATTGATGTTTGTCTCTCTCCCCCTCTCCCTTCCTCTCTGAAATCAATAAAAATATATTAAATAATAATTTTAAAAAGATCAGAGGTTGGGGGAGGGAGGAGTGAATAGGCAGAGCACAGAGGTTTTCCGGGCAGTGAAACTACTCTGTATGATAGTATCATGGTGGATACATGTCATTAACTATTTGTCAAGCCCCATAGGATGTACATCAAGAGTGAACGCTATTGTGAACTATGGACTTTGAAGGACAATGATGAGTCGATGGAGGTTCATGGATTCTGACACACGTACCGCTCAGGTTCCAGGTGAAGGCAGAGGGGGAGGGTGGAGAGGGGCGGGCAGTATAAGGAAACTCTGTACTGTCTGCTCAGCTTTGCTGTGAACCTAAAATTTCTCTATTTTTTTAAATAATTAAAGTACTAGATGTCCTAAATAATGTAGAAGTATATATCCTCCAACCGAAAAAAAAATGGATACAGCAGTTGAGGAAGAGGTTAAATCTCCCGCAGCCAGAAAAGGAAAAGTGCAAGAAGCAGCCGCTGTCTGTGGGGCCTGCCTGTGACGTCACAGAAGGCTTGGCAGAGAGGACGTGTCTCTGTTTGGTCTAGACATGAGCGAGAGGAATCAGCCGCACCAGGCATCGGATTCCAGCATCCTCTTCGAAGAACCACTGTTGATGCTGGTGGAACACTCCCAGAAAAGCCAGGCCAATCCGTTCACCGTGCACATTCAAATGCGCCTCGTTGTGTATTTTACATCTGGGGTCTCACCTCCGGTTTGTAAAGTACGCAGATACGGTATCTATTTTCAGTTTAAGTGGCAGTCAGATGGGCTCCCTCAAGCCACTGGTTTGCCAAGCATCTGTTATAAAAGCAGAATCAGCATCTTTCAAGATAGAAATCAGCTTTCAAATACACAGAATTCTAATTCAAATTTAAAATCTAATGAGAGACAGCAATTCTCACCGCCCGCTCCTATCCGACCAGTTGCACAGAGTGGAATAGAAGGAGGGCCACATAGGGGTCTGATTCGACATATCTGAGAGGACATTGCCTGGGCACCAAATACGGTTTCAAATGTTGGCGCAATACGTTGTCCGAACATTCACACACACACAACCAACTTTCCATCAAGTATCGACTCACTAGAACAGTCCGACAGAGACACAGACACCATGAAAGAAATGTTATTTGGCTTCATTAATTGAAGATATTTTAAGTGAGACTATATGTAAAGACATTATAGATCCCTCTACTTTCCTTCAAATGTTCAAGTCTTACAAAATAGAAACAGACACATAGATACAGAGAACAGACTGACAGCTGTCAGCGGGGAGGGGTTGGGGGCTGAGTGAAAGGGGTGGAGGGACGTTGGGGTAAACGTTGCCAAGCTGCTCTTGAGCATCCTGAGGGGGCCAGCTTGGCCCTCCCTTAGGCCACCCCGGATCGGTGATAGGATCGTCTTCTGTGCCCTTTGGGACTCAGCCAGATACTCTAACCAAGAACCCACAGTAACAGTGATTTCCTGTGCAAGTCTTTCCAGAGCTGCCCCAGTGAAAGCCTGTCTAAAATCCTGCAAATATGGGGGGGGGGAATGATAACCAAACATCCTCCTGGACTATTTCCCTGACTGGGGTGGAGGGTGGTGGGGCTGTTAAAGGGCTATTCATGTCCTGACACACTGAGCTCTCAGCCACACACTTCTTGATTACACATATTTAACAAAGTCCAAGAAAAAAAATCCACCAAAACACTTGTCACTATGTTCCCGCACCAATCTTTTTAACCAGGGCTATTTATGTACCAAAAATTAATCACGTTCTGTCCTGCCTGTCTTCAAAGATTCCAGGAGGAAGAAAGAAAGTAAACAGTACGAGACGGGGAAGGATGGTGAGAGAGGAGAAAACACAGCAGCAGAAACTGGCACCAGATCATTCATTCATCTATTCACCGGTTACTACTAACCTACCAGGAGGTTAACCAGGGCCCTGCATTGGGGGCGCCGGGTAGCTCAGCTGGTTAGAGAGTCCTCTGGATACACCAAGGTTTGGGGTTCAATCTCCGGTCAGGGCACACACAAGAATCAACCAATGATGCCCAGCTGGCGTGGCTCAGTGCTTGAGGGTTGACCTATGAACCAGGAGGTCAGAGTTCAATTCCCAGTCAGGGCACATGCCCAGGGTGCGGGCTCGATCCCAAGTAGGGAGCATACAGGAGGCAGCCCATCATTGATGTTTCTATCTCTCCCTCTCCCTTCCTCTCTGAAATCAATAAAAATATATATTTTTTAAAAGAATCAACCAGTGAACGCATGAATAAGTGGAACAACAAATCAATGTTTCTTTCTCTTTCTCTCTCAAATCAATATTTTTTTAATTTTTAAATTAAAAAGCAGGGGTGCTGCCCTAACCAGTTTGGTTCGGTGGACAGAGTGTCTGCCCCCGTCCTGAAGGGTCCCAGGTTTGATTCCAGTCAAGGGCACGTACCTCAGTTGCAGGCTCGATCCGGGGCCCTGGTTGGGAGCATGTGCTGAGGCAATCAATGGATGTCTCTCTCTCACATCGATGTTTCTCTCTCTCTGTCTCTCCCTCTCCCCTCCACTATCTCTAAAAATTAATGGAAAAATATCCTCCAATGAGGATTAACAAAAGAGAAAAAAAAAGTATCGGTGGAAACATTTTCCCCTTGAAGGGAAGAGCAAATAAATGGCTTAGCTCCAAACTTTCTAAGTTACACACTAATCAGGGGGCTAAAAACGATTAAAACCAGAAGTGAGAGGCTCAGCGAAGACGCTCACTCCTTCCATGAGAAGAAAAATGAAAGTGCTCGCTAAATCCATCTGCAATAGACAGGTCTAGTGATTGGGCAGTTCTGTGACAACGTTCCCTTCAGACAGTAATTCCAGCGACTTCTCCCGAAGTTCTAAAAAAGAGAACAGCGCACACTGTGGAGGCATTTGGGGGTGAGGGCGTAGGAAAGCCTTAGTACTTCAGCGCTATTATCAGTTGCAAGTGTTTTCAAACAAGAAGGCAGGGCCACAGCCTTCTGTACGTGTATCCCAAATGCTTCACCCGAAGGGGAACCGTGAGGCAACACCCTTTGGGCCTGAACACAATGGGCTCCCTCTTCTAGACCAACTCAGAAGTGGGCGATAACGAAGATGACATGATACGTGAACCACGTAATTACCCAGGCGGCAGACCAGTATTCCATCACCGGGTGTTTACACGGTGCTTCAGCTGTATCCTAAATACAACCGTAGAAAGGACGCGTGATTCTACAAGTGCTCAGTAGGTTACAGCGTTGTTGTCATCCCGATATGCCAAGGTTGCAGGTTCGATCCCTGGTCAGGGCACACACAAGAATCAACCAGCAAATGCACAAATAAATGGAACAACAAATTTCTCTCTCTCTAACCAGTCAATAAAAAAATAAATAAGTGCAGGCAAATGAAAAACAAGAGCTCTGCCCCCACTAAGAGCCAACAAGCTAGTTAAGCACTGGCCTCGGTTTTCCCCTCTGACAAATGAGGATTCTGGCGTCCGCCTCCTCCCCGGGTCATTGGTGATATTGTCAGGAAATGGGGAAGGTTTTTGACAGCGGAGGTCCTGAGTCGTCGTTTTCCAAAGTCACACCCTACATGAGTTCCTTTACAAGTCTTCTTTCTCCACAGTGTCTCAGTCCTGATTCTCTCTCTCTGGAAGATCAGAAGAGAAAAAGGGAGCTACCCTTTTAGATGAAGGATGACATGTGTTGCCTGACCTCCCTTCTGCCTCTCACTAACCAGTTCAAGATGCCCATCTTCTCCCAAGATCAAAAGGAACTCCAGGCGGAGAAGGAGTTTAGAATAACTCAGAGGGCTCTGGACGAGCCAGAGGGGGCGGCTGATGCTCTTCATAGTTACAGGGACGTGAACACTGGAAACCACACACACAAGCTCCCTCTCTTCCTCTCCCTTTTCCTCTCCCCTGCCCCCCAAACGTATAACTCACACAGAAATTACCACACTTAGCTTCAGAACTTTCTAGAATAATGAGAAACATTCGACGAGTAGATACTATTGATACTCATTTTTAACTTTATCATTTCCATCTGTATAATTAAGTGTATCTTTAAAGATGTATTTGTTTAAATGGACTCCCCATAAACTTCAAGCCACTTCCTTCCCCATGACACTCTAGGGCAGTGATGGCGAACCTTTTGAGCTCGCGTGTCAGCATTTTGAAAAACCCTAACTTAACTCTGGTGCCGTGTCACATATAGAAATTTGTTGATATTGGCAACCATAGTAAAACAAAGACTTATATTTTTGATATTTATTTTATATATTTAAATGCCATTTAACAAAGAAAAATCAACCAAAAAAATGAGTTCGCGTGTCACTTCTGACATGCGTGTCATAGGTTCGCCATCACTGATCTAGAGTCTCGACTCAAAAAAACGGAAAGTAGTATTTTTAGCGCACACTGGGAAACACGGAGACTCCTGTTTCGCTCTCAAATGGAAGAGGAAAAGCCCTCCTCCCCATCTTGGCTCGCTGAGAGCGGAGAAGGTGCGTTTTCATTGTTCCTGAGTCCACATCTGGAGCTCACGAATCCCGTTTGAAAGGCAAATGATTTAAAACATAAACACGTGTCTTCCTTCTCTACAGTGACTCCTAGAGGGATCGGAAAAAACCTGAATACAAACAAACTATTGTTTTAAAGAGGATTTTTTTTAAAAAAAGTAAAAGCAGACCGTGAAAGCTAACTAAGCTTCTACTTTCTCCTGGAGAAAATAATAGAAGCAAGAATTCCCCCTGGGTCCAATTAACCTCGGTCAAGTGCAGCTTAGGTAACACTCAGGCTATCAGAGTGTGCACCTCAGTCTCTGAGCCCGTGGTCCCCCGTCTGGGCTGGGTTAGAGCAGCAGTTGACAATCTTTTTCTGAAAACGGCCAGCGAGTAAGTATTTTCAGCTTTGAGCGACATACAGGAGAGCAGCCACCCGCGTTACGTACGTAAATGACGGACGCTGTGCACTGATACACTTTTATGTATCCACACTGACACTGGAATTTCATATCATTTTCATCAGTTTCAAAAGATTATTCTTTTGATCTCTTTCAACCACTTAAAAATGTAAAAACTGTGTTTAGGCCACATAACCCCCTACACTGGTTGGAGGCCTGAGTCCTTCCAGCCTCCTGGGTACACAGCTCTGGTCATTTCTCTTCCCTCCCCGAAGGCTGGACCTGGCCACCCAGAGGCCTGAGTCCTTCTAGCCTCCTGGGTACACAGCTCTGGTCATTTCTCTTCCACTTAAGTACAACCTCCACTCTGGCTCTTCCCATCCTGGAACTCCAAGAAATAGAATCAGTGTGGCTCAAGAGCAGTGATCAACATTATTAAAACTTATTTTAGCCCAGCCAGTGTGTCTCAGTGGTTGAGCATCAACCTATGAACCAGGAGGTCACAGGTTCAATTCCTGGTCAAAGGCACATGCCCGGGCTGCAGGCTCGATCCCCAGTGTGGGGTGTGCAGGAGGCAGCCGATCAATGATTCTCTCTCTCCCTCTCCCTTCCTCTCTCTGAAATCAGTAAAAACCTATTTTTAAAAGTAAGTCATTTTAAAGAACAGTCTAGTGGGGAATACCAATTCAGCTTAAGGTTCAAGAGCATCTGTACATGCACCTCAAACGTAATGCAGTCAACCTCCCTCCCCCTCCTAGCTCCTTCTCCCTTTTTTAAAAAAATATGTATGTTTCTCTCCTATTTTTCTTTCTTTATTCTACTCAGGTTTTTCATGTTCATTTCCCTGTGACCCTTTTTCTTTTGCTCTACACCTTAACTGGGTACAACCTCACCCTGAAATACATTTTAGAATTAAAGTACACATACGTATCCAGGCATGTTTAACTGACCTCCTCTTTCAATAGCACACTATAATTTTAAGAGAAAAAAGACTCCAAATTAAAATGGCTTTTTACAAAGGATCCTTCCTCTGACTTTTTTAATCACTTTTTTTTCCCAGAGAAATTTATGATTTTCTATATTCATTCACAGACTCACTCAAGGCTTGAAATTTTACACCAGTGTTTTTCAGAAATTTTGCCCTGATGATTTTGTTGTGAAAATTGCTCTAGCAACTATCTTGCTCTTAGACACTTCCTCAAAAAGACGTGGTTTTATACTTCTGTGAAGAGGAAGTGGCCTTCTTACAACTCGTTTTCAGTTCTTTCTGACAACTTAAATCAAGAATGACTGCCAACTCCTCAGAATTTTTTCCACACACATTTATTCTTCAGTCAAATTAACTGAGTCAACTGGTTTGTTAAAATCGAAATGAACGAGAAATGCCCCTCTTCAAATTGTAGGAAGCAAAATGCTATAATTGTGTTTTTTTTAAATGCTACAATTCAAACCAAAGTACAGAGATTTCACACAAAAATAAAACAAGCAGGGACACCTCCTACCAATGTTGTCTAAGCTAGAGAGAAAGAAGGCCAGACAAATGGGCATAAATTGAAAACAAAAAAATAATAAAAACCATATCCTCATAGAGCTGAAATTGACCCTAGATAACTAGCCTCTTTTTTTTAATATTATTTTTATTGATTTTTTACAGAGAAGAAGGGAGGGGGATAGAGAGTTAGAAACATCGATGAGAGGAATACATCGATCACCTGCCTCCTACATGCCCCCTACTGGGGATTGAGCCTGCAACCAAGGTACATGCCCTCAACCAGAATCGAACCCGGGACCTTTCAGTCCATGGAGCTCTATCCACTGAGCCAAACCCGTCAGGGCAATAACTAGCATCTTTAATTTGACAAGTGAGGAACCAACTAGAGATTCAAGGACTATTTATTGCGTGCCTACCATGAGCCACTTGCTGTACAAAGACTTTCCTTTTTCCCCACATGATTGTCACAACTTCCCCACAAAGCAATTATTATGATACCCATTTTACAGTCGAGGCAAGTTGTGTCTCAGGAAGACTGACACAGCCCGTGAGAGCACAGGTGTGACTATAGTCCAGATCTCCAAGCATCACTTCAGTCTTCTCGTAACCATGCCACTCCCATGTAGTACTTTGGGAAATTGTTCAGTAAGATGCCACGATATTTTAAAATATTAAATATACAGTGATAGAGTAACCGGGAAGATATAAGACTGCTTGCTAGCCCTAGCCGGTTTGGCTCAGTGGATGGAGCATTGGCCTGCAAACTGAAGGGTCCTTGGTTCGATTCTGGTCAAGGGCACATGCCTGGGTTGTGTCTTGATCCCCAGTGGGGGGCGTGCAGGAAGCAGTCGATCAATGATTCTCTCTCATCATTGATGTTTCTATCTCTCTCTCTCCCTTTCCCTTCCTCTCTGAAATCAATAAAAATACATATATAAAAAAAGATTTTAAAGAAAAAAGAAAAGACTGCTTGCTAAAAAGCAGAGCTCCTCAAAACAAGACTACTTCTCCTTGGCTGCTAAGAAGAGGAGCATCAGCAACTGAATGTCACACTTGCCCCAAGGACCGAAAGGAATATTTATACTGTGTCGCCAAAGTACCTAAAATCCCAGGCACAGGCTTCTACATTCGTCGTGACAATATCACAGACTCAAGTAGCGGTTGGCCACTTCTCCAGCTTACAGTCTACTCTTACTGGTGATCCGGATTCCATTAAAAAGGACAGGGAAGAGTGTCACACTCGTAGGAATAAAGGGCGGTGTTTCAGCTGCCTGACACAGCACTGAAATCCAAGGGTGCAGCCACCAACACCCACTTCCTGTCAGGTAAAAAGAGAGGCGTGGCAGCCGGGGCCCTTAAAATTGAGACCTTATACCTGCTCACTGTCTCTATTTAGAAAAGACCCAGTTTAAATAGAAACATGGTTAGAAAGCTAATGTAACAGTGATTTTTGGCAACTCTCATAGGCAAACTCCCCCGGAGACAGCTGACAGTGAAATGGGTTACAAGGAGAGCCAAATCTAGGTTTTCCTAACGGCAGACAAGACACCATTTTCAGGCAGATGCTCAAATACCGGACTTGAGTTATGAGAGCTACTTAAACTACATCAACAGATGGGTGAACCTCACAACTAACTCAGAACATATTCTGTAGGCAACAAAACTAGCAGAATTGTGTGCTTTTCTGACCAAAAGGATTCTAATGTTTCCGGAAAGGGGGCCTGGCCCTGAGCGGGCCATCTAGGCCAACTGGTAGTGTGTGGGTTCTTGACTTTGTGTAGGAAAGATTTCACAGCGCGAGTCCAGGTGGACGTTTAAAGCTGGGGACAGTGAAACCAGGTGGGGAGGTGGGGGAGGAGGGCCTGAGATAGTGGGGCGTTAGAAGGGCCACAGAGAGAGCAGGAAGAGGTAAAGAGGAAGAGAAGTCCCTTCCAGAAACAGTGAGTCACTGGTGTTTAGGTGCCCTGAGCAAATGCTAAGGTTTTGTGGTTTCGTTTTGTGTTTTTTTTGTTTATAAGATAAGAACTCTTTGCAAACATAATCACCCTTCTATATTCATCAAATACCCATTCAGCATTCAAATTTCTCCAATTCTCTCACAGAAGTATCTTTCAAGTTTGTTTGAATCAGAATCCAAATCTACTCACTGCAATTAGTTTATGTCTTCTCATTTAATCTATATATTTCTCCTCCATCTTTTTTTTTCTGGTAATTGACTTTTTAAAAAAATGAGATCATTTTTTCTGTAGATTCCCGATAGTCTGGATTTTTTTAAAGTAATTTTTTATTTAAAAAGATTTAGCACTAGCCAGTTTGGCTCAGTGGCTAGAGCGTCGGCCTGTGGACTGAAAGGTCTCAGGTTTGATTCCGGTCAAGGGCATGTACCTCAGTTGCAGGCTCAATCCCTGGCCTTGGTCTGGGCACGTGTAGAGGCAACCAATCAATGTGTCTCTCTCACATAGATGTTTCTTTTCTTTAAAAAAAATATATATTTTTATTGATTTCAGAGAAGAAGGGAGAGGGAGAAAAATAGATATATCAATGATGAGAGAGAATCACTGATTGGCTGCCTCCTACTAGGGATCGAGCCAAAACCTGGGCATGTGCCCTGACCGGGAATTGAACCATGACCTCCTGGTTCATAGGTCAACGCTCAACCACTGAGCCACCCGGGCCGGGCTCTGAAGACTGTCTTAATAACTACCCATCTCTGGACCCCTGTAGTCCCTAACGGTACCCAAATGCTGTCTAACCTGCACTCCGCCTGTTTGAAAGCTGTTTCGTATGTCACGTGTATCAGTAAAGATGTGATGGGTCCTTCCATGCACAGGACACTCAATAGCATCTCTAACAAGACCATGAGCTCCAGGAGGGAAGGGCCTCCTGTGATACTAGCTCAGGGGGCCAGAAGCACCACAGCTCAGAATGCGCACCTTGGAGTCGACCTCGCCCACAGGTGAATCCCAGAGACCTGTGACCCTGAGTGGATCACTTCATCTCTCAATTCTCATTTTCCTGTAAATGGAAGGACAGCCACTCTCTCACAGAGATGTTGTTAGGGTTAAATCACATCAAGTGTGAGTACTGTCTTGTCTCCTCATTCGCAGTCCTCCATGTGGCTTCTGACTATTTTAGTTGTCCCCGTTCTTACCTGTCCTTATCCATTCTGGAAAGAGGGGGAGCAGAGGACTCCAGCAGGGTCGTGGCCATGGAGATGGAGTTCATTCAACACTCCTTGAATGCCTAAGTACCTAGGAGATCCACCTTGCCATGGGTGTGATGTCCCTTCCCATAATGTTTAGGATGAACACCTCCCTTTCCCTAGCGTCACCCCAATATTTCCCCTGGGAAGAAATGGAACTTGCTCAGAACTAACTACAGTGCTAACCCATCCCCACCACCAAAAGCTCAACTTCAAAAGTGAGGAATATAACCAGAAACGAAGACAGGATGTGATCTCTGATCTTTTGATGGGGCAGAAATTTTTCTCTGAATTTTCCCTAATTGGAAAGGCTGTTCCAGTACACAGATGAAAGCTCTGTTTACAGAAGTGTTTCCCCATTTTTTTTGGTCTGAGCACCTCCTGAGTAAAAAGCATTTGAACATGTACATACACACATACATATTTACTTGTCACTTGACAAATATTAATTGAGCATTTCCTATGTGCCCCTTACTGTTCAATACAGAGGCATTGAACCAAGGCTAACACAACAATAATAAAGACCTTTGCCTGGTTATTTGTATCTCTCCTACACATAAGTTGTTGTTTTTTTTAAAGGATGAAAAATATGGTGTAAGGGATATGTACTATGGAGAAAAAATAAAGAAAAGGGAACAGAGAATGTAGAGTGGGCATTTTAAATAGAGAGGCCAGAAAAGCACTCACTGAAAAGGTAACATCTGAGTAAAGACCTGAGAGGTGAGAGTGGACCACGTGTGTATCTGGGGAGGTTTCACAGGCAGCAGGAACAGCAGTGTGTACACCTGGCATGTTCAGTGAGGAGGCCCGTGTGCTGTGCCAAGGAGCCAGGGAGGGAGTGGAGGAGGCACGGCGGGGAAAGTGAGTGGAGGAGCTCTATGACTGGGTTTTACTCTGTGTGAGATGGGAGGGTTTTGGATCAAGAAGCAGCATGAGCCCTGGTCGGTGTGGCTCAGGTGGTGGGGTATCCATCCCCTGCACAAAAAGGCTGGAGGCTCGATTCCCAGTCAGGGCACATGCCAGGCTTGTGGGTTCGATCCCCAGTACGGGTGTGCAGGATGGATGTCTTGCTTTCACATCAATGTTTCTCTCTCTCCCTCTCCTTTCCTCTCTCTCTAAAAATAAAAATCTTTTTTTTTAAGTGGCATGTCCTGAGATCCATCACTCTAAGCAGAGTGGATGGGCCAAGACTGGATGGGGAGGACTCGTCAAAAGGCCACTGCAATATCCCAAGTAGCAGTTCGGCCAGGTGGTAAAAAATGGGAAGTAGAGCTAAGAGAAGTTCACAGTACTGGTGTATTATATAAAAAAGTTAACAGGGTTTTTTAAAGAAATCTGAATCCTACATTTTCTTTCTTAAACTCAATAAGCCATCTTGCTCACCCCTGGGATAGAAGCGACCCTCTCTTTGAGAGACCGCTGTTGCACCATGATTGGCTGGTTGACTGGTCCCAGCTGACCTGAATTTCTGCCTGGCCTTTTGTCTTGACACTTCTGCACTCACTTCCTCCTTCTCTTCGTCTTGCCAGTCTCAGATACCAGAACAGGTTTCCTCCACAAGCCGAGCCTGACTACCCACGCAGAGGCTGCTGACTGCATGTAGGAATTCCCTCCTTGAGAAGGTTTGTGGTCTCTGTGTCGACTGCACCCAACCTCTGGGGCCCACCGTTGGCAAATAGACTTGCTAGACCCAGATGTGATTGTGGAGTTCCATAAAACATGAGCCTGGGGAGGACCCAGGCCATTTGCTAAAGCAGCACCTCTAAGGGAGGCCGAGGGGGGCTCCAGCGCACCACGGAGCAGAACAGACAAACACGGGGTCTGCACGGTGTGTTCCCCTTGCTCTGAAATAGGCTCAGGGGGTTGTAAAAGGGCCACACAGAGAAAAGCCAGAGGGGCTCTGTGTGCCTAAAATGCAGTTCGTGGAGATCCCAGAAGATGACACCCTTGGGGAAAGTACCCTTGACCCCTAGGCAGAACTCCAGATGTGTTTCTCAGACCTGGTCAACTCTGAAGCTGCCACCGCCACACTGGGTGGGAACTCAGGAGTTGGTGGAAGGCAGGTACTATTTGAAACCAGATCCCATGGGTTGAGAAGGATTGACACAAGATATCTGGGGTGCTCTCTTAGAATGTCAGAGCTTGAAAGAATTTAGAGATATTTTACAGACAAAGAAACTAAGGCCAGGACTTTCCCAAAGCCAAACATACGACTATTAGAGAAAGAACCATGAGTAGAATCCAAGTCTTCTGATTCCCAATCCAGTGTTATATATATAAAAAAACAGTAATATGCAAGTTGACCGAACGACTGCTCAACCAGTCTCTATGAGGCGCACTGACCACCTCTCGGTCCCTCCCCCCAGCCGGCAGGCTCCGATCGCCCAATGGCAAATGGGGAATCGGGGGTGGGTGGCAGTGGGGGGAGGGGCCAGCTGCTGGCAGCTGGGGAAGATGGCCCTGATCACAGGCCAGGCCTAGGGACCGTACCTGTGCACGAATTTCATGCACCAGGCGTCTAGTTTTAAAATAAACAACAGCAATGTAACACTGAAACCTTTAGAGGCCTCAGCTGCTCCCACCAACCTCTCTAATTATACTAGGAGCTCTGAAGGTTCCCTTAGGGCAAAATGACCTCCTGGTATTAACACATTTCGTACCGCTCAGGAGTTTTCTCGTGTTTCACGCACCATCTGTTAAGGACCGCTCACGAGTGTTCTCGTTTTTCACGCCCATGGAAAAAGGAGCGAATCTAGATACTTATGTAAATTTTGTTTGGTCCCTCTTCATAGAGGAAAATGTTTTACGCAGTACCATACGTTAAAAAAGTACTAGGAACTTTAATTGTTTAATTGTTTTTGTAAATAAAAATGTTATAATTATTGAAAAACAACACCTAAAGTGCATTATGATGATTTAAATAACGTGCAGTTTGCCCAAAAACGTGCGGTCCCTGGCGTATGTCTTAGAGATTTCTATGCGGTACGCAATGTGTTAAGATCTTAGAAAGTTACACTGGGGTTCTTATGACTCACAAGAGAGAGAAGTACAAAACCCAAGACACATGAAAACCAAGAAATTCAAGAAAACACTGGCTTCGTAAAGCCTAAAACAGCCCAAAGGTGGACTATGTACTTCTTATTCGCTTGGTCCAATTAAGAGAGTACTAGATGTCCTGTTTTCAAAGGGGGAGACAAATAAAAGGATCCTTAAAAATTACAAATAGGATCATTTAAAAACTAGTCATGAATTATTCATTTCAACCTCTGGGGCTACCAACTTTTTTACAAGTAAAAATATTGATAAGAGAATGGACCTGCTCTACCAACCTCTGCTGACAGACAGAAGGCAAATATGATGCTGGTTAACAAGTAGTAAGGGAATCATCAACCAAACATGACTTTGGGTGGTGGGCACACAATGCAATAGACAGATCATGTATCATGGAAATGTACACCTGAAACCTACATAACCTTATCAACCAGTGTCACCCCAATAAACTCAATTTAAAAATAATAAAATAAAAACATCAGATTATTTATATTATATATTATATTGTTATATAATTTTTGTTATATAAAACTGATCTGTAAAATAAAAATCTTGGATTACCTATAAAATAAAGGGATATTATTATTCAGGGCAGGAATCGTTTCCCAAATCATGGACACTGGTTCATACCCTCTTCTGGAACAGGAAGTTAAGTGGCTGTTACCTGGAGAGCAAATTCAAGCGCATCTGCAAACGCCCCTCCGTGGCCCCATCCGTGCGGAGGAGTCCGCACACACCACGGGAGAGCAGGCCCCTCCGCAGCTCAGGCTGGGTCAGAGGGAGAGGGCGGGGCCCAGGCACCCACGGCATCCCGTCCAACCTCCTTACTTCACACGGAGCCACCTGAGGCCGGAGGTTCATGTGACTCGCGAAGGGTTGGCTAATGCACGACATCTGCCCATCTGCCTTGTGCCCGGGGCAAGCACTGGCTACCAGGCATCACACTCCCCCTCCTCAGCGGCAAGGCCCCTGACATGATGCTCCTGCAGCCCCTCCGCCAGCCGCTCAGAACCCCTGTGCCAGACGGAAGCCGTCCTCCACCTCTGGGCTTGCCCGTGGTCCTGTCACCACCTCGGGATCCCTGCTCCGGGTGAGCCTGGCCCGGAGGGGAGTGGCCAGGCTCCCGTCACACTAGCTCGCTGCTATGCCAGGCCTGCGGTGGGCAAGCAGAGCCCTGCTGGTGCGGCCACGTGTCCAGGGTTGCCTGGGACGGCCTGGCTCGCACCTGCTCCCCAGCTCACACCCTCATCATTCTCAAAAGTTGCCCCAGTTTGGATAAACATGATGTGGCCAACCAAACTCTGCGTAAGGCCTAATCATCTACAAAACACTTTTTTTTTAAATATATTTTATTGATTTTTTACAGAGAGGAAGGGAGAGGGATAGAGAGTTAGAAACATCGATGAGAGAGAAACACCGATCAGCTGCCTCCTGCACACTCCCCACTGGGGATGTGCCCGCAACCAAGGTACATGCCCTTGACTGGAATCGAACCTGGGACCCTTGAGTCCGCAGGCTGACGCTCTATCCGCTGAGCCAAACCGGTTAGGGCCTACAAAACACTTATATGTTTACTTGTTTGTTTTCTGAGCATCTGACGTGTCAGGAAAAAGAAACACTGAACCAGTCACCAGCAGTTTTCTCAACCAAAGGGACTTTCAAGTAATACTGACACCACGTGGGCTTTGAAAGGGCCTGGGGGGCTGGGGGAGGCGGGCACTGCTCCTGCCAAGCTCTCCTATAGGCTGAGCCTCGATGGGAGGAGCTTGGGGGGGACAAATGGGAGCCATCGCTGACACAAGTCTGAAACCAGAGGATGATCAGATCTGTCATTCCTGACTGTATGTCAATTTTTCACGTTATCCTTCAGCCCATACAACTTCACATGACATTGTTCAGTCCTGTTTCTGGCACAAACAACTGGGCCTTTTTGGGTTTATATTTACTCTCTGTTTAGAGAAAAAGAGGAAGTTAAAAACATTTTTTTTTTTTTAAGTTTCAATCAGTTCAGGGCTATACCTTGTGTGCTGCTGCAGCCAACTTTTATTTCAGAGAAGCATAAATTCCGTTTATTTGGAAAAGTCACTGGTCTAGACAGCACAGATACCGGCTCTGTGCTCAAGAGAAAAATACTGATACTGTCGTGCAGAAAGGGAGAGCTGTACCTGGCAACCTACACTGGAGACTAGAAGGAAATATATCAGGATGTCAAGAGGGGTTCTGAGTATAGAGACTTCAGAGGGTTTGAACTGTTTGTCTAGCTTTCTGATTTTCTATGATGATCTAGTTTATATGCTAATCACCAAGGGAAAAAAATCACCAAGTTACCCACCAACACCTCACTCCCCAGGGGCGGCGGTGGGGGGAGGAGGCTCACAGGTAAGCCAGGCCCAGGTCAGGTAGGAGGAGAAGCTCAGAGCTTCTGACCTCCCAGACCTGGGGCCGGCCCAGGGCTCCGAGGAGGGCAGGGTGCAGCTCACCCCGTGGCTCCCGGGAGTGAGACAGACACCCGTGGGTCCAGTGGCTGCACTGCCCTGTCAACTGTTAAACGTACAGCCTTGTGGTTAGAGCCCCACCTAGGCCATCAAGGCTGCCAGGATAGGTGGACACCTCGCTGGCTCTCCCCTGGGTGTGTGCCCTTGGACACGTCAATTAGCCTCTCTGGTCCTGTTTTCTCGTCTGTAAAATAGGAATCACACTACAGTGGCTGTGGGTATTAAGAGAGATGATTCACAGCAAGGGCCCGGCGTACAGTAAGATCAAGATCAATGTAAGCCATTATTAGGTCTCGGCCACGAAACACCAGTCCTCAAGTGCACTCCCAAGCCATGTGACTGGGTCCCCAAACAACTAGTGAACGTCAGAGAATAAAGCCTTTCTCTCCCCTCTCCTCCGCGGAAGGCAGGCCTGGAGCACAGTGTCTGCTGTGAGCCCGGTGCTCCAGGGAACGAGGGGGATGGGGCAGCCCAAGGAGGTGGCCACCAGGCCCAGGGCCCCACACGAGGGGCCAGAAACCCTGCCTTCCAAGTTACAGGGATTCTCAATTCCTGCCACCGCCAGGGCTGCCAGCCACTGCCTTTGACGAGGAGATGAGTAACTCAAGCGTGAGCCCGGACTTGGCAAGGGGACAGCAAGCCAGAAGCCTCCAGGCAGGAGCGCCAAGCAGGGCCACCTGCTGAAACGGCTTGTCTGCAGGCAGCCCTCACGTGGAGGTGGCCTCCGCTGCCACTGGCAAGTTCAGGTAGGAACAGTTGTGGACATTTCCCAGGTGGACATTTCAGAGGTCCGATGAACTTCCCATCTGACTTCAAAACTTTGAAAGTTTTAGGGGCCCAAGCTGAAGAGATGGCCTCACGCTTAAAATCACTGCAGTGCTGCCCGGGCAGCGTGGCTCAATGGTTGAGCCTCGACCTAGGAACCAGGTCATGATTCGATTCCCTTTCAGGGCACATGCCTGGGTTGCGGCTCAATCCCCAATGAGGGATGTGCAGGAGGCAGCCCATCAATGATTCTCCCTCATCAGTGATGTTTCTCTCTCTGTCTCCCTCTCCCTTCCTCTATATGTGTGTGTTTAAATCACTGTAGTGCCTTAACTATGTGACATAAAGGGCAGCCCCCAAAAGTTCAACAGCAAATCAAATTGCAGAGTTTCATGGCTCTCTTGAGCCAAAATGCATTACATTCATAGGTTAACAGAATTTTCTTCCCCAAACTTAAAATTACCTCTTTTTTTAAATCAAAGATATAAATAAACCGCCTGATGTCCATTTGGAGAAAATAATGACATAGCTGTATTCATTACAGGGGTGCGTGTGCTCCGTGCTCCTTACAGGGACCGCCCTCCTGGCTTGCTTTAGCCCCAGAAGTCCCACGTCCTACAAAAACCCTCAGTCCCTGCAGACAGGATGGCGGTCCCCCTGTCGCTGGAACATGATGTGTGTTGTGTGCAGAGGAAAGCAGAGCAGACACAGTGACAAATGCAGAACTGCCAAATGCCAAGTTTGTTTGTAGCAACAGCTTCCAGTTCCTTCTCGTAGTAAAAAAAAGAAAACACCAAAAACTGAAAACCACACTTGCCACCCCTCCCCCTTTCTTTTCACTCTTCCAAAACAGAGCTAGGAAGGGAGTCCTCCTCCCAGGGGACCCCTGGATGGGGTGCAGGACTGACTGCTGAAATGGTGACTGCACAACCCAGAGAGCTCCGGACCCAGCTTGGGCCGGACAGGAAATGTCAACCTCTATCCCTCCCACCTCAGGCCCGTTCAAAACAAACCCAGAGCGCTTGTGATCTGGGTCATCCAGCACAAGAATGTGTCCTCAAGCTCAAAATCCAAGAGGCTTGGCAAAAATCAAGATTCACCACACAAACACACACACACACACACACACACACACACACACACACACACACGGCATTAAACAGATGGGGGAGGAGTCAAGAAAAGTCTGTGTTACAGATCGCTGGATGGAGAGTGAGGCACTCACTCTTCTACAAACTGTCGAGCAGGGACTCCAAGCTGGCTCCCCACCCACAACGGTGGAGCCCAGCTCACGCGGGAGGCGTTTAAACCAAGGGTATTTCTGCCTCTGGTGAGGTTAGCAACCCGCTTCTAAGAACCTCGAGTTTCAAACTGAAAGGTAAGACTATATAAGGCAAGGAAGGTCACACACTTCCTGGACCCAAAGCCACGCGGAAACCACGGCTGCCCACCACCCACCCAACCCCACCCAACCCCACCCCACCCACCCCAAACACCTCTCGGCCAGCCTTCCTCTGGCTTTGCCCAGAAATCGGCTGGCAAGTTATAGGTGCCCTCAAGTCGCAGAACTCCTGGTCCTTTTCCGCATCAGGCATCAATGGAACCACAAGAAGGCTGTTCAGCTCTTTCTCTCTCTCCATAGTAATCCCACTTTGTTGGGGGAAGGGAGGTATGTATTCAGAAACACTTTAAAAGAGAAACATTTTTGAATGTCCTAGTCTGATAAGTCCTGAAGAACAAGTCACTTTCTTTCTTGTAAGACCAAGTCACATACTTTTCACTAGTGTTGATATCGATTTAGAAGATGCGGCCTTCTGGTAACACACTTTCAACACATCCAGTGGCAAGACAGGGGTGTCTTAACCTG
>NW_005871051.1:3737871-3738656 GCF_000147115.1 Myotis lucifugus
AGGCAGATGTACTTCCTCTTTCCAGATCTGTTCTTCATTTTAAAAATGAAGGATTTCTGCCGTAACCGGTTTGGCTCAGTGGATAGAGCATCGGCCTGCGGACTCAAGGGTCCCAGGTTCGATCCCGGTCAGGGGCATGTACCTTGTTTGCGGGCACATCCCCAGTGGGGGGGTGTGCAGGAGGCAGCTGATCCATGTTTCTCTCTCATTGATGTTTCTAACTCTCTATCCTTCTTCCTTCCTCTCTGTAAAAAATCAATAAAATATATTTTTTTAAAAAATGAAGGATTTGGGCTAAGATGCTCTCTCTTTTTTTAAAATATATTTTTACTGATTTGAGAGCGAGAGAGAGAGAGAGAGAGAGAGAGATCATTAATGAGAGAGAATCATTGATCGGCTGCCTCCTGCACACCCCCTACTGGGAATGGAGCCAGCAACCCTGGCATGTGCCCTGACCGGGAATCGAACCAGCCACCTCTTGGTTCCTAGGTCCACGCTCAACCGCTCAGCCGCCGGCCAGACGAAGACGGTCCTTGGGGTCCCTTACAACTACTCTAAAATCCTATGTGAAATTTTGTGAATGTGATAATAACAATAATGAGTCTTAGAAGTATTTTTTGTACTTTAAAGATTTAGGAATAACAGACAAGTACAGTGAGCGGCGTGTAGTGGCAAAGATGACAAGACCGTGTCAGACTACAACTGGAAGATTTAAAACAAGCAAATGTCGAACAGTTGTCCAGTCTGTGACCAAAAGGTGGGGGAAATCCTACTATCAGCTTACA
>NW_005871051.1:3740414-3743734 GCF_000147115.1 Myotis lucifugus
CTCCCGGGGGGGGGGCCCCCCCGGTAAGGACCGTGTGTTCCGGTACCTTGTATATGCTTTTTTTTGCCCCGGGGGAGGCCCTGGGGAACCTTTATATTCCTAACCAGGTCCTCCAAGGCCCCGAGAGGAAACGGGGGGACAGGGGTTTGGGCCTTTTCCAATTTTTCCTTCCTTTTTCCTTCCCCGCAGGGGCGCACGCCCCCCCCATTTCCCAGTTTCCTCTGGGTTTTTTCTGAGGAAAAGGTGGGGGGGGCCCCCGGGGGGCTGCGGAAGAAAAGGGGGGCCCTAAATGCCCCCATGGATGGCCTTTTGAAGGTCTCTTACCTTCCCGACTCGCCCATTTGTGAAAAATCCAGTCCCCACGCTTTTCAACCGGCAGAAGAAGGCTCAGGGGTCAAACGCCCGGCCTACCCGTGCAATGTTACATTCACAGTCATGGAAGGTTTCCGTGCTGCTGGGATTTGGAGCAAACATTTATTTTCCCCAACTTTTTACTCCGTGCCTACCTCGTACCAGGTACTGGGATGACGGGGGAAGCATAAGCAGGCAGGAGAGCCATTCGTAGGAGGGGGCCCACATAACCCACATAGTCCCCGCTCATGACAGCAATCCCACACTGACATCCAGAAACCACCGGTGAGCAACGGCTTCTGAAGGAATCTGTGGCCAAGGAACCAGACCAGGCTGGCGGGGAGGGCAGGCTTCCCTGAGAGAGTTGAGATCTGGGAGGAGGAGTTGAGTAACCAGGGGGTGGGGTGCTGCTCCCAGGTAGCCCTGTATGCCCCCCCCCCCCAAGGCCCTAGAGCAGTGGTTCTCAACCTTCCTAATGCCGCGACCCTTTAATACAGTTCCTCGTGTTGTGGTGACCCCCAATTTCATTGTTACAAATTGAACATAATGAAAGCATAGTGATGAATCACAAAAACAATATGTAATTATATATGTGTTTTCCGATGGTCTTAGGCGACCCCTGTGAAAGGGTCGTTCGACCCCCAAAGGGTCGCGACCCACAGGTTGAGAACCGCTGCCCTAGAGCAATACAGGCCAGTGGCATTGAGCAGCAGCCGAGAGCTAGAGTTCCTGCGTCAAGACCAAACATCTACCTTCCTTCACAAACCTAATGTGGACTCTTTCTCCCTGCTTTGTCCCCAGAGAGTCCACGTTGAAAGGAATTGGGATTTGGATCCTGCAGACCAGAGAGCGAAAGCACACTCCTGCCTTCCCCTCCCCTCGCCTCACCTCAGGGATGCACAAAAGATTGCTTCTCCAAGGCCTTTCAAGCACAAAGCAGCCTGCTCTTGTGGCATCTCTTAGATAGTTCTTCGTTGCCGCTGCTGATAGGTCTCATTAATATCTCCCTGCGTGGCTCTGTAATTAAACTGAATAGGACACTGAATTCTCTACTTAACCATAGCCACCTTTCAGGAGATTGATAACAAGTGATTTCATTTGGTGGCTGTGCTCCAGACTCACTTTGGTTCATCGTGAACATGCCTATATAGACATGATTGCGGCCTGAAAGGCGGGGGAGCCATTCTCAGCCCTATCAGGCCCATCATCCCCTTTTGTAGCTAGTGTTTTAAATACTCCCCTGACTATCATGAAATGCAATTCATAAATAATATTACCTACCTATGCAAATTTCAAAAAAAATCAATATAATGTCCTAATTGTATAATAAAGGAAAAATAAAGGAAAGTGGTTTATAATTAATGTGTATCTCCGTAAGTAACTGCTATCGCACAACTCTATTGGAAGACCAAACAACAGTAAGATGCTTGCACCTGCATGTAGGCCCACTGTGAATGAGAGAACTACAGATGCAGACCAAGATCGAGGTGCTGTATCAGCTCCTCAAATATCAGCATCGGTGTCCAGGGTGACAGGACCTGCGAAAGGCGGAAAGGCTCTTGGTCACGTTCCAAACAAAACCAAGGGCACAGGATTGGGCTAAATGCATTGAGGTGGGTGCATTTACCAGGAAGTCTGGGTTTCACATGTTAGCCCAAGCACTAAAGTGACTCCAGAGGCTTTCTTACTTGGTTAAATGAAACTCTGACTCGGTGGTTGTCTGTATTCAATGAGATGACAGAATGTCCCTGATGTGATGTAGAGAAAGAAACCCGAAATGCTCTGGAGAGGGGACTGTGGAGTTATGTTAGCATGTAGACCCATGCAATCCATATACCCAGCCCCAATCTCCGTACCCCTAAGGGCCCAGATGATGGTCTCTACACTCGGGCATTGGAAAATGCATGCATTAGTAAGGGGAGCAACAGAAAAGCTTGGTAGTGGCCGGATATGGTGGGGAGATGCTTTCATAGAGATGGCTCCCTGACTTCCATGATAATTGGGTCCTGGGATGGCAATGACCAAGGGGCAGCATTTAACTGGCAGGGACAAGGGGGACATGTTTACTGAGTATTCAAAGGTCTTGACCTGCAGGGATATTCGGTACCATCCTAAGTGGCCCTGGGCAGACTTCTGAAATATCCCTTCATCTTTAAAACTGTAGTTCTGCTGCCTGAAACCTGACTGGGACCATCAAAGTGAAAAGTCATTCTTCTCACCCAGTTTCCATACCACACCAGTTCACTGACACAGCCCCTTTATTAAAAGGCAGGTTGGGCCCAGCCAGCGCGGCTCAGTGGTTGAGCGCCAACCTATAAACCAGGAGGTCACGGCTCAATTCCTGGCCAGGGTACATGGCCGGGTTGCGGGCTCAATCCCCAGTGGGGAGCGTGCAGGAGGCAACCGATCAATGATTCTCTCTCATCATTGATGTTTGTCTCTCTCTCCCTCTCCCTTTCTGAAATCAATAAAAGTATATTTATTTAAAAAAATAATAATAAGACAGGTGGTCCCCCTGAGGAAAAACCTTGCAGCATCACCATAAACATACACTACCAATCTACATCCAAGCCTTTCCCAAAGGAAGCAAATGATGTCATTTACGAGGGTGACCATGCACTGCGAAAAAGGAAATACCTACCCAGATGTTTCAGGAATGGCTAGACACTGCTTCAGAATTAATGGGCCCACGCTCTTGTTCCCCAACTGCTGGGGATGTTGCCTGCCAACAGCTTGACATTGAATCATCCCCCAGGAATTGCCCTCAGTCAAAGTCATCGTCTCCTCTAAGGTTACAGCCCCTGCCTGGGCACTATTCATATCCAACGAATGCTAGGGTGCAATGGCAAGCACCCCTGGTCTCAGTACAGGACACCTCTAAAGGGCATCTTAGCTCCAGAGCGCCCCCTGGGGTCAGCCGAGTCTTTGCTGAAACGGCATCGCAGACCACCTCTGCCCAGCCTGCCCCA
>NW_005871051.1:3745053-3759833 GCF_000147115.1 Myotis lucifugus
TTAGCTTTCCCTTGTCCATGTATTTAAATTGTTTTAATGGGTATCAGTCTTCATATAAATTCTTATATTTTGTTTGTATATGAGTCATTTTCCTCTATACTAGAAACTTCTAGTGGGGCATGAGCCATGCCTTATACTTCTTTGGTATCCTTATAATGCTGGCTATTAAGTACAAATCCAATAAATAAAGGATTTTAAAAGCATGCAAGTGGAGGCCCTTACCCCCCAGTGTCTTATGTCCATTAGTTATGCTTATTAGGACCTTTTTCTTTAAGTACTTACTCAAAATCCCACTTGCCTACCTAAAGTGTAAAATTCAGCAACACACACAAAAAAATTCAAAAGTAGAAAGAGCTAAGTTATTACAACGATTTAGAAATAAAATATTTAAAGTTTTCCTGTGAGGGATTGCTAAGATGAATATTGCATTTCCTCCATTGTTTATTGTGGTTTTTAAACTTCTATCCCATTCATCTTCAACTTCTTTAGACAGCTGTCTTAGAAAAGCAAATCAAAAACATTAGAAGGTGAGAAGGTAAGATTCATCTTGGAAGACAAAGGGGTGGAGGACGAAGGAGAGAAGAGAAGCCGCTGTGGGAGTTCAGGACAAGTGCACCCCAAGATCTGCCTCTGGTGTGTGGGTTATTTTGAGCTACAGGCAACCAAGACCCTGGGGCTAAAGAGGAACTTCTGCCCACCCCCCTTAACTACCTAGAATTATTTAAAATAGGGGTCTTGCCTGTAATAAGAGTTATCAGCAGAAATCATTCATTCGGCCTATCTATAGGGCAGGGCCAGCTACTGATTACTGAACACGTGCTCTTCTTATCACCCTGCCATGACCCCCGCGAGGCCCTGTGTGCTGATCTGCACTCTCAGCTCTTAGCTCATTCTAACTTTCTGTCCCTGAACCTCCCTGCATGTGGGGTTTCCGGTGGCACATACATAATTAAATTTGGTTATTTTGTTTTGTTAATTTGTCTCATGTAATTTTTTTAAATATATCTTTTTTATTGATTTTTTTGTGTACATAAATTTTTTTTTAATTTCTTGATTGATTTTAGAGAGAGGGGAAGGGAGAGAGAGAGAAACGTCAATTTGTTGTTCTACTTGTTTATGCACTCATTGGTTGGGTCTTGTATGTACCCTGACCAGGAATCGAACCCACAACCTCAGGATGACGCTCTAAACAACTGAGCCACCCCGCCAGGGCTTGTCCCATGTAGATTTCATCATTAGGCCCGGCTGAAAAAGCCTGAAGGGAGAGGAAAGAAATGCCAAAGAGGTGAAGTTGGTGAAAGCAGCAAGCTCTATTAAAAGAGAAAAAAACCTGATGGGCCATTGAAATGTACAATGGTGGTCTTTCAACTGAACTGGAGCACTGAAGAATCTGAGGCACCCTTCTCAACCTTCCTCCCGAAAAATAATCACACAAATTCATATTTGTAACCATTCCTCCTTCACAGCAAACTTCTCAAAAGAGATGCCTCTTTATTTTTCTTCTCTCCACTTCCCCGTCTCCTCAACCCTCTCCCCCTCCCCTGAACCACTCCCCTGAAAACACGGCAGCTTTGACCAGCTCCACGTGGGCACATCCTGACAATCCTTTTAGCCTGTGGTCTAAAATGCATATCTGGCCCGGCCGGTGTGGCTCAGTGGTTGAGCGTCGACCCATGAACCAAGAGGTCACTGGTCCTATTCCTGGTCAGAGCACATGCCCAGGTTGCAGGCTGGATCCCCAGAAGGGGGCCAGCAGAGCAGCAGATTAATGTTTCTCTCTCATCGATGTTTCTATCTCTCTCTCCCTCTCCCTTTCTCTCTCTCTCTAAAATCAATAAACACATATTTTTAAAATAAAAATAAACAAATAAAATAAAATGCATATCTGTGTCTTGGGCCAACCGTATTTCTCCTAAACATTCAAGGAAGAACTAAAACCTACCCTCCTCAGACTACTACAAAAAATTCAAGAGGAAGGAACACTTCCAAGCTCATTCTATGAAGCCAGCATCACCCTAATACCAAAACCAGGTAAAGACAACACAATGAAAGAGAATTACAGGCCAATATCCCTCATGAACATAGATGCCAAAATCCTCAACAAAATCTTAGCAAATCGGATCCAGCAGTACATCAGAAAGATCATACACCATGACCAAGTAGGATTTATCCCAGGGATGCAAGGATGGTACAATATACGCAAATCAATAAACGTGATACATCACATAAACAAATTGAAAGAAAAAAACCACATGGTCATATCAATTGATGCAGAAAAAGCATTTGACAAAATCCAACACCCATTTTTGATAAAAACTCTCAGCATGGTGGGAGTAGAAGGATCATACCTCAACACAATAAAAGCCAAATATGACAGGCCCACAGCCAACATCATACTCAATGGACAAAAACTAACACCATTTCCCCTAAGAACAGGAACAAGACAAGGATGCCCACTCTCACCACTCCTGTTCAACATAGTCCTGGAAGTATTAGCCATTGCAATTAGACAAGAAGAAGAAATAAAAGGCATCCAAATTGGAAAAGAGGAAGTAAAACTGTCCTTATTTGCAGACGACATGATATTATACATACAAAACCCTAGAGACTCCATCAAAAAACTACTGGACTTAATACATGAATTTGGCAAAGTAGCAGGATACAAAATTAATGCCAAGAAATCTGAGGCATTTCTATACACCAATAGTGAACTTTCAGAAAGAGAGATTATAAAAACAATCCCATTTACCATCGCACCAAAAAAATTAAGCTACCTAGGAATAAGCTTAACTAAAGAGGTAAAAGACCTCTACTCAGAAAACTACAGGACATTGAAAAAAGAGATAGAGGAAGACATAAACAGATGGAAGAACATACCGTGTTCATGGATTGGTAGAATCAACATCATTAAAATGTCCATACTACCCAAAGCAATCTATAAATTCAACGCACTTCCCATTAAAATACCAACGGCATACTTCACAGATCTAGAACGAACTCTCCAAAAATTCATCTGGAATAAAAAAAGACCCTGAATAGCTGCAGCAATCCTGAGAAAGAACAAAGTAGGTGGGATCTCAATACCAGATATCAAGCTGTATTACAAAGCCACTGTTCTCAAAACTGCCTGGTACTGGCACAAGAACAGACATATAGATCAATGGAATAGAATAGAGACCCCAGAAATCGGCCCGAACCAATATGCTCAATTAATATTTGACAAAGGAGGCAAGAACATACAATGGAGCCAAGATAGTCTCTTCAATAAATGGTGTTGGGAAAATTGGACAGATATATGCAAGAAAATGAAACTAGACCACCAACTTACACCATACACAAAAATAAACTCAAAATGGATAAAGGACTTAAATGTACGACAGGAAACCATAAAAATTCTAGAAGAATCCAAAGGCAACAAAATCTCAGACATATGCCGAAGCAATTTCTTCACTGATACAGCTCCTAGGGCAGTTGAAACTAAAGAGAAAATGAACAAATGGGACTACATCAAAATAAAAAGCTTCTGCACAGCAAAAGAAACCATCAACAAAACAACAAGAAAACCCACTGCGTGGGAAAACATATTTGCCAACGTCATATCTGATAAGGGCCTAATCTCCAAAATTTATAGGGAACTCATACAACTTAACAAAAAGAAGATAAACAATCCAATCAAAAAATGGGCAAAGGATCTAAATAGACACCTTTCAAAAGAGGACATTCAGAAAGCCAAGAGACATATGAAAACATGCTCAAAGTCACTGATCATCCGAGAAATGCAAATCAAAACAACAATGAGGTACCATCTCACACCTGTCAGACTGGCTATCATCAACAAATCAACAGACGACAAGTGCTGGAGAGGATGTGGAGAAAAAGGAACACTTGTGCACTGCTGGTGGGAATGCAGACTGGTGCAGCCACTATGGAAGACAGTATGGAGTTTCCTCAAAAAACTGGAAATGGAACTCCCATTTGACCCTGTGATCCCATTTCTAGGAATATATCCCAAGAAACCAGAAACACCAATCAGAAAGGATATATGCACCCATATGTTCATAGCAGCACAATTCACCATAGCTAAGATCTGGAAACAGCCTAAGTGCCCATCAGTAGATGAATGGATTAGAAAACTGTGGTACATCTACACGATGGAATACTATGCTGCTGTAAAAAAGAAGGAACTCTTCCAATTTGCACCGGCATGGATGGAGCTGGAGAGCATTATGCTAAGTGAAATAAGCCAGTCAATGAAGGAAAAATACCACATGATCTCACTCATTCATGGATAATAGAGACCATTATAAACTTTTGAACAATAATAGATACAGAGGCAGAGCTGCCTCACACAGATTGTCAAACTGCAGCGGGAAGGCCGGGGAGGGTTGGGGGGCAGGAGGGAGTGGGGTAAGAGATCAACCGAAGGACTTGTATGCATGCATATGAGCATAACCAATGGACATAAGACACTGGGGGGTAGGGGAAGCCGGGGTATTGTCAAGGGCGGAAAAAAAAGGACACATATGTAATACCCTTTGTAATGCTTTAAGCAATAAAAAAATAAAATAAAATAAAATAAAAATAAACAAATAAAATAAAATGCATATCTGTGTCTTGGGCCAACCGTATTTCTCCTGGTCGCCAGACTGCCTACTTCTCCGTTGGATGTCTCAGAATCATCTGTGAAAATTGACCAACAGAAACCACATTTAAAATGGAGTCAGGAGGCTGGAAGAGAAAACTCTCAAACATGATACACACTACTGACTCTAACAGGAAGAGACACACCTTGCACCTCCCGCAGGACCGACAGGACACCCCTACCTCAGCAGGAGGAAGGAAAGATCCCTCGTAACAGCTCAGCCCGTGGGGGCCTGCCATAACGCAGCCCGTGAAAAGCCATCATACTTCAGACTTTCTGTTTCCTCCAACGACTGCTTCCTTTACAGCAGCCCCTCCCAAGTCCATAAAAGAATGTTCTTCTTTGTTTCTCTGGACTGGCAAGTGGTGTGCGATTAGACCACATGAACCAAATTGCAATTTTTTATTGTTTCCAAATAAACTCATTTTGCTAGAGACATAGCTGGCTGCCTATGTGTTACAGGTGAACACCTTCCACTTAGCATGTGAAAAAGGGATTAATGGTCTTCCCCTGACACCTCCTGTGCTCCCCATATCAGCAGGGGACCCAATCTGGTCGAAGAACAGAACCTGAGGCTCGTCCAAGTCTGATCAACTCTGTTTCCATCGTATCTCCTAACTCTATTTATGCCAATCCGTTACCGCGTCTCCACACGGCGCCCGAAGCAGCTTCCCCGGGCCGCACATGTCTCTCTCTGAGCCTGTGACGATTGCTCTTTTCTCTCTATTATTCATCTTCTAGTTAATCCTACGTGTCCTTCGGATCTCAGTGCAGATGGAACTCACCCCACGAAGCTCTCTCGTCCTCACACCACCTCCCAAGTGTGGATTAGGAGTGTCCTCTGAGGCTTCTGTTTAGCGCCCTCTGCTTAACCCCTCTTAGTGCACGGCGCCCTCGATCCTATAATTGCTGTTTACTTTCCTGACTCCTCTTTTAGGACAGGAACTGTGTTATTCACCTGTCTGTCTCTAGCTCATTGTATAGTGTCTGACGCAAGGTAGATGCAAAATAAATACTTCCGAATGAATGCAACTTTGAGTTTAACCTGGATGAACCTTCATTTATTCCTGGTCAAATAAGGCTAAGGATGTCTGCCCTCAATGCCATACAGAGTGATATGGCAGGGGTGGGGTGGGGTGGGGTGGGGTGGAGGTGGAAGAGGGTATGGGGGAATAAATGGTGATGGACATTTTTAAGTCACATTAACATTTAAAAGAAGATATAAAAAATGTGTGTGAAAATGCTTTGGAAAGTGGAAAGAATGAGAGAACAGTTGGAATGGCACTAACGGAAAGAGAAAGCAGTGAGGGAATACTCCCAGTCTGTCATGTGCAAGCCCCATGCCTGCGCTGCTGAAGTGAGCAGGCTCTGTGTCTGGTCTTGAACTAGAACGAGCAGCCAGAATGCTTCAGATGAAGGGCAAGAGGGAAATGAAGAGCCCTGACTGGTTTAGCTCGGTGGATAGAGCGTCAGCCTGTGCACTGAAGGGTCCCAGGTTCGATTCCAGTCAAGGGCATGTACCTTGGTTGCAGGCACATCCCCAGTAGGGGGTGTGCAGGAGGCAGCTGATCAATGTTTCTCTCTCACTGATGTTTCTAACTCTCTATCCCTCTCCCTTCCTCTCTGTAAAAAATAAGTAAAATAAATTTTTTAAAAAAGAGGGAAATGAAGAGTGTAGTAATGAAGCCATGATGTAAGTCCATTGACTGGCAGGACAGTCTGTGAGGTACACATAATTATTCCTTTTAAGACAAAGCTGTTCAAAATGGTGTAGCAAGGGCTCAGGTGGTCACAGGTTAAACACACTTCTTCCCCGACTGTCAGTTTTACTTGGCGACTCAGGGAGATAAGTGATTGAACTTGGTGAGTAACTGGAAGCCGTATTTGCATGTTCACATACACAAATGGATATCTTATCGTCTTATCTGGGACTATAGCATGCGCACACATCTTTTAAGTAAGCCTGAGACTTCAAACATGTTGTGTTTGCGATAGAAAATCCACAGTCTGCCTGTATTCCCCTACCCACCCCTCACACACCCAAGCCCTAGGAGTAAGTCATCACCCACTTTGCTCGTGGGACGCCCAAGAAAAGTTTAATAAGCACCGCTTTTAGAAGTTCAATAGGCTTCCTGCTGCTGAAATGGAAGAAGGATAGAAGAACCTTCAGTAATGTGGCTGGGACACTTACATCAGGGGCCAAGTTTACAGCATGGATTTGTAGATCTGTTGTCTGCTCCCAGCTTGCCCATTGCACGGGTAAGCAATTTCATAAATATGGGTCACTAGTCCCAGAAGGAAAGTGAAAAAAAATGCAATGCAGAGGAATCAGTACTAACTTACTCCCCAAAGGAAGAATTCTAACTCCATATCCCCTTGATGCTTGGCAAGTGGCATCATAGTCTTGGCACATAAAGGTCAGCCCGCTGTGTCTATAGGAAAGGGAGAAAGGAGCAAACTTCCTGAGCCTCTATGGGTGCCAGGCGCCGTGCCAAATGCTGTACACTCCACCATCCTCTCTCGCCACTCCAGCCACAGTAATCCTGCCCTCCTTGGTACGAAATCTACATCTTACACAAGCTTTTACTACTGGACATAGCACTTTAAATATTGATGATCTGTTGGCTTGTCACCCTACTGTGAGCTCCCTGAGGGCAGGGCCCATTTCAAATTCATCTTTAGATCCCAAGGACATTCAGTACCTGGTCACATAAGATGCCCTCAGTTAAACTTTTATTAGCTGAACTAAAAAGGGCCTCTTCTCATGTACAGGACATTGTTAAGAAGTCATTGCCTTCCTGCTCCAAAAAATGTCTTCCTCTACACCAGCGGTTCTCAACCTGTGGGTCGCGACCCCTTTGGCGGTCGAACAACCCTTTCACAGGGGTCGCCTAAGACCATCCTGCATATCAGATATTTACATTACGATTCATAACTGTGGCAACATTACAGTTATGAAGTAGCAACGAAAATAATTTTATGGTTGGGGGTCACCACAACATGAGGAACTGTATTTAAAGGGCCAGAAGGTTGAGAACCACTGCAGTAAACCATCTTGCATCCTCCGCCAAAGAACTATGGAACACAGCAATTATCTCAGGTTTTTTTCTATGTTTTTAGGCCCTGGAACAGTTTCAAGTCTCCCTCCTGACCCCCAATCAAAAAAAAAAAAAAAGGATAGATTAGTCTATAACGTACACCATACACACTTTTTAATTGTCTTTGCAAAGCACTCTTTTCAATAAAACGTTGTCATCTATGAAATATATCTTTAAAATGAATCACTAAGTGTAAATATTTCCCATTTCAGTGGCACAGAACAGAACAAAAAAAAAAAACAGAACAAGACCAGAGTCACTGGATTCCATGTGCATTCTCAATTTCCAAGTGGGCAACCTCAAGATTGCTTCTCTTTCCTCCCCAGATCCAATGTAATCAAAACACAGAAATGTCTTCTTCTCATCACTGCACTTTAGAGTGCATACAAAGTAGGTACTATACACACACACACACACACACACACACACACACACCCTCACAGGAGAGGAAGGACAATCAATATCCTGATTTAGATCCTGCTCAGATTTACGAATTCAGACGTTTTGAGCCTAATCCAACTCCTCTCAAGTTCACATTCCCTTAACTTCTGGTATATTGGGACTTCCTGTTTTTGTAGAAAGCAATTTCAGAAACGGTTCAGTAAGCTTTTTTGGACAGTGTGTAGCTCCTCCAATGCAAGATTTGGAGCATTTAATGGCAAATGAATGAGGAGCATATGCAATACATTTCCTAAGATCTGCAATGTTTTCAAAAACTCAGGGGGAAAATGCTTGACCAAGTCTATCTGTGCTTTCATGGAATACTTGAAAACTAGTTCATGACATTCAGAGATGCAAAGACACAGCTGGGTTTCCCGTCCAGTCTGCAGAACACAGAGCTATCAAGTAGTGATGGACCATAGGAAAGGACCCTTAACTGTTGTAGAAACAGGAAAGAATTAAGATTTTGTGTCTGGTCCTTGGGTAGTTGGAAGCATCATTAATCAGGAAATCAAGAACAAAGCCAAGGACCTAAAGATTTGCGTGCATGTTTTACATTGACTGTTTCTCTGCTGTGTAATTGCCAGCACATGTCCATGGTGAAAAATATGCCGGCAAATAGCAAATCCACCGAAGAGCTCTCTGGCTAGTCTTTGGTGATAACCTACAATAGCTCCTATTGTCAGTACATACCACATATTGAAGATAAAATGGTTGTTTCCATTAGATCTATATGTGTGTGTATGTGTGAACACAATATAAAATAAAGTTCTTACAATGGGTAACACCTTTAAACACAGTAGAAAATGAATAAATTATTTAGGATGTACAACAGTGCGAATATGCTTAATGCCACTGAACTGTACACTTAACAATGGTTTAAATGGTAAAATTTTTTTACTATAGCTAGTCATAATTAACAAAAGAAGAAACCGTGAATAGCCAATAAACACATAAAAAAGATGCTTGATATCAGTACTCATCAGAAAAATACAATTTAAAATCCTAATGAGTTACTCTTCACACTCATCAGATGCACACATACTCTAAGAGTCTAACAATGCCAAATGTTGCTAAGAATGTGAGGCAACGGGACTGGCCTGCTCACACCTGGGCTTATGCACACCAGGTAATGCCTAGGAAAGTCACCTAGCAATTCTACTCGCACATGTGAATAAGAAATGCTCATTGCAGTACTGTTTATAGTAGTAAAAAAAAAAAAAGGACACAACCTAGATCTTCATTAACAAGAGAATAGATAAACACAATTAAATACTGAACAACAGTGATAATGAATAAACTAGTCTCAGGCAGCAACATGGATAAATTCCCAAAACATAACATTAGGCCAACAGAGCTATAAAAATATATAACATTCTAATATATTTTATATGAACTTTGAGACATTCAAAAGACTACTCCATAATATTAAAAATCTAAATATACTTTGGAATGATAACTATAAAATTGAAGGCAATGACTGTGTTTGGGGAAGGAGGAGTAGAGATGGGAGCATGGAGGGTACTCGGAAGCTTAAATTTTACCTCGAAATTTTACTTCTTAAGCTGTGTGGCTGGTATACAGACCATTATTTCTATTTCTGCAAGACTTTTTCTTGCATGCTTGAAATGTTTCACTAATGGAAAAGAAGAACCCGATAACAGGAGATCTTTGATAGTTAATTCCATGCCAAGCACTGGGCTAAGCAATGAGACATGTAACTCCAGGTTAGTAGAGTGCCCGATGACAGGTACTCAATAAACAGTCGGTTCATCCATGAAATGAATAACTGTAAGATAAGACACGGTCCATCCCTAATTGTGGAAACTAGAGTGATAGACGTGAAACAAACAGAGAAACGCCGGCGGCTCTCAGCAGTCGCTGAGAGAGCGATTCGGGACGAGGGGTAGGTCTGGGGATGCAGGCGTTGAGCTCAGCTGAGTCAGAGGTGCCCTGGGACATCCACGTTGAGAAATATGTAGATGGAGTTGGACAACAGGAGGGTATTCACCTTGGAGGTTTGTCGGCAGATGGTGGGTAATGAAAGCCATGGGAGCAAGTGCGGTAATAAGGGGGACAGGAAAAGAGTGACAAGCAAGGGGGCCCTGAGGAGACTGACAGTGAGGCATGGAGAAGAAGCCGGAAAAGAGACTCACTCCCATAGTCAACTCCTTGAAAAATAATTCTAAGGTGAAACTCATCCTAAATGCTGCCAAAGCACAGAAACAATCTTTTTAGCTTTTTTATAGTCAATTTTAAACAAGTACTAAAATCGAACAGTAAAAGAAACTCTCATTTACCCATCACCTGGGTTCAACAGCTCTCAACTCAGGGATAATTGTCCTTGTGTATAGCCCCATCCACTACATCACCCCTTATTATTCTGCAGCAATCCCAGATACCCCATTATTCCATCCACAGGCACTTCAGCATGGCTCCCTAAAAGGCAATGACTCTCTTTTCTAAGCACAACCACAATACTATTGCCTTTTTAAAAAATCAACAGTAATTCTTTAGTATCATCAAACATTCAGCAGTTGCTAAAATTTCCAGTCATTTCACAAGGATCATAAATGTATTTTACAATTTGTTTGTTTGATTAAGGTCTACACATTGCTATTGGGTGATAATGGCATTCAAAACTGCAAGACCCTCCTTCCCTCACCCGATCATCTCTCCTTTTTTTAAAAAAATATATTTTATTGATTTCAGAGAGGGAGAGGGCAAGAGAGATAGAAACATCAATGATGAGAGAGAATCACTGATCGGCTACCTCTAGTACACCCCATGCTGGGGATCGAGCCTAAAACCTGGGCATGTGCTCTGACTGGACTCAAACCGTGACCTCCTGGTTCATAGGTTGATGCTCAACCACTGAGCCACACTGGCTGGGCTCTTCTTTTTTTTGTCAATTACAGTTGACATTCAATATTATTCTACATTAGCTTTAGGTATACATCATAGTAGTTAGACATTCATGTAATATACAAAGTCTAGTACCATACCTAGTTATTACAGTATTATTAACTATATTCCCTAGGCCAGTGATGGCGAACCTTTTGAGCTTGGCATGTCAGCATTTTGAAAAACCCTAACTTAACTCTGGTGCCATGTCACATATAGAAATTTTTTGATATTTGCAACCATAGTAAAACAAAGACTTATATTTTTGATATTTATTTTATATATTTAAATGTCATTTAACAAAGAAAAATCAACCAAAAAAAAAGTTCGCGTGTCACCTCTGATACGCATGTCATAGGTTCACCATCACTGCCCTAGGCTGTATTTTCCATCCCCATCATCTCTTCTTTTTTCCTTGCAATATTAAACTACAATTTTAAAGTCCAGTGGCACTAGATCAGGACACCAAGAGGCCATCCAAGGATTTCCTGGGGAGCCATTCCCGTGGAAGATGCTTAGGGGGCTGGCCAAGCTCACCTTTGAGCTGAAATTGGAGCTCAGGTTGGCGCACCCTCTTGCAGTAAGTCAAACGCTCGCATGCTGTTGGACGATCTTGGGAAATCTCTAAGTGCTGTGGGCTCACTTCCATCACTGCAGTTACTTCTGACAAGTAAAGGGCCAAGCATCAAAGAACAGGAGCGACTGGCCTGTGGGGTGCCTTTCACACGGACAGATTTTCTGAGGGGTCATGTCCGTAGATGAAGCAGCCAAGCGTCCACCGACTGGAATGTAGACCGTTGTCCTCAGTCAGAACCACGAACCTAACATGAAACTCAGAGTCATTGCGAACTATTTACTGAAACTGTGGACAGAAACCCAGCCCCACAGAGTCATTCTTAACACACATTTGATATTCTCGGCTTTCTAGGCAATAATGAAAGTTTACTTTCAGCATTTTATACGGGGTTTTTCTCTTAAAGGTGCTGAAACATATGTTTATTTTAGCAAGTTTCCATGAGGCCTTAGAAACACCACACAACTACGTAGATTTCTTCACGGATGCTGAATTCTGGATTTTCTCTCATGGAGTCAGTACCTTTAAAATTCTTATTCTTTGAAGTCAGAGTTCTACGTAACGCACCTTTTAGGTGATACATTATGAACGTTTTTTCCCTGGGGCTCTGAGGGGTCTCAGTGTTGGGACTCAGCGAGCCCGTTTGGCTGTGTTTGCGTGATGGATGGCAGGTTCCCTGGATTGGTTCTTTTCTCTGTTGCATTTCTCTGAACTGCCTCATTGTTTACTAATAACGCCATGTGTGCTCTCCAGGAAGCAGATGTCAAAATGAAGCTAAGGGTGACCGGCCTGTGAAAAATAAAGGGGAGAAGAGCCTCGACGTCAGTCTGGTGGCTGTGAAAAAAGAGGGGACGGAGGAAGATGGGGAGGCGGACGCAGCACAGTCCTGAGGCCGTGGCACATGTCCCGGGGCCACCGCACACGTTGCTCACGGAGGAGTCCTGTGTTGGCAGGAATGGCGGGGCCTCGTCCCCTGCTGTGCTCAGGGACAGGCTGCGAGCTGCTGGGAAGACAGTGGTCGGGGTCTGATGCTGGGGTGGCAGCTCGAGAGCCAGCAGGGCTCACAGCTGGGCCATGAGCTCCTACTTGAAGGGAGGGCAGCGAGGGCCTCCATGGCTGCCACGCCACCTCTGTGGGAGTCCTACTTTCAAAAGTAAAAGCCTTTCAACAATAAAGATTTAAAATAAAATTAAAAAGCCATTTCCTGGCCCTGGCAGAAGTGGCTCAGTTGGTTGAGCATCGTCCTGGGCATGGGAAGGTTGCTGGTTCGATTCCTGGTCAGGGCACATGCCTGGGTTGAGGGCAGGATCCCCAGTGGGAGGCATGCAAGAGGTAGCTGATGGATGTTTCACTCTCACATCGATGTTTCTCTCTCCCTTCCCTTCTTCTCTCTCTAAAAGTAAATGAATAAGTCATTTCTTATGTGTGGGATTGAATTTTTATTAGAACCAAATTATCCCTAGTAGAATGAAAAATAAATCTGTATGTAGAGTTTTTTTAAGGTTTTTTTTTAACGTTTTGTAGCTGAAAATAGGTCTGCTTTATTTTCTACCAAATTTAAGAGCTAGGAAAGAAAACACAAATTGAATTATATAACATTTTATAATTTCTATCTCTCTAAAAGAAGAGTAAACAGAATTAAGAGCAAGTAACCAAGCTGGGGAAATAAATATGACAGGCAAGTTAACAGTCTTTTATCTGGAAAGAATTCATACAACTTGATTTAAAAAAAAAATTGGACCCCAACAAATAGGTAAAAGATATAATTAGACAAGTCTCAAAAAAGAAAGTCTAAAACAGATAGATTAGAATATTTTCAACTTCATCAGTAATTAAAAATAAGTAATGTTAAATAAGATTAGTTTTAACCTAAGAAATTTACAGAGGTTTAAACATTTCTATTACTCAATACTTGTAAGAGTATGATGAAGTAAGTTATTCTTATACATTTCTGGAGGTGTGTAAATTGGTGATAATTATGGACTCTTATTTTCCCTTAAGAATACATGCTAAGGAAATAATTTAAAATAGAAAAAGGCCTTAAGGCACGAAAATGTTATTTTAGTCAGGACTCTTGATTAGGACAAACTCTGCTCAAGCGGCTTAAGCCAAAAAGGGTAAATTACATGTTCATATAAACAAACCATCAAACCCTGGAAGGCAGGGCTTAGAGCAGGGCTGGGCAGATTGGATGCAAGAACTCACGGCCTCTCTCTCTTTCTCTCTCTCTCTCTCTTGCTCTCTCTCTCTCTCTCTCTCTCTCTCTCACACACACACACACACACACACACACACACACACCATACCCCTCAGCATATGATGTGTGTTGGCCTCGTTCTTGTAGCTCTGGGAGAAAACAAAACAAAAACAATGGTGTACAAATAAATTCTTTTTTTAAAAAAAAAGTATGTATTTTTATTGATTTCAGAGAGAGAAAGGGAGAGGGAGAGAGAGAGAAACACCAATGATGAGAGAGAATCATGGATCGGCTGCTTCCTGCACGCCCCGCACTGGGGATCAAGCCCACAACCCAGGCATGTGCCCTGACCGGGAATCGAACCATGATCTCCTGGTTCATAGGTTGACACTCAACCACTGAGCCACGCCGGCCGGGGTACAATTGAATTCTTAAGTATTGAAAGACTATGTACCCCAACAATAACCAAAGTGTTCAGAAGGAGCTCAGGGACCATCTCTCCTCACCAGGTGACATGGTGGAGAGCAAGGCAGCAAGTGTCTTTGGAGTGACATCCTTACAGCTGTGCTCCCAAGGGAATGGACTCTGCTCTCCTCCGCCTGGGTCCCAAGCCCATCACAGAACAATCCATGGCCAGCCTCTCCCTGTCCCATCTCTCAGCAAACCGCTACCTGCGGTCTTATCCCAGGTCCTCATAGTCTCTCACCTGGACAGCCTGTATTGACTCCTAACAGGTCTCACAAAGGCCAGGATAACCCCACCCCACCCCCACAGGCCACCCACCCCATTAATCCACCCTGCACACCGTCACCAGTGTTGCCAGCGTTCTTTTCTAAAACACACATCTGAGGGGGTCCCTCTCGCCTCAGCTTTTCCCATGGCTTGCTTTCGAGATGACGTCCGCGTCCTTTGACTCGGCCCTCG
>NW_005871051.1:3759933-3811917 GCF_000147115.1 Myotis lucifugus
AAACTGGGGTTAGCGAGCCACATGCGGCTCTTTGGCCCCTTGAATGTGGCTCTTCCACAAAATACCACGTGCGGGCGCACGTACAGTGCGATTGAAACTTCGTGGCCCATGTGCAGAAGTCAGTTTTCGGCCTGGGAAAGTCTATTTTGAAGAAGTACTGTTGATATTTGGCTCTGTTGACTAATGAGTTTGCCGACCACTGGCCTAAAGAGTCAGTGAACTGCCTCAAAAATTCAAATGTGAAACCACTGACCATCTTTAAGGGAAAAGTCACTTTCCCTCTTTTTTTCAGTTCCTTTTCTCAATCATCAGGGATTAGCTCATTCATCTGGTTTTACGAGGGGTTTATTGCCAACGTCAGTCCGTTGGGTGAAAGCTCTGTTAAAGCAGATGATAGAGAAGCTGCCCCTTTAACTCGAATGTGGTTGTAATCTGTTTAGAGAGCTGCACCTGACAAATGTTATCTGCTCTCTGCGTCCTCCCCCCACCCATCTCTCTCCCTCCTCCCCCGCCCCCCTGCACACCCACACATTTATGATCCCGTTAACTCACTCAGTTTTCCACACTGAGGTCAAGAATCCTTAGCCCCGCCTCCTGCCCAGCAGCTCCTCCGACTCACAAATGTCCCCGGTTCTCCAGTCACACCCTGACCATCGGCATTGCCCCACCCCCTCGGGCTTCTAGACAACCTTCCCGCAGCCAACCATGACCAACCATGACGGCTCTGGGAGAGCAAGTGACGGGTTGAAAGAATTTCTCTGCGCTTTCTCCTTAGAGACCAGCAAGAGCCCTTGTGCACCGTGGTCCCCGCAGCAGAGGACAGAGAGAGAAAGCCAGGTCCAAGTTCACACACGCCTCTTTCTAACTCCAGACAATGCCTCGTGGAAGACTGCTTCACATTTACAGCGTCCTGAGCCTCTGGTCCTCCCCAGTTCTGTCATCTCCACAAGTGACAGGCCCTTTGCTGTGGAGCTGTCCGAGGAACAGAAACATCTGCCAGGAGAAACCCCAGCAGCCCAGGCACCTCAGCTTGGTTCCGAGTTCTCATCGTCAGCTCCCCGACATCAGCACACTTTCCTCTCCTTCCTGTGGGGAAGCTGGAGCTTTAAGGAGCCACCTGGTCTTCATTTCCGGGCCTCCCTCGCCGCCCAGACATCCCCCCCCCCCCCACACACACACACACAGGCCTCTCTGCTGTGTGCAGACTCACACGCTGTCACCGGCACATTCTTTCACGGCCAATGAGGCATAAAGCGCCAATACTCACATGATATACACGCTGCCTGCTGGCCCCGGCTCCGGGTTGCACTCACCTCTCCGTTTGCTCGCTCTGCACAGCTTACAGGGCTCTTTCACCAGGAATTTTGGAGGCCTCACCCTAGGCCAGGAGGACACACCTTCTCTTCCCCTCACACACAGCCAGTGGCTGCATGGCGACCCCAGGACTCAAACTCAGGTGTCCGACTCCAAGTGCAGTTTATTTTCTCTCCACAGCTAGAACCAGTGCCAGGCTCGCTCTCTCTCGCTCGCTCTCTCTCTCTCCCTCCCTCCCTCCTTCCCTCTTCTCCCTCTCTCTCTCCCTCTCTCTTTCTCTTAATATGTCTTTATTGATTTGAGAGAGAGAGAGAGGGAGGGAGAGCCAGAAACATCAATGAGAGAGGAACATTAGCATGGATTGGCTGCCTCCTGCACGCCCCCCACCAGGGATCAAGCCCACAACCTGGGCCTGTGGCCTGTCCGGGGATCGAACTGGTGCCCTCTTGGTGCATGGTCCACACTCAACCACTGAGCCACACCGGCCGCTCAAGGCTCCCTTGCTAGATTGCAGACAGGCATGAATCAGGGCCTGGCTAGGCGATGCCGGGTTCCAGAGAAGGCTGTCTTGGAAGGTGCGCTGTGAAGGGTGCTGAGACCCAGGCTGTGGAGCCAGGCAGCCATGTCGGAGTCTGGGCCTGCCTCCTAACAGCTGTGTGCTATTGCGTTATTACTGGGGGTTCTCTCACATGGTGCTTCACGTGAATCACACCCCTGTGTCAATGTCCTTCAAGGTCTTTAGTGCAGCTGTCCGAGGAATTACTTGACCTCATTGTGACTCAGTAGTTCCATCTGAGAAATGGGCATAATGGCACCTACTCCCAAGGCTGTTGTGGCACCTGAATAAAATCAAATCTATAAAGAGCATAGAAAAGCCTTAATATGTCCAAACTGCTGTCCCTTTTGAAGCATATCCCCTCATCCCCCACCTCCTTGGCTGTCTCCACCCACTTCCCTTTCTGTGGAAATGTTTGCCTCTAATGAAAATCTTCCCCTCATCTCCTCCCCATTATCTGTCACTCACATGGCCAAGCCCCCTGTAATCCGCACTGTGGCAGTCTGCCATTAACAATGCAGATGACCAGCAGGCCCAGGACACCTCTTCTCTGAGCCTCATCTAACTCATCTGCTAGGAATGGTTTCCTATCCGCCTGTCCCTTAGGAGAATGGCTGTCTCTACCCACAGCTGAATCATATGAAGTGGCCATTATGCAAATGAGTAAAAAAAGGTGAAGTCGACATAAAAGGCCACAAGTTATTATTAAAAGAAATGGCCAGGCGCTGATTAATGGCCAAGAACCCATGGGGTTTTTTATTGTTGATTTTTAATCCTCACCTAAGGATATTTTTCCATTGATTTTTAGAGAGAGAGGGAGGAGGGAAGAGGGGGAAGAGAGAGACATGGATGTGAGAGAGATACATCAATTGGTTGCCTTCCACATGTACCCTGATTGGAGCCGGGGATCAAGCCTGCAACCGAGGTACATGCCCTTGACTGGAATCGAACCCACAACCCTTCGGTCTGAGGGCTGACACTCTAACCACTGAGAAAAACCGGCCAGGGCAAGAACCCAGTTTTAAATCTGCCTCTGAGAAGTGCAACCAAATCTAGCGGACAGGGATGGGGAAGAGATCTACACACCCACACACAGATATGGAAAGCCGTGTGTACTGAAGGCGTTGCAGCCACGCTGGCGCTGACCCACCCTAAGACTTCAAGGTGAAGAGGGAGAAGGACATCAGAGAGCCTTAGGAGACCTTGAGCTGAACCGGGACCCAGCCCACCGCTGTCTCTAACTTCTGCAAACGCAGGAGACAACCACTTGGAATCTTCTCTCTTTTCTTGCCCCTGCTCTTCTTCCTACAATGTCAAGTGAAGAACGGGAACAGAGTCTGAAGTTAGCCGTGGTGTAGCATATGCCTGGGCTGATCATGTTTCTGCCCAAATGTCTCGCCCCTGTGTGTTTACAAGTAGACGCGACACACACCCCAGAAATTCCCCTGGAGAACCTCCATGTGATCTGGCCAGACACGTCCGTTCAATTCCCAACACATAGGCGGGCACCTGCCTGCCACACGCCAGGCCCTGCACTGGGCACTGGCCCGAGAAGGATACCTGGGGCGTGAGACTGGCCCCCAAGACTCACGCCATGATGGGTGGGGGGGGGGGGCGGTGTAGGCTCTGGCTATTTGCCCCATCTCAGTTGCTTTCATTGCTGCTGTTGTTTCCTTATTTACTTTGTCTTTTTCCCCCCAAGGTGGGTGAGTGGGAAGATACATAGATCCAGCACCTGGGAGTAATTTTGTAACTCTTGACACTCTCCCTACACCAGCTGGGATATCTAACGATCTAGCATTATTTTACAAATTGCTGGCAACAAAGAAGTACCCACCTCTTTTAAGACTCAGTAATTGCGAAATAACAGAAATAGCCTCTGCCCTCAGATCCTGGCTCAGAGCTCTGAATCCCTTGGGATGTTCTGGCTGATAGGAGCGTCTTCTGTTCCAATGAGGCCAGGCGTGGTGGCTCCCGGGTGGGGACGGGTTCAGAAAGAAGCTTGGGACTTTCAGCCCCATCCGCTATCCTCCAGGAAGAGAAAGCAACTGGAAATGGAGTTAATGATCGATCACACCATGTGATGAAGCCTCCACAAAAGTCCCAGAATGCTCCTGAGATGGTGACAAGGTGGTGGTGGTTGGGCGGGGGGGGGGCGTTGCTGAGTGGAGGGCCACACCCTGCCCGCATACCTTCCTCAGCTCCTCTTCCATGTGGCTGCTCATCTGTGTCCTTCATCGTGTCCTCATATAACAGTGATGGCGAACCTTTTGAGCTCGGCGTGTCAGCATTTTGAAAAACCCTAACTTAACTCTGGTGCCGTGTCACATATAGAAAATTTTTGATATTTGCAACCATAGTCAATGTCCGGTATTCGCTGGCACCCTGCCCCGGGGGCGAAAAGACCCCCTCCCTCTCTTGGGCCGGTGAGAAACTGACCTCACCACACTGACGTCCAGAACCTGCCCCACCCCGGTGGAAAGTCCCTGCCGGACAAACGGCTCCTGGAAATGGCCAAAACCGCAGGACAGACCGCAGGTTTCACCTGACTCCGGAAAACTCCCACTGCCACCAGTTTCTGCCAGCATAAAAACTTGCCCCTGCTCCAGTTTGGCGCGGCTTCTCCAGCTCCCCTCTCCGAGCTGGTGAACCCGCCCGTGTGCTCCCAATAAAGCCTGTTTAATCTGGTCTCTGATTGGACTCACGGTCTTTCCTTGCGGCGGCGTAAAACCTAATAGTCAAACAAAGACTTATATTTTTGATATTTATTTTATATATTTAAATGCCATTTAACAAAGAAAAATCAACCAAAAAAATGAGTTCGCGTGTCACCTCTGACACGCGTGTCATAGGTTTGCCATCACTGTTCTATAATAAGCTGGTAAGAGTGCTTCCCTGAGTTCTGTGAGCTAGTCTAGCAAACTGTCAACCCCAACGAGGGGGCTGCAGGAATCTCAATGTATAGCCAGTTGGTCAAAAGCACAGATAACAACACAAGACTTGAATTCTATGCAGCTGGTGTCGCAGAGAATTGCTGGGCGGGGGGACAGCCCACACATTTGGTGACCAGAAGTGTCACAAGTGAAGGATAGTAAAGGAGAAACACAGCAGAGGAAAAGGGGGTTTTTCCTCCTCAGGAATGAAGTGAGGGAGAGGACTGTTTGCATTTAAAAATATTGTTGTGGTGCCTTCAAAGAATATTAAATTAATAAAAGCCGGCCTTTACCTTAGGATCCAGACTTACCCATTAGTCCACGGTGAGTTGGCCAGATATCAAGGCCTGGTTTCTGCCCAAAAGTCAGTCTGGATCCAAAGGCTTGCAAGCCACCAGCTACGGGCCCAGCCATTGTTTTCATGGGCTTTGCTGCCCCCTGTCAGAAGCTAAGCCTGTTACAGAAATATAATTTTTTTTTTTTTTTGACAAAGCAGCAGTTTGTATGATTTCCTCAATCACAGGATGAAATAGGATAGTCTTACACCTTGTGAAAAAGATCCAAGAATTACTTGCTTTAAAATGTGCCTGCTTGCTTTGCTGCCTAGACGTTCCTGCACAACAGTCGTCAGAGAACAGCGGTAATAACCTGTCTGAAATAATTCAGGGCGGCTACCGCTCACCGAGTCCCTCCAGCTGAGCGGCAGGCAGGTGCTGGGCCCTGGGCTGACGCCTTCCACAGCCCACGGGGCCAATGGCGACTTCACATGGAGCAAGGTGGGGCATGTGGGTCAGGTGCTGGGCAGCACACCAATGCACCACCTTAGCCAGGAGGTTCCAAATGACGTAAAAGGAGCTCATTCCTTTTTTTTTTTTTTTAATATATTTTTATTGATTTCAGAGAGGAGGGGAGAGGGAGAGAGACAGAAACATCAATGATGAGAATCATTGATCGGCTGCCTCCTGCACACCCCCAACTGGGGATGGAGCCTACAACCCAGGCATGTGCCCTTGACCGGAATCAAACCTGGGACCCTTCAGTCCGCAGGCCAACACTCTATTCACTGAGCCAAATCAGCTAGGGCAGGAGCTCATTCCTGAAGAAAGAGCAGGAGCCAGCCAAGAGAAGAAGGAAGCAAAAGGCTTTTTTTTTTTACACCAATCTTCATTTCCTCTAATTTCAGCAGTGACTACAGAGCACTTCTCCCGCATAATACTAAAAACAACAAACTATATCAATAGCAATAGTTATTACATTTACTAGGCACTATGCCTGGATCTTTTACATTATAAGCATTATCTCAGTTAATCTTTGCAAGGACCACCACTTATTAAAGGAGTACAATTATTATCCAAATTCTCTAAGTGAGGAAACAAGCATAGAGAGGTCAGGTAACTTGCTCAAGGTCACAAAGCCTCTAAGTGGCACATCCAGGTTATAATCCAGAACTTGAACTTACAACCAACCTGGTTTTGACAAACTCCAGAGCCAACTGGCAAGCCCATACTATATTGACCCTTCTCTTCCCTCGGCACAGTAAAAGCAGGGAGAGGATTCTCAACAGGCGTCTGGCTCCAGCTCCCATCCATATCACCCTGGCCTCAGAAGAGTGAGCCTCCCTTTGTCCAAGGTCCTACAACCAATGTCAGTTAAGGAGGAGAAGCAATATGGATATATGCCCATGAGGTTTATGAACCGAATTGACCTAACCAGCCTGCTCAGTTCAGGCTGCTAGAACAGAATACCAGACTGGGTGGCTTCAACAACCAAATTATTCCTCAGTTCTGGAGGCTGGAAGTCCAAGATCAAGATGCCAGCAAGATCCATTGTCTGGAGTAGCGAGGGCCTCTCTAGCTGGGTCTGAGCCTCGCCAGCCCCTCCCCCAGGAGACTGTTGCAATCGGCCAGCCGCTGCTCCACTGTAACCATGTGCGACCAAAAGGCGGTGATCAAAAATGCCGATATGTCGGAGGTGATGCAACAGGACTCCGTGAAATGTGCTACTCAGGCGTTGGAGAAATATAACATAGAAAAGGACATTGCGGCCCACATTAAGGAGTTTGACAAGAAGTACAACCCCACCTGGCACTGCATCATGGGGAGGAACTTCGGTAGTTACGTGACACATGAAACCAAACACTTCATCTACTTCTACCTGGGCCAGGTGGCCATTCTTCTGTTCAAATCGGGTTAAAAGCATGGACTGTACTACACACCCAGTGATCCATCCAAAAATAAGGATTGCAGCCTAAATTCCAAATACCAGAGACTGAAATCTACAGCCTTGCCTAAAGGAACACCTTGATCTTGAACCTTTATTGTGTTGTTTTGTACAGGGTATTCGCTGTACTCATTTGTTGTGGTTATAAAACAATTAGCAAAGCAGCTTACATTTGTATTTATTTTCTATTCCATATCTCTCTGCCCCATGTTTTTTTCTCCTCAATATCCATTCCTTTCCCAAAATAAAATTTGCCGGAGGAAAAAAAAAAAAAGATCCATTATCTGGTGAGGGCCTGCTGCTTCCTGGTTTACAGATGACCATCTTCTCATTGTATCCTGACAAGGCAGAGAGCAGAGAGACGACCAGCGCTCACATCTCTTCTTCGTAAGGGCACTAATCCCATTCATAAGGGCTCCACCCTCATGACCTCATGACCTCCCAGAGGCCTCATCTCCTAATAGCCATCACATAAGAAATTGGTTTCAACATATGAATTCTGGAGGACACAAACATTCAGTCTATTCCATTGCCTTACTGGAAAAATAAATTTATTTTCTGCAATAAAATTTATCCTTCTCTTGTTCCCTCCCTTTCGATCTCACCCAGGTTTCAGCAAAGTACCATCCTAGCGGTACTGACCACCTCTTGGCTATCTGTATCTATGATTAAGTAGGTACCTCCATGTGAAGATATGTTATTATTGACTTGAGAAAAAGAGGGAGGGGAGAAGGGAGGAGAAGGGAGAAGGGGGGGTGGGAGAGAGAGAGAGAGAGAGAGAGAGAGAGAGAGAGAGAGAGAGAGCATCAATTGGTTGCCTCCTGTACATGCCTCGATTGGGGATCGAACCCATAACCTTTTTGGTGTAGAAGACGATACTCCAACCAAGCCACCCAGCTGGAGTGGTACTTCTGTACCTTTTATTATTATTTTCGATGTTTTTATTGATTTTAGAGAGAAAGGGAAGAAACATCAATATGAGAAAAATTAATCGGTTGCCATCCACATGTGCCTCAACTGGGGATCGAACCTGCAGCCTAGGTGTGTGCCCTGACTGGGAATCCAACTGGTGACCTTCCTGTGCATGGGACAACATGCAACCAGGCACACCAGCCAGGGCTCTGAACCTTTTATTACTGTGTCACTGCCACACTGCAGTGGATGGAGCTGTGCCTAGACTATCACTTCTCAAACTTCCATGTACTTAGAAATCTGAGCATTTACTGAAACGCAGATCTTTCTTCAGTAGGCCTGGAACGCTACCTAAGAGTCTATTTTAAAAGCTCCAAGAACTTTGCTGCTGCCGATGGCCAGACCACCTTTGAGTGGCAATGACCTAGACACTGGCACATGAACAGTTCTTCCTTGATCACGCTGTGCTAAGAGACTATCTTCCCAAATGTGCGAAGTAGATTCTGTGCTTTGTGACAAAACTGTACAAAGCATCCAGCCACACATTACACATTATACACATTACATACTATATACACCAGCTGTCAGCTCTACCAGATTTTCACTTTGCTTGGTTTGAATTTTCTGTACATGTCTGATTCATTTGGGTCTACTTGTTCCTAACAGAGCACTAACTTTTATATTTTTATATTCTCTGACATATTCTTAGGCAAAATTTTCATGCCTACATCCCACGTTATCTTCTTTACCGACTCAGGGGAAGATATTTGTAAAAAAAAAATCCCTCCATATGCATCCTGACTCCCACCTCTTTCTACCTCATCAAAAACTCACTCAAGCCCTGACTGGTTTGGCTCAGTGGATAGAGTGTTGGCCTGCGGACTGAAAGGTCCCAGGTTCGATTCCAGTCAAGGGCATGTACCTTGGTTGCAGGCACATCCCCAGTAGGGGGTGTGCAGGAGGCAGCTGATCGATGCTTCGATGTTCCTCTCTTTCCCTCTCTCTTCCTCTCTGTAAAAAAATCAATAAAATATATTTTAAAAAAAAACAAAACTCACTCAACCAACTATCTACTTTTGCTCATCAGCCTCCTTCTGTCTAATCCCAAATTCCTAGTCTACAGTAATAGTGATAATTTCATGAAATTACACTATTTAAAAAACAGCTAATTTAGCCAAATTGGGGCGGGGGGGAGTTAGATATAAAAATTAACAGCTTAAACCTATTTATATATTCCTAGCACAAATTTTAGGATAATATTTCAGACCAAATCTCCTCCAAAGCTTCACTAACATGTTAAGAATCTCCTAAAAAATTGTAATACTAGGCCATTAAAAAGTCTATTTGTCCATATGACATGAAAGCATGTCCTTTATAATCTTTTTAGATCGTACAATAACTATTAATAAATTTTTAGCCCTAGCTGGTTTGGCTCAGTGGATAGAGCGTTGGCCTGCAGGCTCAAGGGTCGCGGGTTCAATTCCGGTCAAGGGTTGCAGGCTCGATCCCAGTAGGGAGCATGCAGGAGGCAGCCGATCAATGATTCTCTCATTGTCTCTCATCATTGATGTTCCTAGCTTTCCAATCCTCTCTCAAATCATTTAAAAATTTTTAAAACTTGTTTTTCCACCTGGCCCACACATGACTCACTCCCTCCTGCCTATAGAACCCCTTGACTGCCTTGCAAATCATTTCCTTCTGTGGCTTCCTCTCCACTTTTCTAAAGAGAAACGGTCTCTGTCCTGCCTGTCCTCCTCCTCCAGCCATACCACTCCGCTGGCTCCGCTGGCTCGGGCGGGAGGACCGACAGCGATGAACACGTTTTCAGCTTGCTTTCCCCGGACTGATGCAGAGTTTTACTCAAGGTGTGTCTTAAGTATTTGTGAAATAGTATTTCTAGTTACTTCCTCGGCAACAACAGACTAAATGATATGCTCTAATTTTACCCATCCTGTGTGAGTCCTGCTTAAACCATCGTCTCCGTTTTGCCCTCCAGACAGTATCCGAGCCATGTTTGGTTGTCACAGCTGGCGTGGGGGTGCTACTGGCATCTAGTGGGTGGACATCAATGATGCTGCTGATGCCCAAGATAGCACCCCCCAGTGAAGATTTATGTGGCCCAAATGTCGATAATGCCATGGTTGAGAAGCCCTGTGATAATGGTAGTTTCTGCTACTTTTAACTTTTTGCGATTTAAAAGACATCAGAAACCTATGTGGCTGCAATTTTTTCAGTTTCTTATTTGGTTTTTCAACATTAAGTTCCCTGGTTTGGAAAAACAACCCAAATAGGTATTATTAAAATGGCCCAACCACAACGGAGTGTAGCACGATGTGTAGTACGGCAGTAACACAGTCAACTACAATCAAAAACTGGTCTAAAGACTTTAGATATAACTTTTATTCATTTGGTGGTACGTGATGCTCACATGGCACCATACAACAAATTTTAAAAATACAATATGAAAAAAATTGAACAGCCAAAGAGATCAATTCCATTAGAGGGCTTACAGAAAAACCAACAAGAGCCCCCAGAAAGACCCACCCACTGTTCCCTTAAGAACATTAATTTCTTCCTGTTTAAGTTTGGCTTTAAGAAACACCAAAAGAAAGTGCAAAAGGAAGTTTTTGAAAGATAGTTAAACTTCACATAGCGTCTTTCACATGTCACAAAATGCTTTCATTATTCAACAAGCATATAAAATAATGCAAATATCTGTGAGCCTCTATTTGGTCCCAACTATGAAGGTCGTAGCCTTCAGTATTTCCTTCATCTCTGTCCTCAAACTATTTGCATCAGTAAAAAGTCACTTAAGGTGGCTAGTAGTCTCTTTTGCTCCACAGTGCCTCTGTCTGCAAAGCATTGAGTTTCCATAAAAACATGGGCCCAAGCAAACTGAAGTTATAGAAGTACTTGAAGTGAAAAATATAACTAAATTCCCCCAAGACTGATTTAAAATCAAATTTGGGCTTTGAAATCTAATTGTGTTCATTTTCATGATTACTAATTACTGAAGGCCATCTGTCAGAAACTATAGAGAACAGCAAGATTTAAAGTTGCAAAAACTTCTTAGAAAAATGACTTTGGAAATCGTGTTTTAGTACATACTGACCTGTCACAAAGTTATTTTATACAAGGAACATAAGAAGTTACAAGTTCTTCCTGGAGAGTCAACTAATGCTCAATATTGATTTTGTAAGTCAGCCAATTACAAACTGTTTCTCATGTAACCTTCAAAACAGGGGTCCTGGGTGTTAGCAGGTCAAGGAACAAACCTTCTAGTCCCCGTGCGATTTTACTTACAGTGGCAGTCTCCCACGCCATGTGCTGCTGCAGAATCTTAGGTCCCCTTAAGAGTTCACAGAAGGGCTAGCATAGGGAGACAAAACAAAACAGCCATGGGTAGAAAAGGACAAAAGCCAGGAAATTAGGAAAAGCTAAAAATATACTTAAAGTACTTGCCAAATAACACTAATTATTGCCTAAATGCTTGGTTCCTCTAGAACTTAATGGCATTTCAGTTTATGCTTGACCCCTATACACCAATTTATCTAATTACTAAATGCAAAACTAAGCAGACATTTCAGCTGCTGCAATGGTGTATCATAGCACGGAATACGTAACATGTACCGAGATGTCTCGCACCTTCTCCATTATACTGCATTAAGGGCCAGGGGCAGGTCAAAGGCACCTTTGCATCCCGTACACTAAGCACAGTGGCTGGTACACAGTAGGTGCTCAGCAGGTATTTATTGAACACATTGTTTAGTGGCTTATGACATGGAAAAGAGCCCAAAGACTGGCTTATTCTAGTAGCATTCCTTAGGTAGCCTCACTCCCAATAGGTAGAAAGCAGTCTTAAAAAGATACCTTCTTCACTTCCTAAATGCACACTCATCAACAGCTGGACATGACTTGAATCACTTTCCTTAAACGTGTTCATAAAGCATTTTGAGAATTCAAGAGATGAAAGGCGCTATGTAAGTGCAAAATAATAATATTCAAGACAGTTCAGCAAAGGTGATATATTTTCTATGGTGATGGAACAGTTGTGCTAATTTGAGATGAACACCCCAAAAGCTACTCTTCTCATTGTCATTATCAACAGAACAATAACATTGGACAAAGACGCCATGTCACTTTATATAGTTTATATTCTGCTACTTTCTATAAACCAGGTGACAGAAAATGAAATTAAGCCATTTATTCTACACAAACCAATACTTTATCAAAGTTCCTGCATTTTACAAGTCATGTTCAAAAAACACACACAAGTTAGCATTTTGTACACAAATGTTTTATTTCTCAAACATTCCCTTTAAACACAAGGAATGAATTCTAAATCTTCATAAAGATGAATTAAAAATGAAACCCCTCCAGTATAGTGTGTGTAGTCCCTGTGTTCTTGGTCACTACTGGCATTTACTGTTTAACATCAACGACAAAGACAAGTTATTTAAAAATCATGCTACTGGATTTCTAGCTCTTCCTCTATGACCAGTTTTATGCTCATCTGCAATGTTTAAAAGTGTACATCACCAAGTCAAAGCAAGTATAAGGTGTGAAGTAGCTGTGCATTAAACACAAAATAAACAACAAAATTATAAGATATAGTCAAGTTCATAACGAATATAGGTGTTCTTATCATCATTGTAGATTCTTGGGTAATGTGCTATGAGAGCATCCTGTGAACCAATGTAGATGGAGTTGTAAATTTTCCAATACACATCTCTGACCTTCCGGGCTGGGTGAAACAAACCCTAGAATAATTAAAAGATTACGTTATTTTAATTTTCAAAGAACATACACAACCTTAACACAACAAACCATAAATACATGATTCCAAACATTTCCCTTTAAGACAGAACAACTGCAGTGAACAAAGACAAAATCTAATTCCCCCTCCCCACAACTCTGTTGTCCCACATGGCACAATGTACCCTATTAAAAATTAGGAACAGTGACTTAATTCAACTAAATTACTTTTTTCATTGAGTTATCTTTTCAAAATCTTTAACCTACCTGTAAACAATACTGCAACATTCTACATGGTCCAATAGCAACTCTCAAGCCCTCCAGGGCTCCCATAACTGCCTGAATTACATGGGGAGATGTCTCAAACACATTGGGCCATACATAGTTCAACAAGTGATTCAGCGAATCTTCACAACCAAATCCATAAACCCCCAGTGACATGTGTTGCACCACCGCACTAGCCGTCTGTCTGTGTACAAGGTCCCTGCAATGGAAAAAAAAACCTTTTTGTTAGATACAGTCGTAGTTTTACAGGAAGTATTCACCACCCATTAGAAACTAACTGAAGTTCAGTGCATGGAAGACAGTCCTCCTCACACCTGGCATCTGATATGGAAAGCTTTTAGAGTGACTAACAGTTCTACTTGAGAACTTCTAATGACTCAAATCTCACCAAGGCTAAAAAATAAGCCATTATTTTCTAACAGACCTTTAAAAAGAGTAAGACTGTGAGAGCCTTGTTCAGTTGTACATGTTAGTAGGCTACTAAATAAATAACAGTAATATCTCATCTTAAACTCTATAAATTGAAAATCTTTAGAAGTAATTCAATACTGGGATAAAATAGATAACAAAATTAAAATCAAATCCCTGACCTCATATGTTCTAAGTTTCATTCAAGAATGCAATTTGGTGCCCTAGCCGTTTGGCTCAGTGAATAAAGTGTGGGCCTGCGGACTGAGGGGTCCCGGGTTCAATTCCGGTCAAGGGCACTACCTCAGTTGCAGGCTCCTCCATGGACTGGGCCCTTGTCAAGGTGCGTGCAGGAGGCAACCAATCTATGTTTCTCTCATATCGATATTTCTCTCAGTCTTTCCCTCTCTCTCAAAATCAATGGAAAAAATATCTTCAAGTGAAGATTTAAAATCCCATATAATAAAAGCCTAATATGCAAATCGACCAAATGGCAGAACAACCGGGACATAAAAATGAGTTCATGCTCTTTGCCCTCAAAGGTAGTAGTTAGAATATCTTAAAGATAGAAGAAAAAAAATATACTTGAACTTTACTAGTATCCTTATTACTTTTATCTACTATAATAATATTTAATATATTAAGCTTCATACATAGCAAGGCAGTATTCCTCATTAATACATTTCCCAACTAAAATATTTTTCCTTTTCACTTAGTAATTTTCGACAACTTTGTCACCCCTCCACATGATTTTTAACTTCAGTCACACATCAGTGACTGCACTCTGATGCACAGACACATCTCACCAAAGATTACGGAGTACGTATGACGTACTCCTACTTTACTAGCTCCAGCTGGGCAGGCTTATAAAGAACATGATTCTTATTCTGTCCCCAGGCCTGTGGTAACTTGTTGAGTCTATTAAGTCTCCCTTTTGGAAGATCATTAATGAGTAACTTTAATCTGTAAACAAGTAACTAACTGAATAGGCTCTAATTTGAGTAACTTATTTTTCCTGAAAAATATTGGCAATGAAACAGTCCCTTACTACTTAGACCTTAAACTTTCCCTTACATGTCCTTTCATTACTTTTGTGTTTAAAAATTATGTTAGTCCTAGATCAGTGATGGCGAACCTATGACACGCGTGTCAGAGGTGACACGTGAACTCATTTTTTTGGTTGATTTTCTTTGTTAAATGGCATTTAAATATATAAAATAAATATCAAAAATATAAGTCTTTGTTTTACTATGGTTGCAAATACCAAAAAATTTCTATATGTGACACGGCACCAGAGTTAAGTTAGGGTTTTTCAAAATGCTGACACGCCGAGCTCAAAAGGTTCGCCATCACTGTCCTAGATGGTTAAAGGTATCAGGAATCTACTGTCAAATAACTCAAGCAGTAGTGTATCACGTCACCATCTGAATAATTTGGGGCATACAATGGGAACAGTGTGGCTCTGGCCAGCTATGTTCAGTAGTTCAAAAGCCTAACAGAAACCTTTGCTTCATCTGCAATAACAAAAGCTAAAAAGATCAAGTCTCTGCCACACCAATAAGGCCATGCTCCTCATTCTCCAATTATTATGACTAGTTATTTTTAAAATAAAAGTTGATCAATTGCTGGTTTTCAAAATGTATTTAGTCTAACATATGAAAGGGAAGGGGGCCCTTGTAGCATTTATATTATTTGAAGATAACAATAGTCATAGTTTCATTCAGGGGAGCATTCCCCTTTAACTACATCATAACTAACAGGTCCCATAATAATTATTTCCATAAATTCTAAAATAAAGCAAGAATTATAACTATTTCTTGTACTTCATTCAAGTCACTTACCTATCCATTAAAGCATCTTCCAGCAATGGTGTGACAGCATAAATGTAGTCCTTGCCCATTTCACCGATATATTCGAACAAGAAGGAAAGGGACTTTAACACTCCGTTTTGAACATTGAGCTCAGGAACTCTGTACTCATTCATTAAGGCAGGAAGCACTGTGAAGGGTGAACATGTTTCAGCGACAATAGCTATTGCTACAGTGGTACACACTCTGTTCTGCCTTTCCTGAACTTTGAGGTTGTTTAAAAGTGTAGCCAACACATCATGAGGGCTGAAAAAAATAAATGTCAGCAAACTGTTAGATTACAGGTCAAAACTGTTTTCAGAGGGAAAAGAACAATGCAAAGAAATGAAACTACGGTAAGTAATCACTGGGAACTTAGTAATTTTATGATAAAATACAATATTTTCAAGTCACTGGCATTGTTTCTACTTAAGAACTTCATTTAAATTAAAATGCCCCATTTTAAAGAAAAATTCAAATGTATTCACTTTCAAAAGTAATTTTGAGTCCTTAGTAAATTTCTTTAAATATAAGGAGATTTAATTAAATGGTCAGATTGATTGAGTGTTCAAACCATGGCCACTAGAATGAGGCAACCTTACAGTAATACCCATGCCACAACACACAAAATCTTTTTTCTATCTTCTCTCCCAAATACATTTACTTAAATATTCTCCTTCTTTAAGCATTATTTGACCACAAACTTAAAGGGACACAGGGGATAAACATTAGCACAACAGGTATTCATTGCGAATTTCTTGACTACATTAACGCTAAATAAATACACTGATGCCAAACTCGGTGTGGTGGAAAACTTCATCTAATTAATATGACTTAGCTATGTTTTATCGCTTGAAAATATTTGCTCATTTACTAACAAACCACATGGTACATTGTAGTACCTCATTTTTCTATAATGACTGTAGTTTGATTCTGACAGAAATGGAAGCAAATAACCTTAGATTTATTAATAAAATAGCTATAATTCAGTTGTCTGTGGATTAATTTTTTAAAAATATTTTAAAAACACTAACATAAGCCCTGACTTATGCTGATTTTTAAATTAAGAACGGGCCTTAATATTTCAAGCATTATCCAAAAAAAGCACCAACAAAAATTTGAAATTATTTTGAGAGTTGTAGTTTCCCTCTCTGAAAATAACTAATTAAATGAAATTTAAAAACCTCCACCTGTTTTAACTCAAACTTCAATAACTGAAGGTTAGTGCATAAATAAGGTATTTTCACAACTGCATTACTCACATTATGCCCTAAAAGAAATTTCTACAGAAATAGAAGCATTTTTCAACATCACAAGAGGTTTACTACAAAATACATACATACATACATGCATAAATACATGAATGCCCTGGTTGGTTTTGCTCAAAGGTTAGAGCATTGGCCCACAGACTGAAGGGTCAAGGGTTCAATTCCGGGCCCTGAGTAAGGGTGTGTGGGAAGCAACCAATCAATGTGTCTCTCACATTGATGTTTCTCTTTCTCTCCCTCTTTCTATCTCCCTGCTCCTCCTTCCCTTTCACTCTCTCTAAAAACCAATAGAAAAATATCCTTGGGTGAGGATTAAAAAAATATACGTGTGTGTGTGTGTGTGTGTGTGTGTGTGTGTGTGTGTATGGAAATAAATAGTACTCACCCGATGGCCTTTGCAATATAACCAAATGTGTTGACTGTGGCTCTACGAATAGCTTTTTTGTGAGCTTTTAAGAGCTCCAAAAGCTGACACATATTCAGCTCCCCTAAAAAAAAAAAAAAAAAAGAAAAGAAAAAAAAGTTAAATTTTTGTGCTAGTAAGTCTTAAAGGGTAAATTTACAAATCCAGTTCTCAAAACACAATTACCAACTCACTTTAAGCATTAAATAAAACAATTACTCTTCAGGAAAGATAATTTAGTCTTAAAACTGTATTGCTAACCCCCCCAGTACCATCCAAATTGAAATTTCACTGAAAATATTAATACTGATAACCTAACCATATATACTAACATGAGCAATGTTAAGCAAACTTGCAAAGTAAATAAAGTGTTTAAATATGAAAACCAATACTGCTTATAAAAATGTTTAATCTCTTACCTGTCAGCAATACGCCCAACAAGATCAATACAATTCTCTTGTACTTTTTCATGCCTGTTCTTTAAGATGGGAGTGAGTCTAGGCAGCAGATCTTTAATTGGTGGAGTCATCTTATGCATACCTATTTAATAGAGCCAACGCACTGCCAATTAACATTTGAACCGCAATCTCTGTCCATTTTACCTTTTACTTAGCAATATAATACATGTGGCCAGGCATAAATATAAACTTACAGCTGCCTATGAAAAGACAGCTTATGTTCTGACCAAACACAATGTAAGCCAGAGGTAGACATGTAAATTAAAGCAAAATTTTCCAGAAAGGGCCCCCTTACCCTTTAACTGCAAAACAAACAGATCTCCAGTCTCCCTGCAATGCAGGGCATACTTGGGTGGTATTTACACCTACGAAGAGAGAAAAAAGGAGGCAGCTGGCAGGGGCTCCTGCTCTAACTAAAATTGCTTGCTCTGATTCTCTCTCCATTGCTTTTCCCATGTTTCCCTCACCAACAAGATGGTTTACAACTCCCTGCAAACTAGAGTCCCACAAGTGGCCAAGTAACTGATTTTTGGCCAAGTAGCTACTTTAAGTATAGAGGATAGGACTGAATTGGGGATTATATGTAAGTGCAATAGTTCAAAGATGTCCTATATTGCATAAAAACCCCTTACTAAAAGGAAACAGTGGCTTTCACAGCCAGCTATTTTAACTTCCTGCCCTACAGAAGTTACTTTTGCAATAGTCATATTCAATTATAATGAAGGATTAAACACGAAAGACCATTTATTTCAGCATACTGAACTTGAAAAGTAAAATACCCAGAAGTAAATGTAATATACTTGTTTTTAGTTTGGGTTAGAAAACTGAATGGATAAAGAATTGGATATAAATAAAAACAAGATAAACAACTTGAACAATTCACTTTTCTCCCTGGTTATGTTCCTAACACTTGAAAGAAAGCAGAAAAACCTGCCACCAGCACTTATTAATTCAAGGTTGAATACATCTATACTTCGTCCAAAAAACTAAATTAAAACTTCAGCGTTGTCCTCCTGCCCCCAAATATATTTCAGGCAAGACACTTTTTGAGCTGTGACTACTCCCACCTCTCCTGTAGGTCCTAAATTTGCCCGCTTTTCTCTTTTAAAGTAAAATATAAATGGGTTTGGGAGATAAGACTATTGTGACATCACCCCGACTTAACTATAATTTTGAAGTACTTTTAAAAAAGGTACCGGAAATCATTACTCAACCCCCCAAGTATAATTCTATAATTTACTTAAAAAATAAATAAAAGAAAGTTAAAAACCAAAACAAAAAAATTCTTACATGACCAGCAAATTCCATACCTATTACATTCACAATGGCCTTCAGTGCTCCAAGAATGCTGCCCAATACCTCAGGGTACTCTTCACCCAAATACTCATACAAAACAACACCCAAGTGCCCCATCAGTTTTTCCTGTAATAAATAATGTTAAAAGGTTACTATTCACATTAAACTATATGGTGAAGAAGTAAGTATCTGACATACAAGTTTACCTCTTGGCAAGTCTTCATAACAACAGCAGTTCGAGAGATCAAGTCAGCTGCCTGTTGCCTAACTTTTGCGGATTTGTTATTTAAACGCCACAAAACTGTACCACAGATCTGAGGCAAGTAAGGTTTCACCCGTTTGCCAAGTGCATTGACCACTGTGCCAAATCCGTTCAACATTACTGAGTCCTAAAAAAAAAAAAAAAAACGAAAACTAAATTCTTAAAAGCTACATTCATTGGGAACTAGAATTCAGTTTGTGACTAAAAGGTTGAAATATACTGATATTCAGTTTTTAACAAAATGATATCTAAAAATTTAAGGTAGAATATTTCCACATAGCTAACTGAAAGAGAACATGAACATTTAAAAATTACTTCAAATTCAATTACTCTTTAGTTATGTGCTGGTAAATAACATGCTTTTTTATAGTATGAAAGTCAGTGGCAACTTGTCCTAATTAGTATCATTACCTCTGTAGTCTGTTCTTGAAAAGCATAAAGAATGCCATCAATCAGTTGTTCTTCAAGTTTGTGATCAATATCTGCTGCTCCCAAGTTGCCCATAATCTTCTCAATTGTTTCCATCACCATTTTTCTGTACTGTTCAGCTTCATCTTTCAGATCATCCACGATCCTGGATATAATTTCTGCTGCTCCTACTTTGTTAGCCAACTCCACAGTAGTATCAACTAACTAAAAGGGGGGGAGGGGCAGCATTGAATTTATTGTTCTTTGGAAATAGACAACATGAAAAGCAAAAGTTCTAAAAATACTATTCAGCTAGTGAGCATGCCGAGAACTATCAACTCCTATTTCTAAAACTTAAGAGAAAGATAACCGCCCTGACTGGTTTGGCTCAGTGGATAGAGCGTCGGCCTGCGGACCAAAGGGTCCCGGGTTCGATTCCGGTCAAGGGCATGTACCTTGGTTGCGGGCACATCCCCAGTAGGGGGTGTGCAGGAGGCAGCTGATTGATGTTTCTAACTTTCTATCCCTCTCCCTTCCTCTCTGTAAAAAATCAATAAAATATATTTAAAAAAAAAAAAAAAATATTTCTAAAACTTAAGAGAAAGATAACCAAAATAATTTACACTTGCATCTAAGTCGAGGTGATTTAAGGTATTACCATTCATATTTCCCCAGCCAGACCAAGCATTTCATTAACTAGACAAAAACATCAATTCAGAGTTGGGTTATGTACACTAGAATGCACAATCAATATGGAACTTACCTGACTGACTAAAACCCATCTCCTTTCACAATCAAGCACATACAAACTATGAGGTAATCAGGGCAAAAAAATAATATGTAACATGCACTCAAACTAACTAAAAAATTAAGTTAGTTGAAAGGATTTTAATTTTTTTTTTTTACAATGAACGCTTACCTGTCGATAATTTCTTCTATCTAAAGCCATTCTGTGTTGCCAGAAATGTTTAAAAAAGGGAGGAAGAATCTCTGTTTTAATGTAGTTTGCTTCTACACCATCTGTTCCACAGCACTGCTTTACCACCTAAAAGGTTAAAAACAATAATTGTAAACACAGTCCTGGTTTAATATGTAAGCTTTTTTATTTTTTTTTTTTATTTTTTTTAAATATATTTTATTGATTTTTTACAGAGAGGAAGGGAGAGAGATAGAGAGTTAGAAACATCGATGAGAGAGAAACATCGATCAGCCGCCTCCTGCACATCTCCTACTGGGGATGTGCCCGCAACTCAGGTACATGCCCTTGACCGGAATCGAACCCGAGACCTTTCAGTCTGCAGGCCGACGCTCTATCCACTGAGCCAAACCGGTTTCGGCAATATGTAAGCTTTTTTAAAAAATGCTTTGAAACTCTCTTTGAACCATAAAACACACCCAATTTAGATGAACAAACCTGGAACAATAATAATTTGGGACAATTACCTTCAGCACAATTTTCTTCATTTCTTCATCAGGAGATTGGAATTCTCGAATAAGGATTAACATCACTTCTCTAGTATAGTAGTTGGCATATTCTGCATCCATGAGAGGAATAAGATACCCAATAGCCTTTAAGAAGGCAGCCAGACCCTATTTTAAAATAAACATATATGTATTTAGTAAACTGGAATTAAGTTGCATTAGCTTCAATGAGTAGGAAAAAGAAATCTAATTGGTGGATCTACCTTTCCTCTGTGTTGGCGGATACCCTTCCACAGAGGCTTCAATACAGAATCAAAAGATTCGATACCATAAGGAGTTGCTGCTTCAGCCAAGGCAGCAATGGCCAACGCACTAATGGTCCGAACTTTCTGCTGCTCATCCACAAGACCTATAAAACCAAATACAGGTTTTAACTAAGCAACAATATTACTTAATTTCCACATAATCTAGCAATGTAACCTAACTGCAGAATCTGTTCACATTAGACAAAATTGGTAATAAACTGCAAACTATTAGCAGATAATATTATAAATCCCATTATAAACTTTATGGTGATTATGCAGTTAAAGACCTTCCATTAATCACTCCAAATCAGGAATGCAAATTTAGGACACCTGTCTTATAAAGATAGACAAATTTATATAACAGCTTACCGTGTTCAATGATTTCAACTAAACTTCTCAGATGTGGCAAGATGGCACAGCCCATAAGAATAGCTATCTGCTGTACAATCTTAATACCAGTGTGTCTCGCTTGCCAGGACTTCTTGCTTTTGCACACAGCTTTTAAGAAGGGCAATAGTGAAGGAATGCCCAGGGCAGAAGCTACAACAGCAAAAGCTCTAGCTGTTGTGTTACGAACATATTCATCCATATTATCTATATCGGGTCTCATGGTAGAGATCATAGTAGCCAGACCAGCAGCCTAAAAGGTAAGAAAAAAGGATAGTCATGGGCTGATAACATTAACCCTCAACCATTTCTTTGCAAATCAAATAATCCCATCTACAGATACCAAACTTTCTCCTCTAGAAATATAATGCAAATACCTTTGCCAAATTAGAAATAATCTCTCGGCCTTCCACTCTAGCATAGTAATCTTCATCAATCAGCAATGGTTCAATGACCACAAGGATCTGAAAAAGAGAAAGAAATGAATTTCCACACCAATTACCGATGCCACCCTTGTAATAAAATTAAATTTAGGAAAATTTGTTAAAGCATGTCATTTATGTAATCTAAAACCACAAGCATATAGAACTCATTTTACTAGAAAATGTACTTTGTTTTTTAAAAAGCCATACATCTGCACTTTTTAATTCTACTGGTTTCAGAGAGAGGAAGGGAGAGGGAGAGAGATGGAAACATCAATGATGAGAGAATCATTGATCAGCTGCACGCCCCCTACTGGGGGAGATGATCGTGACCTCCTGGTTCATGGGTCAATGCTCATTCACTGAGCATACAGGCTGGGCTGCACTTTAGAATTCTAATCCATAACTGCCACAAGCAAAAACAAATGTTTAAGACTAAAAGCCATGCTATCGAAACAGATTTTCTCATCCTAATCTAGTATCAATCAAGCAAATAAAAAAAATGAGTAGTAATATGAACCCATTTTAGTAAAGAGGGCAAAATGTTACGTCTATCTATACACATATTTTTATATGTGTGATACATGCTTGGGAAAAGAAAAATGTCTGGGAAGACATGTAAATTGAACATTGGTAACTCTGTCTTGCAAGCCGGTAAAATTTCCCTTTTTATTGTAAACATATGGCATTAGCTATTGCTTTTATAAGAAATTTTAAATTGCACAAATACATATAAGTTGGCAAAAAAAAATTCATTAATTCCTTTCATATTAAAAATATCAAACCAGCCTTAGCCAGTTTGGCTCAGTGGATACAGTGTCGGCCTGCGGACTCAAGGATCCAGGTTCGATTCCGGTCAAGGGCATGTACCCTGGTTGCGGGCACATCCCCAGTAGGGGGTGTGCAGAAGGCAGCTGATCAATGTTTCTCTCTCATCGATGATTCTAACTCTCTATCCTCTCTTCCTCTCTGTAAAAAAAAAATCAATAAAATGTGTTTTTTTAAAATATCAAACCACTAGAAACACTACTTGAGAATAACAAACCTTATGCACATATGGTCGAACTAAGTCATCAAGTTTGTATAATATTCTATCAATAACTTTGACAAGCAAATGACGTTCTTGATCCTCAAGTGTAGGAGACATCAGTAGAGGAAGGATCTGATTAAACAAAGGACCAGCTCCAAATTCACGAGCTTTATCAGTAATCTGACGCAAGGCAGCCTGGGGGAGAAAAAGAATAAAAGGTGTTTCTTTGTAATTAAGCATTTAGAACAAGCCAATTAATCCATAATTGTCTGTAACTTCATCTTTACTGGCATTTTACAGAGTAATTTAAGTTCATTCCATTAAAACTACTCTGAAGTGTGAATCCCTATGACAGAAGTTCAATGTTTCAGTTAATAAAAGGTAAAAGAACAATGGAGCCACTGGAGTTATAAAATTCCTTAATCTCCCTGTAAAAGATTACCCGCCCATCTTCAAGCCATATAGGGTACTATTACAATTCCTCATATAATCCCACTAATTTCCTTGAGTCTTCAGCATGTTTTAAATGCCTTAGGAAAAAAAAGAGAATCTCATTTTTCGATATCTCTATTAGCATAAAATTCCTTGATTAAAAAGCTAGGTCCTTCTTATTACATATCTTTATTTCACTCATACTATGCCCTTGGTAAAGCTGAAGAAGTTAATACATTTCTAAACATAAAATTATAATTAAGATGATGACTTAATGAATTGGCACTTACCTTTCTCATTGGAGGTGTACCATTCTTAATTTTTAAAAGCAATTTCATTATTTTTCTCTCTTTTTGCTCTTCTGGACTAAGTGTTGATTCATCAACATCAACCTAATACAGTAAAAAGAAAATAATTTAAAGTTGGACTGAGATATTATGATTTAAAATCCCTAAATAAAGGTATTATTTTATTTTTACTATTATCACTTACCAAAAGTTTATCAAAGTACTGAATATCATCAGGTTTTAAAAAGGGAAGATTTCCAGATGGTTGGTCGTTGACACTTTTCATAGTTCTGTCTTCAGTTTGCATGTGGAAACCAGTCATACCACCCAAAGGTGTTGGAGTGGCCGTGAGCTTTCGAGCTGGAGTTCGAATAGGAACATAACCAGCTGGAGGAGGAAGTACCTAAGACAGTTAAAAAGACAGTTTAGGACTTTCTTGATTAACTAAAGATGAATGTAATGAATAACATTTGCACTTAAAAAATATTTTACAGTTTATTAGCTAGGAAGCTTTTTGCTTGGAGATAGGAATTACTACTATCGATCCCATTTTTCTATCTTGATTGTAAGTTTAAAGTATATATGACAAATATTCATATTTCTCATCTGTTAATAAAACTTAAGTATATTAGAACTGTGGGAAATTTAGGAAAATGAAGCATATTATAAAATTCTGATCACTTTCAAACATTAACATATATAAACATGTTGGTTTTAATAATAAAATAAAAATCACACCAAAATCAAGTCTTAAATATTTAAGTCGCTTTACAGAAATCAAATAAATGCATGCAAACTAAACACATTTACCAAAGCCTTGTAAAATACACACCATTTGAATAAGTCAAAGAAATTTCACTGAAGATGCACTAAAGAGGATTTTTCCCCTCCTATTTCTATTAAGGAAACCAATGACTGACTGCAATTGACAACACAGGCAGTCAACACAGGTGCAGAATATGTCTACACCCACTTTATGGGTGACTACAACAAGTTATAAAGCAGAAATTCTTAATACTTAAACACCTTAAAACAAACCTAATAAGGGGGAAAAGACATATGAACTGTTAAAAAGCAATGGGCATTGGCAGAAAAGGCTCTGAAAAGGCCATAAGTGATGTAGGTTCCAGCCCTGGTTATGATACCATCTACATGCCCAGACTGCCTTTCAGACTAGCAAATGGTGATCCTTGAGCCCCAGGGACCTACAAAATTTTATAGTTAAAAATAAACTTCAAATTGCCATGGTAAAGAGAGAATATTCTGTGTTCACTGGCAATCCATGAATTTGTTACATACACAAAACCTTGTGAGGCACCAAGTTAAATAATCCTAACCCAATGTGAGCTTAATCCTGGGATCACTAATAAACTGAAGCAGCAAGCTATTCCATACCCCCAAATCAGCATTTCTCAAAGTATATGGTCCTAGAAGTCCAGGAGATTTCTCACCTTCCAAAAGTAATAAAAAGTTCCCTGTAATTTATTTTCACTCCTATTACTTTTTGGAACTGAAATATACTTGGAAACAGCTAAAAGAATGTAATGGTAGTAGTAAGTTTAGACAAGGCCAGTGCAAACCTGACTTATAAATTTCTTGGAAGAATACTTAAAATAAAATTCCTATTTTATATTCTAAAAACCATCACATTCATATTCCATGTTATTACCTTATATCCTTCTGGAAACATAGCATCTAATTCTTCATCAGAAAGTGGGCGATTTCTCTCATCAATTTCTCTCTCCCAACGCCAAGCCTGAAGCTGTTCAGGAGTCATACTCATTATGTGACCTACGGAAAAAGCAAACTCCTGTAACAATCTATAGTACAAATATTTACCACTCCACAAGTCCTTCAGATACAAGACAGCCAGGAGTTTTACCTGGAGTAGGGGTAGCCATGTTCATGGCTGGTGTGCCAATTGGTGTTTTCCCAGGGGTCAGAACAGGAGTGCTTCCGCCCATCTGACTAGCTGGTGTTTCATCCCAACGTGATTTCCTTTTACTGGCTCCAGGAGTGGGTGTTTCGCCAATTGAATCTCCACCTCGATCTGTTCGAGGCGTCTCAGCCCATCCACTTCCATGCCCAGGAGTATCTTAAAAAAAAAAAAAAAGAAAAAAAAGTGTTAGTGTCTAAAGTTTTAACCGTCAAAAATTTACTTTTTATTCTCAAACAGCTAACATACTCAAAGTGATCAATTTCAAAAGCAGAATATTCCCAAAATGCAGGCCCATTTTAGGTTTAAATGTTTCAAATTTATCCTCCCCCTTCACTAATTTTTGTTCCTTTTCCACTGACTACAGAAACAATACCTAGCAAACATTAAGGAATGGGAAAACAAAGTATTTTTTTAACCACCCTTAATATCACAACCACTCTGTCTCTTGAACCACTTTTCATTTCCCCATACAGCTGAGATATACAGCTGAGCTTGTTTTGTGTGTAAATTCTATACTGCTTCTTTCATCCATTGCATGGCAAGTTCTCTCCCATATCATTAAATATTCTGCAAATAAATTTTTTAAAAATATTTCTATTGCCCAACCGGTTTGGCTCAGTGGATAGTGTGTCGGCCTGTGGACTGAAAGGTCCCAGGTTCGATTCTGGTCAAGGGCATATACATTGGTTGTAGGTACATCCCCAGTAGGGGGTGTGCAGGAGGCAGCTGATCAATGTTTCTAATTCTCTATCCCTTTCCCTTCCTCTCTGTAAAAAATCAATAAAATATATTTTTTAATAAAAATATTTTTATTGATTTCAGAGAGGAAAAAAGAGAGAGAGAAACATCAATGATGAGAGAGAATCATTGATCGGCTGCCTCCTGCACGCCCCCAACTGGGGATCGAGCCTGCAACCTAGGCATGTGCCCCTGACCGGAACAGAACCCAGGATCCTTCAGTCCGCAGGCCAACGCTCTATCCATTGAGCCAAACCAGCCAGAGCTGTAAATAAATTTTAATGCAGCAGATGTACTACGAAATCTTAACTTGCCACAGCTCTCATAAACAGTTAAAGAAATATAGCTTTAAAGGGTTAATACAAAAAAAGATTTGGGAAAAGTAATAAATACAGAAAGTAGAGTTTAAGGAGACAAAAATGGGGAGTTATTACTTTATGGATATGGAATTTCTGTTTGGGGTGATGAAAAAGTTTTAGAAATGAATACTGGTGATGGTTGCACAACACTGTGAATGTACTTAATGCTACTTACTTGTACACTTAAAATGGTAAATTTCATGTTATATATACTTTACACAATAAAAAAAAGGTTATGATCTACAAACTTTACTTCTTCCTAATGTTTTTCTTAAATTTTAAATCTCCTCAAGAAAGGAAAAGAATTAGGCATATTATCTGCTGTTGTTTTTTTAAGTATTTATTGTTGAAAGTATTACATATGTCCCCTTTTATCCCTCCATTGACCCCCTTCTAGCCCACCCCTGCCACCTGCCCCACTGCTCAGCTATTCATCTATCCCTAAAGCAGCAGGTTATTTGCTTGTCTAACCAGAATAGAACAGATTTGGAGCTATAAATACACCACTCATCAAGTCAGTATTTCACCCAAACAATGCCAGACTCCAGTAGAAGTACCTCTTTCTGTCTTGGGGGTCTCATCCCAGCGGTTTTTACGAGCACTGGAAGTTGCGCCTCCGTGGCCTGGTGTTGCATGGCCTGGTGTGTCACCGCGTCCAGGAGTAGCAGCTCCCGCTGGTGTGTGACTTGGTGTAGGATCCCATATTTTTGAGCCTGGGGTTGCTCCAGGAGTCTCACTTCCCTTTGCACGACCTGGTGTCTCATCCCATCTTAAGGAAGGGGTATGTCCAGGGGTCTTAACAGAACAAACACATTTTATTTCACACACCTACACACCCACATAAAAATAACTAAAAAATTCCTGTTAAGTTTTAAATGTGATCACACTTATATGTGGAATCTAATGAACAAAATAAACAAACAGAAACAGACTCATAGATACAGAGAACAGACTGACAACTGTCAGGGGAGGGAGGTGGGGGGCTGGGTCAACGGTATGATGATTACCAGAGGGAAAGGGGGCTAAGGAAGGTAGAAGAGGGTAAAGGGGAGATAAATGATGATAATGAAAAAAGACCTGATTTGGGGTGGTAAACACAATACAATATATAAGACGCTGTATTATAGAATTGTACACTTGAAACCTATATAACTTTATTAACCAATGTAACCCCAATAAACACTAAAAAAAATTTTAAACGCTTTAGTTCCTTTCTCTATAATTTGTTTTATTTATTTATTTATATTTATTTATTAATATTCACCAGAGGATCTTTTATTTATGTCTTTTTTTGTTGTTGTTAAGCCTCACCTGAGGACACTTTTCCATTGATTTTTAGGTAGAGTGGAAGAGGGGAAGACAGAGAGAAACATCGATGTGAAACACATCGATTGACCGCCTCTGACCAGGGCCAGGGCCAGGGCCAGTGAAAGAGAGAGAAACATCAATGTGAGAGAAACACATCAATTGGTTGCCTCCCGCATGGGCCCAGAATAAGGCCGGGGGCCAGGGAGAAGCCTGCAACTAAGGTATGCACCCCTGACCGGAAATGAACCCGGGACCCTATGGTCTGCAGGCCAACGCTCTATCCCAAGTATGTCAAACATGTGGCCCATGAATATTTTTGTGGCTCAGCCAATGTAACGGTATGTGAGAAACGTTTTAATAAAAATTTCATAACTTAATTTTTTACAATATCCTGTTATGCATAATTACAGCGTTCACTAATAACTGATTACTATAATCATGTTGCATTCATTTCCCTTCTGCACAGGCGCACCATTTCTCTCCACTAATACTAGCAGCGAATATTTTAGCAGCCACGTCATTAGTCTTGTACTGACTTGTTTGGTGTGCACAACAGGAAATATTTCACTTTCGGAGAACATGAAAAATAGGTTTATTTGTGTTACGCTTATTAATCTGTGCAGTTTTTCAGTGTCTGGTAAGTTAATGTTCAAGAAAAAAATATTAATTAAAATGTTCTATTATTTTATGTTAACAATGACTCATGTATTTCAGCCCTTTGTATTCAGCATGTCTCTTATCAAAATAAACCTACGTTTCTATGAAAATTGAAGCTTTTGTTTTTTTTGTGGCCCACATAAACTTAAACCTTGTTTATTTGGCCCATGTTAGCCTTTGAGCTTGACATGCTTGCTCTATCCACTGAACCAAACCGGCTAGAGCTATTCTCTATAATTAAAAGTTACAATAGATTATCGTTCTGTTTAAAAGATACGTACTTTCAAAAAAGAAAAATAAATAATACGTACTTCCTAGCAAATATGTTTATGACTAACCACAATTTAAAGTTTTAACTTGGAGCAGTGAAGAAAGCCCTCATTTTAAAAATATTGCATTCTAAGTATGAATCATAGTTTTGTCATTACTAGCCCCGTGACTTTGGGAAAGACACAAAGGTTTCTCTGTCTAGATCTGCAATCAAAGAATTTCAGTATTATATAAGTAGTTCTCAAACCCACTGAATTCTCACCAAGAAATACTATTTTTGTGTTTTCCTTCATTCTGTGTTTATATATTTGATTAATATAAGACATTTTGGATCACGTGGGTAATTATAGCTAAATATTGCAACACGATTTCAATCCTTAAGATTAATTTATATTTACAATCACATTTGCATTACTCCTCTAACTGATGCTGGCAAGATCGGTGAAAAAAAATTAGAAGTGGATTTAAGTAATCAAAGGTTCCACAGCAATTTACATAGAGAGACTAAATAGTAGGTAAGGGAGGATGGAAGATAAGCAAGTGATAGCAAAAGAGCCTGCACAGTACAGACAATACCATATGTAGCAACACATTAGGTGATTCAGTGTGATTTGTATTTAAATAATGACATAAATATTCTATAGGTTTTGTACTATACTTTTTATGTATCTGTTTTAAAATTGGATGCTCTACCCAACATTAAAAGTTCTAGCTAGCTTTGTTTGCAAACTTGCATAAATACAATAAATTTAAAACTCGTTATTTTTTCCTTTAAAAAGATTCTATGTATTACTTAGAGTTGGGAAATTTTCCATTAGGTGAGTAAAGCACATAATTTGTTCAAAATCTCAGTTGGCACCTTGATCTTCCAGAACTCTAAGAAAATATATGTCTGCCCTAGCCGGTTTGGCTCACTGGATAGAGCATTGGCCTGGGGACTGAAGGGTCCCAGGTTCGATTCCGGTCAAGGGCATGTACCTTGGTTGCAGGCACATCCCCAGTAGGAGGTGTGCAGGAGGCAGCAGATCGATATTTCTAACTCTCTATCCCTCTCCTTTCCTCTCTGTAAAAAATCAATAAAATATATTTAAAAAATGTGTGTGTGTGTGTGTGTATATGTCTGTTTCTTAAGTCACCCAGTCTGCTATTGTCATGAAAGCAGACAATACATTTCATGTGAAAAAAAAAATTATAATAGTATTAAAAAATACAATGTAACCACCTCTGCTTGATCCCAACTTGACAGCTTTTTGGGAGTGGCACCAGGAGTCTGATCAGCTGTTTGATCCCAACGGCGTTTTCGTTTTGACGGAGGCTGGGACGCTGCTGCTCCATTGACGACTTTCAGTTCTCCAGCTTTAGCTTTTTCTGCTAGTTGTTGCCTAATTTCTCTCTGAAAATAATTGAATAATCACTGAGTATCTTTAAAACGTTTTCAACATATTTTCATATCATTAGTACAAACATTTCTATTTAACGTCACGTCATTCTTCACTCACTCTCCTTCCTATGCTAGTGGTAGTCCTGGTCTTATTTTCCCTCTCTTCTCTGTATTTCGTTTCATACAATGTCCTTCTGCACCGTAGATGAGCAAGTACAGAATTTATAACAGAAAACCCTACTCTAGACAGTGAAGCAAATCTTCAGCCAATGGTAGAGAACTAAAATGCTTCCATTGAAAAATAGTTTTATTTAAAACTCATATAAACAGCAAATCAGAATATGTAACAAGATAGAAAAGTGGTAAAAAGTGAAAAATTTTAAATTATGATTTTAATTAGGTAAATATTATATATAACATCCCAACAAATGCATTTAATTTCCATCACCCCACTTAATTTAGACAATTAATTATATATTCATAATAAAGTTATGAAGGCTAACTACTGAAACAAAATGAAGCAATTTCTGTAAGCCAGCAGGAATTCTTCAGAATTCTCCAACCATATCCAAACTCAATTTTATGGGAGAATTAGAGGTTTTTCAAGGAATGGTTTAACTACTTGGCTTTTTCCTTACACACTGGCTTCAGGTACACACTATCATCCTCCCCACGGACATAGTCACTAGAAGAAACATATGTATGTATATGGCCAAGGGGCCAGGGACTAGAAAAGGACAGAAAAAATGCTTAACATGGGAGGTGGTAGAATTTTGGGTAAGGCTCTGTCTCAACTTTACTTTTATTAATAATACTGAATTACTTGTTCAGCAAATAAAAAGGAAATATAAGTCTCTCAATCTCAGCTTTATTTCTAGTCTTTCACAACCATTAAAATAAAGAGCAGGTTCATACCTCTTCTTTAGTCAAATGCTGCTCTCGCATTACATCCATATAAGTTCTAGCATGCATTTTAGGATCAGGGGTCTTCCCTCCTGCAGAAAAGAACAGCAACAGGACAAGAGTACAATAAATAAACGATAATTAGGTTCAACTGATTTATCTGCCCTGCTCTAATATTATGTTATTCCATATCATTTAATTTATTTTTTGATGGAAAACTTTAATAATTATACATCTTACTTTTTATTGAGTTTGCTGATCAATTTAACCTGTTTGAACACAAACATCTACAGCAGTTTAAAACAAATATTTTAATGCATATAAAAGCAAAATGACAGCACAGTTTAGTCTTCAGAAGTGATGGGTTCCTGGGTTGCTAATCCGGAATACGTACACTTTCGTGCCTTTGTCTCCATCAGCAGTTCTGACTTCAAGCAGCAGAATAGAAGCCTAGAAAATTATCTCTTTACCATTAGTAACACTTTGGAAAGATATTTATATTCAAAACATTACCTGTTGCAAGCTGTTAAAATCCTAACTACAAATAACTATAACTAGGTAAGTTCTTCATACAATGTTCTAAAACAGTTATAGTTTAGCAAATCTGATTTTTAAAAATATACCTATAATCTTATTCTCATGTCAGGTTACTAAAAAAGGGCTTCATGCTTGTTAAAGTTTTGTTGACCCAGAAACATTTTTATCTTTAGAAAGTATGATTACAAATGAAAATATATTACTTGAATATATTACTTTCTACCAGTTATTATGATGCACATAGAAGAGAAGTGGCATACAAAGAGATGTGTTAGTCTCTTGGTTCAAGTTTCAGTATTTGCTTTTCAAACTTCAAAATATCTTAAAGAAGCCCAAACAGTATATAACAAGATTCACAGAGGAACACTATGTTTTATAAAATGTGATAATTAGCTATACAGTAGTATAGCATCACAATTTAAGAAAAATAAAATAATAAAATTCTAAGACATTTCCTATGCTGAAGATCATGCCCAATTGGTAGTGTCATTCTTTCTGACACTAGCTCTGATAAGACTTCCTTTGGAATACTTTTTCACCATAATCTAGAGAGGATGTGTTGAACTGCACCCTTAAGAATGCAGACAGGACTGGCATATAGCAGTACTGCTGTAGGAAAGAAATTAAGGACAGTTAGTATGGGCCTGTGAATTCTGACATACATGTTTAAATCAATTACAATAATGCAAGTAAAAAAAGAATATCCCTACTAATTCATGCAGGCTGAAAGTCTAATTTGTAAACCTGCAGTAGAATCTCATTTTAAGAAACAGGCACCTAATTTTGATTTTGAAACTCACCCGAGGAAAGCTTCCATCAGGCTCACTATGCCCCCTGTGCTGACCTGCACACTAAAATTAGCAAAACAGACTCCAACTATTAAAAATATCAAAGCCTTTGTATACATACTTTTGTTTTAATTTTAAGTATGCTTAAAGCAAAGTAGGTGCACTTACTAAACTATATTTAGAGAAATATGAGGGGAGCTCTACTGTGAGAAAGTTTCTCAAAAGTAACAATCCTAAAATCTAGGATTTGGAATGAAAACTTTCAAGAATTTGAAAGTATTTTGACCAGAAAAACACATTTGTTCCAAGTATAGAAAGCGTACCCAAAACAAAAGTAAAAGAAAAACCTTTAACCCTTTGCGTTTCTATGGCATTGGCTCATTATTTTCTTGTCCTTCTACCTGGAAAGAAAACTTGTATTATAAAGATGAAGAATATGGCATCTTTGACTTCAACCAAATCTATACACATCTATAATAAGGGGGATTTTTAAAAAGAAAAGCAAATTCATAAGCATGCCAAAAAAAATCAAAGGGCTAAAGAGAGCTTAATACAAGCAAATTCGTGAATACTAAAGAAAAGTGGGAAAGAATTACCATCTGCAAAAGGATCAAGACGCTCTGGGGAAATTATCATGGTCCGCCTGTGTTTTTTGTATTCATCTTCCCGGTCAGCAATCTTTGGAGGTCGGTGCTCAGCAAATGGATCATACTGAAAAGAGGGATGTCCAACTTAATACCCACTTTATTAAATAACCAAACAGAATATCTTAAACAAAAGCAGAACATTATAAAACATTTAAAATGTTTAATAAATGCCTATTAATAAAAGAGATATTGTTTAATTTTAGGGATAAGTATTAATATGAAAAAATAACACAGAAATGAAAAAAATACCCGTCCGTATTTCCATAGTTCAAGTCTTCATAAAATGATTACCTTTATAAAATTTACTAAGTATTGCCCCAGCTGGTTTGGCTCAATGGATAAAGCGCCAGCCTGCAGACTAAAACAGTCCCGGGTTCGATTCCAGTCAAGGGCACATGCCTCGGTTGCAGGCTTGATTTTAGCCCTGGTCGGGGCACGGGCAGAAGGCAACCAATCAATGTGTCTCTCTGTCTCTCGCCCTCCCTTCCACTCTCTCTAAAATCCATGGAAAAATATCCTTGGGTCAGGATTTAAAAAGAAATTAATAAGTATTATTTCTAATTTTCCCAAATCAACTCTCCTCAAAACATTCTAATAAGTTGACTCTTAAAATATATGGGCTTCCATGGGAATTGAGACAGTTTTCTTTAGCTGAGTAAACTCTGGATTTAACAAAAAAGAAAAAAGTCACCTGTTCCGTTGACTGTGGTATATCATTAAGCAATGCCACAGGGGCATGATATCCTGGCTTCTTCTGACCAAGCAAACTTGTAGATGATGAGTAGTCATCGTCATCCTGCAATAAAATGCCACCAAAAAGCCATAAACAAAACATCAGAATTTAAAAATTAGAAAAATTATACTAAGATTCAACATGAAATCTAAAGACTTACTGACAGTGTGAGGTCTAAACCCTTGTTCACAGAACTTATAAACATGTGAGTTTTCAACTCAAAAAAGGTCATTAAAGAAATTAACCTTAGTTTTTACTCATTTAAAAATATTAAACAAGAAATGCTTTCTGTGGAAGCCAATTAAAATAAAGTAAGTATGAACTAGAAAAACCTGAGCATTTTGTTTTCTCAGAGAGGGCATGATGAAATTTGTTTTTCAAATTTGGAAACTAAAGTTTATTTAAAAATCTCCACTTTCTTTGTTTGTTTGTTTGTTAACATGATTTAACCACAGAAACAAGTAAAAGATAATGTTTTAAATGTACTTGTTTCCCTTGTAATAATATTTAAGCAGAAAGTGTTGTATTATTTTACTAGTGTAAGAAATACAACAGTGGGTAACTCTCAAGATCTTACCACTGATTTAAAAATGAAACAATTTCTCCTTCAGTTTCTGGAACATATAGCCACCACTCTCTCCTACCAGAAGGTATGATGGGCTTCTAGAAATTTTACCTTTGCAACTTTCTAATTTACTTTTTTAAAAGTGCCAACTACAAAATAAAATGTGGCTTGAGTGTCATAAAAATAACAAGTTTGATTACCTATATCCATAAAATGTCTATTACTGAATCATACAAAAAAGGGATAGCAATTTCACCAAATTTGGATGTTTGAGATGATCTGACAAAATGTAAGCTATGGGAATATATAAAAACACTCAGATGTATTTCAAAATGAAAGTGGTCATCCTCCAGAATAACTGAAACAGGCACGCAGAATCCATTAATAATATCAGTAACAAAACAGCACTAAGCACAAGTCAGATTCAGGTCACAAGGACAGATGGCTGCTCACTATGAAGTCACTTCCCATGTGGGTTACTCTAAACAGAGCTCAGTAGTAAGGATTTACTTTATAACAATTAATGATTTGTCGGTGCTTTGCTAGATAAATAAACAATGGTTCAGAACTAACCCTTTGCGGTCGTTTGTCTACTCTCAGCCACCAAAGCTTTTTTACCGTTCCGGTCGTATGTCTGCTCTCAGCCACCACAGCAAGGAACCGTACGAATCTTAACTCTATTCATTCATGTATCAGTTCATAATTTCTCTGAAAGCTCATAAGTGTCTAAGCGACCTTGTCACGAACCAAAACATTGCCCCGACGAATCGGAGAAACTCAATATAAACAAACGCGGTCGTTCCACACTCGCCATGCAAAACACCGTGGCAAGTCAGTCGCCTTTTGAGAGTGAAGAAATCGACAAGCTTCGGAGATACTTCGCAGAATTCCAAATAAAGCTTTACAAATTACGTTTACCTGTAATTAGGCATTCTCGCTTGTTAAGATATTTCAAAATAATACTCCAAAATGGCAAAAAGGAAGTTACCGAAAGAAGTGTACTGCGAATCTGAAAGTAACGATGAAGAGTTTTATTTTGGCACCTTGAATACTGACTCTGACGTAGAAAGTGATAACGTTTGTAGTGATTTCACTAGTAGTGACGTAGTTCCAAAAAAGAATTAATAAATCTTGTTTACCCTTCATAATCTTGCATGTTATGTATCACTGCTCTTTCAATGGAAATTAATTCCGACCAGTACGACACCCATGTCCAAATTTAATACAACCGCAAAGGGCTAAGAGGAAGGATTCTTTCAACAGTTTTATCCTCCAAAAGGAAGATCTCCAAAATGTCTGCAGATTAAGCCAGATGACTCAAAGAGAAAATACCTTTATATTTCTTGCTCTCCACCCCAAAAAAATTAAAAATGCTTGACTCTTGTATACTTTGTACTTACATCTTCAAGTTCAGTTGCAGCAATTGATGTCACATACCCAGCAAATCTGCTGTCACTTCCACCATATATTTCCTGGTCATAATAACCTGTAGAATCAAGGCCCACTCCTTGAGCTTCATCAAGAGCTGCCTTCTTGCCTTGAATTTCTCGAATCTGTGCTTCGATATCTGTAAGAAAGTTAACACAGACTTTAATTTCATTTCCAAAGAGCACTCAACACAATGCATTTCCCTACTAGGTATTATTTAGGATACTCTTCTAAATATAGAAACTAGCCGAAACTGGTTTGGCTCAGTGGATAGAGCGTCGGGCTGCGGACTGAAAGGTCCCAGGTTCCATTCCAGTCAAGGGCATGTACCTTGGTTGCGGGCACATCCCCAGTGGTAGATGTGCAGGAGGCAGCTGATCGATGTTTCTCTCTCATCGATGTTTCTAACTCTCTATCTCTCTCCCTTCCTCTCTGTGAAAAATCAATAAAATATATTTTAAAAAATAAATAAATAAATAAATATAGAAACTAAAATAATTACACCATATAAGGGGTTAGAACTATAACTATATAAAGCATTGATTTTTAATACATTTAATGTATCTCCAAATCAATAGACAATACTCCCATACGGAACAACAAATTACTGTTACATTAAGAATGGGTTACCAACGTTTATTAAATTACCATTGAATTCTAAACCTTTCTCCAACTTAAAAAATAATACTGTCAATATTGACTAGGGACAAAGAATAACACTCAAGATTATTCTAAACTCAACACTATCAGAAATATAAAAACAGCACTATGGAAAGTGGTCCTCAAACTTGAACGTAAAACGAATTGTCTACAGATTTTGTTAAAATGCAGTAGGCCTGGATCACACTCAACTTTCTGCATTCCTAACACGCTCCCAAGTCATGTCCTAAACAGCTAGGCTCACACTGTGAACAGTAAAATAAAGGGCAATCTAAATTCTTAAGCATGGAATTCAGAACTCTGCATAATTTGGCTGCAACCATCATCACACTTATTAGTTCACGATTAGAGTCTGAGATCTGGCCCTGGCCGGGTAGAACTTGGTTGATTGGAGCACGGTCCTTTCGGGGTTCAATCCGCAGTCAGGGCACACACAAACAACAATCAACGAATGCAACAAATAAGTGAAGCAACAAATCAATGTTTCTTTCTCTTCCTCTCTCTCTCCCACCCTCCCTCTCTCTCTAAAATCAATACACAAAAAATAAAGGTTGGAAAAAAAGTGTGTATAACTATGATTTTTTTTTTATAACTATGATTTTTTAAAAAGTCTGAGATCTGGAATCAAAACATCTGCCTTCAAAGAAAGGTTCTTTCTCTACTAATTAATACATGTGTACCTCAGTTTCCTACAACATAAAGGTTTTTTTAAAGGATTAAATCACCACCCCACCCCCCACCCCCCCCCAAGCATCATGTTTTCTATTCACAGGTCTAGTATTTAGAAGACTAGACATCTGGTGAATGACGAATCAACTCTCCTCAACTGCCCCCCAAACTTCTCAATTTTTAATTTTGTCAAGAGTAGGAAAAATTAAAATACAGTGAACATTCACATACATTTCACCTGTATTCATCAACTGTGTATATATGAGATAAAGCAAATGTGTGTATATATAACTTTTGTAAACCATTTAAAACTCCTAATATTTCTGCATCTATTTCCAGATCTAGGACATTCTCTTATATAAATAACCACAACAGATTTAACATGCTCAAGAAATGAGCATGTTAAACCTTAATAACATTATCATCTAATATATTATCTAGCTTCATATCTCCCCAATTGTCCTAGTAACAAACATCCTTTTCCACAATTGATCCACAAGCAAGAACCAGGCATTGCACTTAGTTATCATGTCTTTAGTGTCCTTCAAATACAGACGAGTCCTCCCAATTTTTTAGCCTTTCCTGACACCAGGTAACTTTAAATTACAAATTTAAATGTTTAAATGTTTCATTCTGGATAACACAGGGTGGTGGAAACAAAGTTTCTACTGCCAGTGATTTCTGTAGCCTAACTGATGCTTTCATTTTTGCCAGATCATTACCTTCAACTGAATTACACCTTAATACCAGGTACTTTAAAAAGCTAATTTATTGAATGTCAAGGGGGGGAGGGGGTGGAGAGACATATATAATACTCTTTGTAATACTTTAAGCAATAAAACAAATTTTTTTTAAAAAAAAAGCTAATTTATTAGTTTGCAAGGATCCAAAAGGGGAAAGATTCAAATGCTCATCCCGACCCCACGCTAAGGGAGAAAACCCTCTGTAGTTCCAAAGATGGGTGCAGAGAAAATGGAATAACAGTACCTAGTCTAAGGCACAGCTGGGGCAGGCACATTTCCCTACAAGAGTGAGAATAAGTCTCAGAAACTCAAAGTAATGGAACAGGTTTACTACTGAACTAGCAGCCCCAGTTTGTACCCAAATCTCAAAATTCTTAGATCTTTTATGAAATATCTTTAACCTCAAAAGTTCCAACTCTTCTGAATCATTGTCATTTTTTTTTCTTTTCTGGCTTTACTGATCTTGTTAATTGATTAGGTAATGTAAAATCTTCTACACGTTAAGATACAGACATGCTTTTTAAAAAACTAAACGTGCTCCAATTATCTACAGAAATGTCATTATTCAACTGAAACTCCCCCCCCCCCCTTTTTGGAAGGGAATTCTGATCTTAGAAACATTTCAACCACCAGAAAACAAATCCTTCCCTAGAAGGTCAATATTAATTAAGTGTGAATTAATTAATAAATTTGTGAGCTAGCCCATTTGAAATCTCAATTCATTCAAAAAATTATTTCCAGCCCTGACCGGTTTGGCTCAATGGATAGAGCGTTGGCCTGCGGAGTGAAGGGTCCCAGGTTCGATTCCAGTCAAGGGCATGTACCTTCACTGATCGATGTTTCTCTCTCATAGATGTTTCTAACTCTCTATCCTTTTCCCTTCCTCTCTGTAAAAAAATCAATAAAATATTTTTTAAAAATTATTTCCATTTACTTAAAAGTTATTATAGCACTGGCTGGCTGGAGTGTTGTCCTGCACACCGAAAGGTCGCAGGTTCAATTCCTGGTCAGGACACATACCCAGGTTTCGGGTTGGATCCCAGGAAGGCATATGGGAAGCAACCAATCCATGTTTCTCTCACATAGATTTCTCTCTCTCCTTCTACTTTACTCCCTAGAATCAATGAAAAGCATATCCTCAATGAAGATAATAGTGTTTCCTTTAAAAAAAATTACATTACTTTAAAAAAATATTTTTTTAATCCTCACCAAGGATATTTTTCCATTGATTTTTAGAGAGAGAGAAAGACAGAGAGAAACACCAATGTGAGAGAAACACACCAATTGGTTGCCTCCTGCATATGCCCCGACAGGGCCTGGGCCCAGGAGGAACCTACAACCGAGGCATGTGCCCTTGACCAGAATCAAACCCAGGACCCTTTGGTCCACAGGCTGACGCTCTATCTACTGAGAGAACCGGCTAGGGCTACTACATTACTTTTAAGTCAGAAAAATGTAATGCTAAAATTACACTTGTCTAACAAACACATCAAATTTTATCTGGCAGTTCAGTTTGACATCAAAAAATAGTACCTCCGAACTATGGGTAACATCTTATCTATTATTTGCATTTTAAACTAAGACCTAAATAAACTGAGATTAACCACCACTGGTCACACCTCATACAACCAAACTCTGTCCCTCTACTCATTTACCCTTCTGTGCCTTTTATTTCTATGCCTCAGATACTGCTAACTCCAGCTTGTAGCATTTCCTCCTCGATGTGTTTTTATTCTTAATTTTAAATTTATATTGTTTGCAATCTTTTAATCACTGTTCATTACATGTTACAGAGCACAGCCTTTGGATGTTAACCATTCACTGACACTTTTTAGTCAGGTCCGTAAGTGTCATCCATTCTGCACAGCCAGAAGCAATTGATGAGCAAGGATTTTTCAAATGAGACTTCTAAAAGACATCCAGAAAAATATCTCACCTCTCAGTCTTTCCCTTAAACAAAATTCCAGTAAGACAACTAACTACAATGGTAAATTATTTTACTGAAAATTACAGATATCAATTCCTAAATGATGAACTCCTGATTAACATTAATTCAATAACTAAATTCTAAAGAAAAAATCCTTTTCAAAATCCTTAAGCAACTTTTCCCTTTTATTTTACTAGCAATATTCATACTGAAGTCCACAAAAGTATACAAAGCAAAATAACTATCTGAACATAGAAAAATAAAAATTTCAGAATATGCAGAAAAAATAACTATCTCAGGCATTCTACAAGCAAAAAATTAGAGAAAAAAACTTTTCAGCTTTGTGATACCAAAAAATATCTACTCAAGGGATAGTGGCAAAACAAGCCACTGGAATTTTTGGATAATCCATTTTTCCTTTCCAAAACAGAAAAGTGTTCCCTCACTTGCCATAGTCAGCAATATCTGAAAACTGCTGGATAGCAAGATTATGCACACTAATAATTGTCTACATTTGACACGTGCAAAAAGGTCCAAAATTTTTTATTTCATTTTAATATTTCAATACTGGAAAGCATAAGCCACACTGATCAAGGTAAGAAATAATCAAGTTGGTTAAAGAGGATGTCAAGGGCCCTGGCTGGTTTGGCTCAGGGAACAGGAGAGAGAGATAGAAACATCAATGATGAGAGAGAATCACTGATCAGCTGCCTCCTGCACACCCACTACTGGTGATCGAGCCCACAACCCTGGGCATGTGCCCTGACCGGGAATAGAACCATAACCTCCTGGTTCATAGCTCAACGCTCAACCACTGAGCCACGCTGGCCTGGCAATAAAAATATTTTTTTTTAAATTTCTTAAATGACAAGATACAACAAAGAATCGTTTTTTCCCAGCAGCATTATTTAGGATAAAAAGATTATATGATCTTCTTTACTTAAATAACATGATGATGAACAACTCTAAATCAAAAATTGCCGGTTTGGCTCAGTGGATAGAGCTTCAGCTTGTGGACTGAAAGGTACCAGGTTTGATTCCGATCAAGGGCACATACCTTGGTTGCAGGCTCCTCCCTGGCCCTGGGCCCTGGTCAGGCTCCAGCAGGAAGCAACCAACCAATCCATGTTTTTCTCTCACATTAACATTTCTCTCTCTTTCCCTCTCTCTTCCACTCTCTGAAAATCAATGGAAAAACATCCTCGGGTGAGGATTAACAAAAACCAAAAACAACACCAATAACAAAAAAAATTCAAGTCCCCCTCTCAACTACCTCAATTGCATTTAATGGCATAAGGAAGAATGTTAGTCCTTGACTTACCACAACCAATGACTTTCCTAAAACAGAAGTAATCTGGTACCCGGGAGAAGGAGGGCACTTTATTCCGTATTCAATGGAAAGCCAAAGTCAAACCTAGCTCAGCATGCAAAGCCTTCCCTAATTTGATGTTAATCTTAAATTCCTTCTTCTCAGCTCGGGAGGTATCTAATCTATGAATAAGTCCCACTTCTCACTTATCTCAGCCAAATAGATGTATACAAACCTACCCAATTGTTCAAAGGTCATTACTGTAACACTATTTTAATACTTCCAGTACAAATTAATCTCTCAGTGAATGTTGATAAAATATTTAGCACCCATGTTTACCAGGTTTTGGGGATACCAAGGTACAGTTCCTGCACTCAACAATCTCAAAGTGGAAGAGAAAACCTTAACATGATAGAATATTCTAGGTAATATAATAAAGAATTATAGAGGACTATAACAGCCAGCATTAAAAAAAAGAACAAAACTAATTCCGTTCCAGGTTATCAAAGATGACTTAAAAAGTGAAAACAGAGATGAGCCATGAAGGACTAGAAGTTCTAGCAAGAAACTATGTAACTACCATGTGTATTTCTACTGAACATTTACCAGCCCCTTTAGACTCCACAGTGATGAACAGTGTCTTTTACACAGTGCTCAGGTGTTAAACTGAATGTTCCAATACTTTATGGCATCAGTTAATTCACATCGATAAAGCATAATCCCAAATATAGCAATTCTGGCCAATAAATTTCAATCTTCTGTAGCCCAAAGCTTTACACTAGGTTTCAAAAATGCAGGAAACCCGATCAGAACTTTAGATTTCCTGTCCAAAAGTACCTTCTGATGAAGGTGCCAATAAACAAGTCCCCAAAGCCGTAAAGCACCCCAAATGAACACTCCACTCCTGGATAAACAAAAACAGCAACATCTTTACGTTTTCTAATTATTTTGCAAAAGGCGCGGTTGAGAGATAGTCTAAAGAGAGAAAAATAAACGCCTCTACACACGTCTCGATGAAAGCCGTGTTTCAATCTTAAATACCCAACAACAAAAATATTCAGGTCCCTGCAACTCGTGGGCACGTTTCATACCCGGCAGAGCGCTGGACTCCCGTTCCTGGGGTGACCCGACTATTCACATTGCGGTCCTCATCAACCTGTCCCGACTCATCCCTCTTTTCCTCCCACGACCCCCTGCCAGGCTCGCAGACACGATCTCGGGCTCCAACGCGCACCCCCAATCTCCAGCAGATGACCCCTCCAGACCAGGGCCGAGTCGTCTCCTCGGTGAAACAGCCCCCGGCATCCAGTAAGCCTCCGCTCCCCAGCTGCCCAGCACTCGCCGCTTTCCGCTGAAGCATCCACTGGCCCCCAAAAGGGAGGACAACGCTTCCCCACCGGACTGCGAAACTATGGATGGCCTTCGTCTTCATCACCGCTCAGGGCGACCCAGCCAGGCACCCGGAAACGGCGCGGGAAACGAAAGCGAGCCTCCCGGAAGCCTCGCGGGGGATGCAAACTTGAGGCTCCAGGTCAGAAAGCCAGGAATGCAGCTCCACGTCCCCGGCCTCGTCCTTCCCAAAAGGCGGCCCCACTTCCTGCCACTCCTGGAAGCTCCCCTAGTGAACCCCAGCCCGGTCTCAACGTCCCCCGAGGTGTGTGCGCTCCGCCTCCCACAAAACGATCCGCTACCGCGAAAGCTTTGCGGATCGTTAAGCAACGGTGTCTTTCCCTCTTCCAACAACGAGTCTCGAAAGAAAAAAATGTTTACTAAAAGCAATCAAGAGGGGGGGGGGCAAGAAACATTTTATTCCCAAATCATTTCATACCAAAAAAAAAAAAATGAGGACACAGATGAGCCAAGGTTAGGAGAAACGGGCCCCGGCTCGACTAAACCCGACTCCGGGCTGCCGGGGGCGGCCGCCGGAGACCAGCCCGCTCTGCCCCCCGCCCTCCCCCGACCCCGCGCCCCGAAACTCCCCTCAGCGAGCCGTGCGAACGAGGCCCTCTGGCCCGAGAGGAGACGCCAGCCCCAAGCCGCAGCCCCGAGACACGGAACAAAGAGCCTGTCGGGTGCAAAGGCAGGACGCCATTACGTGGGCCGCGGCCTGCGCCGAGGAGACGAGCCGGGCGGCGAGCGCGGGCCCGGCCTCCACACGAGAAACCCCGGGGAGAGGCAGGAACCCGGGGAGGCACCACTCCGGCGGGCTCGGCGGCGGGGAAGGCGCGGGACTGGCGGCAGGCCGCTTACCTTCGTGAGTCTTGGCAATCTTCGCCATTTTGTCCACTCGAACACACAGGCGGAACTGGCGCTCCCAAGCCCTTCCGCTCGCCGCCGCTGCCACGGAGGAAAATAGCGGGGGCTGGCCTCTGCGCATGCGCCCCGCGGGAGCGCGCGCCGCCGAACGCCACGTGACAGTGCCGCGGCCTGGCTGGAATGAAGCGGTGCATTGTGGGTGGGGGAGGAGCCAGCGGCGGGCCGCGCCGCGGCGTTTGTTGGGGACCCGGGGCGGGACTGGCCAGAGGGCCCGTGGTGACCCGGAGTAACTGCCGTGGAGGAGCGATTCCACGAGAACAGTCAAGCACGGCCACGTAAAAAACAAGGCTTGCCCTATCCGGTTTGGTTCAGTGGACAGAGCGTCCGCCTGCGGACTGAGGGGTCCCGGGTTCGATTCCGGTCAAGGGCAGGTACCTTGGTTGCGGGCACATCCCCAGTAGGGGGTGTGCAGGAGGCAGCTGATCGATGTTTCTCTTTCATTGATGTTTCTAACTCTCTATCCCTCTCCCTTCCTCTCTGTAAAAAATCAATAAAATATATTTTAAAAAGTATAAAAAAATAAAAATAAAAAGCAAGGCTTCCCCCGAGAGAGGAAGGCTCCGGCCTCCCCTCCTCTCCCCCCAGGTTCCCGGGGAGACGGCTGGGGGTCAGACAGAGGCTTCCCTTAGCTGCGGCAGTGCTTCGCTGCGGGAACATTTCATTCTGCCGCTGTAATTCACGGTCTTTTTTGTTTTCAATAAGTACCATTTGGGTAGGAGTTTTGTTTACAACATGTTCCCAAACACTATTCAAGCGGGCAACTGTTCCTAATCCCACTTAAAATGAGAGGGTAACTCGGGCGGGGCGTAGGGGGTTACATATAAAATGTGCAAGGTCACACAGTTACCAAGTGACACAGCAGGAACTCTGCCACCTTGTACATTGTAAAGCCTTTTCACTGTATAGGTTCTTAGAAAACCACTGGTCGCCAGCACTAACGCTGATGAAATGCCTCCCAAACCTGCCTAAGAAACATAAATCGGGAGCTTCTGGGTTGGGGAAGACAGGGCCTTGGGGAGATGGGGCACTCGGAGAACATGGGAGCTCCAAGCCCTTCCCTTCCCACACACCTGGCCCCGCACCCTGAGTCGGCTGTTCCTGAGTTGTATCCTTTCATAATAAACTGGTAACTAAGGACGCACCCAGGGATGCTGGGGAAGGTGCACTAGGCCTTGACATGCACAAGGGAGATACTGTTGCATGACTCCGTGGTCTACACATACATCACAGAGATTGCATTGATACGTAAATAGTTGGAATAGATCTTGCCCTGACCACCCTTCAGATTAAGCATCAGATGTATGTTTTACAGGTTTTCCTATCTTTTGAAGATGCTTGAAAAACTGAGAGGGGCCCTAACCGGTTTGGCTCAGTGGATAGAGCATCGGCCTGCAGACTGAAGGGTCCAAGGTTTGATTTCGCTCAAGGGCATGTACCTTGGTTGCAGGCACATCCCCAGTAGGGGGTGTGCAGGAGGCAGCTGATCAATGTTTCTCTCTCATCGATGTTTCTAACTCTCTATCGATGTTTCTAACTCTCTATCCCCCTCCCTTCCTCTCTGTAATTTTGCTTTAATGGATGTCTTTGTTTGTTCTTTCCATGTAATTATTTTATTGAGTTTTGTATCTCCAGGCAGTTTTCCCACATTTGGGTAAAACGTTTAGCAGGCTGTAAACTTAACTTGGGAAAAGAGAAAAATAAAATTTTCTTGAGTGGAAAAAAGCAATTTAAAAGTGGCAGAAATCTAACTGAATAGTGTAAGAAAGGCTAAACTTTCAGTGAGCTGAGGCTTAATGATAAAATGCTAAGGAAAATAAAAAGGTTTTTGTGTGGAGCAAGAATAATGAACTAGTTCTGTTGCTTGAGCTGGATGGTTCAATACAACAGAAGACAAAGTGAACTCACCAATTCTTTTGTTTCTTTTCTATTAAGAAAAAATAATCCACCCTAGCCGGTTTGGCTCGGTGGATAGAGCGTCAGCCTGTGGACCCTTCTTCTCGTCAAGGGCACATGCCTGGGTGTGGGCTCAGTCCAACCTGCAGGAGGCAGCCAATCAATGATTCCCTCTCATCATTGATGTTTCTATCTCTCTCTTTCTCTCCCTTCCTCTCTGAAATCAATAAAAATATATCTTTTAAAAATAATCCTAAAACTAAAAGGGGAAAATATGAGTGAAAGGAAATGGGCTTAATTTAAATGAGGTGAGATGACAATAAGAGAGTGACTGACGGCTTTAAGTGAGGGCAGGTGTCCTGGCCTAAACCAACCGCATCCAGATGTCAGTAGAACTTGCTAATGTAACAAAAGCACTTTTTTTGTTTGTTAATTTTTTTCCCCCATTGATTTTTAGAGAGAGTGGAAGGGAGGGAGAGAGATAGAAATACAGTGATTGGTTGCCTCCTGCACACAAGACTGGGCAGGGATCAAGCCTGCAATCAAGGTACGTGCCCTTGACTGTAATTGAACACGAAACCTTTCAGTCTGAGGGCCCACGCTCTAACCATTAAGCCAAACTGACTACAGCAACAAAAGCACTGTTAAGGACATTGCAACAAAATGTACCACTTGTGCCCTGACCGGTTTGGCTCAGTGGATAGAGCGTCGGCCTGCAGACTGAAGGGTCCCAGGTTCGATTCCGGTCAAGGGCATGTACCTTGGATTTCAGGGGGGCCCCCCCTCATCTCCACAACCAGGAAGACTGTCTCACTGTGCCTGAACTGTGCCAGCAATACGGTTTATGCGGAACATCAGCTTTCCTTGTGGAGCCTGAAATCTGGGTACGTGCCAGGTTGAGGGTGCCTATGTGATCAGCTCCAAACAAAAACCCTGGGCAGAGAGTCTCGAATGTTGGCAACAGTCTCTGGTTGGCAACATGACAGAACTTGTCAGGAGAATTAAGCATGTCCTTTGTGGCTCTAGGACGTCGCTGGGAAAGGACCTGTGAAGCTTGCACCTGGCTCCCCCAGACATCCCACGTGCTCCATTCCCTGGACTGATTTTCCTTTGTATCCGCTCACGTAAAAAGTCCTGTGAACCCCCACAGCAAACAACGGAACCTCCCAGTGGGCCTGGGAACATGAGGTGGTACCTGCTTCTTGCAGTTACTATTACTTTCTTACCTCAGTATCCTGTTTTTGTCACTGTAGTTCTCCAACCCCTGCTTCACAATGTCCTTCTATTAAATTTTCTTTTAAAATAACTGGTGCACTCGCCAAAACCGGTTTGGCTCAGTGGATGGAGCGTCGGCCTGCAGACTCAAGGGTCGCAGGTTCGATTCCGGTCAAGGGCATGTGCCTTGGTTGCGGGCGCATTCCCAGTGGGAGGTGTGCAGGGGGCAGCTGGTTGATGTTTCTCTCTCGTTGATGTTTCTAGCTCTCTATCCCTCTCCCTTCCTTTCTGTAAAAAATCAATAAAATTAAAAAAATAAATAAATAATAACTGGTGCACTTTTCCTGACCGGTCCCTGACTGACAAAGCCAGGCAGTAAAGACAAACTATCTAGTTAATCTCCTTTGCTAGTCCGATTTTTATCAGAAATTAACATCTGTAACAGCAGTAATCTATGTAACTCCGTTCCAGATTCAGACAAGGAAGGTGTTTGTTTTTTTTCAACCAAACATTTCACAAAGATAGTCCCTGTATGAAATCATTGAGCATGCTAGGAAGGTTATTCTATTGCTCTAAAGTTTAGATTCTAAACAGTGAAAGATAGAAAAAAAATACATATGGTTTTTATTACAAGATTTCAAGCATCCATAAAAATTAGATATAATACTATTATAAACTCTCCATTTACCCATCATCCGGTTCAATTATTATCAACAAATGATGAATTTTATTTCATTTACTTTATTCCTCCACCCACGCTGGATTACTTTAGAGCAAATTGCAGACGTATTTCACCTGTAAGATCCTCAGTATGACTTTCTACTGAAGTAGAAATTTCAGCCGAATTTCCCAGTCTTGTATACTTCTTTTAATAGTCTGTTCAAAATAAAATCCAAATAACGCCCCTTCAATCTTTTAAACCTACAACAGTGCACTCGTCCTCCTCCTTCACTTGGCATTTATTTGAGGAAATTGGATCATTGATCTCACAGAACTTCCCATGTTCTGTATTTGGCAGACTGTATCCCCTTGGTGGCATTTAACCTGTTCTTCTATCCCCTATGTAAACTAGCACATCTAAAAGCTTGACCAGATTCAGATTCACTTATTTTGGCAAGAATACTTAATATGTAATGTTGTGTCAAATATATTTTACAGCACAGTTGGTTTGGACTAAGATACTGCTTCTCATAGGTCTGGCTGTTTAATTTACTACCAGTCTTTTCAGATTGTAGAGTCTATACAACAGACCTTTTAACTCGCAATTCATGGAAGCACTGTCATCTACTGAAACTAAACCAGAGTTTGCTAACACCTTGAAGCTTATGAAATATTATTCTTTCCTTTGCTGGGAACTCAAATGAGTACCACACACTGCCATCTATTATAAAGATTCCTTTGCCTTTTACTTTTTTTTTTTTTTAATTGGGAAACTATTCAATTGGGTGGCCCAATTCAATAGGTATTTTCATATGTCTGGGTAAAGGTGAATGAGCAAAAGTTTGGTGAATTTAATAAAAGGAGGCCTTATATTAAGTACATAAGCACATCATGTACTAAAAACTGTTTAACAGGCCTTCTAGTTAACAATCATTTGAAATAGAATTTAGTAGGAGGTAGCAGTGTAATGCCTATATTTTGTAGGCACTGGTAACCACTGTGGTTTTTGAGCAGGGAAGCTATATGATGAAAATGTGTTTTAATGGGAGACATTACTGGAAATATTTAGGATTTAAGGCCAGAAGAGCAGGAATTGTGAATTTGAAGGTAATCTGATATAGAATTGTTTGGATACAGCTACAGAACCACCTGAATCGGCAAGTACATCTGTTTTGTATTGAAAAATGTTTGACAAACTTGGTAGTTGGGGATTTCAACTCACTCCACAAAGCATCTAGTGACTGCAATGAACAAAGCAAAAACAGAAAATAACAATCATACATATACACAGCAGCTAATATTAAACAAATAAAACCAAGCCACCATTCTACCCTCAAACTCAAATGACTTCCCTTTACACGTGGGCTAAACCCCAGAGTTGGTCCCATGACCTCCCGGGCACCCTGAGAAAGCCCTCACTGCCTGACCTCATCTGCTACCACTCTCCTCACTCGCTATGATCCAAAGCCCTTGCTCTTCAACAAACAGGGCGAGGTTGTTCCTGCATGGGCCCTTTGCACTTGTTCTTGCCTCCACCTGAAGTAACTTTCCCCCAAATGTTCACACAATTCACTTCCTCGCTTCACTTAGGCCTTTGTTTCATATGGCCTCCTCAGAGGCCCACCTGCCCACCCTACAGAAAAGAGCACCCAGCCTGACCCCTTTCCATCTCCTTGCCCTGCTTTTTCCTACGGCACATGATTATCTGATATTGTGTTACATACTAGTTCATGGATTTCCCTCTAAAATTAGCTTCTATGATAGTCCGGCTGGCATGGCTTAGTGGTTGAGCGTCAACCTATGAACCAGGAGGTCACAGATTCCTGGTCGGGGGCTCCACCCCCAATGGGGGCATGTAAGCAGCAGCTGATCAATGATTCTCTCTCATCATTGATGGTTCTCTCTCTCTCTACCTCCCCCTTCCTCTCTGAAATCAATAAAAATACATAGTAAAAACATAGAAGGGACAGAAATTCCCTGTGGATACACCCATGTTTAAAAAAAATAGACTTCTGTTCATTTATCCAGCACTTAAAGTGGCAAAGAGTAAGTGCCCCCCAACTATTTGTTGATACGTTTAATCAACTATTTCATTTACCAGGTATACTGGTTAATAAAGTGTATTTTGTAATAAAAAAAACAAACACGATAATTTCAAGAGAAGCATCAAAAGTGCTTTATTTGCGCTAGCTGGTTTGACTCAGTGGATGGAGCGTCAGCCTGCGGACTGAAGGGTCTCGGGTTCGATTCCGGTCAAGAGCACATGCCCGGGTCGCGGGCTCGATCCCCAGTGCAGAAGGCAGCTAATCAATGATTTTCTCTCATCATTGATGTTTCTATCTCTCCCTCTCCCTTCCTCTCAATAAAAATACATATTTTAAAAAGAAGTGCTTTATTCAAAGTAATGTCCATCGCTAGCTACACATTTCCCCCATCTTTCAGGTAATTTGTGGATACCGTCCCAATAGAACTTTTCTTGTTTTGAGGCAAACCATTCAGAGACCCAACTTTCCACTTCTTCGTATGTTTTGAAGTGCTGCTCAGAAAGTGCGTGTGCCATCGATCGGAACAAGTGGTAATCTGAAGGAGCAAGGTCTGGTGAATACGGCGGGTGGGTTAATACTTCCCAGGCAAGATCTTTTAACGTATCTTTAACTGGTTTTAAAGTGTGTGATGGTGCGTCATCATGAAGCAAAATTACTTTGCCATGTCTTCTGGCCCCTTCTGGTCGTTTTACGATTAAAGCGTGGTTCAAATTGATTATTTGTTGTTGGTAGCGATCATTATTAACGGTTTCACCTGGTTTTAGAAGCTCATAATACACCACGCCTTCCTGATCCCACCAAACACAAAGCATTGTCTTCTTACCGAAGGAATTTGGCCTTGCAGTTGATGCTGATGGTTGACCTGGATCAACCCATAATTTTGTGCGTTTGGGATTCTCAAAATAAATCCACTTTTCACCGCCAGTCACAATTCGATGCAAAAAAGACTTTCTTTCGTGCCGTTGAAGCAACATTTTACTGATGACTTTTCGGTTTTCCATTTGTCTTTCGTTCAGTTGATGTGGCATCCATTTTCCTTCCTTTAAAATTTTTCCCATTGCTTGTAAACGATCAGAAATTGTTTGCTGAGCAACATTTAATCTTTCTGCAAGTTGTTTTTGAGTTTGACACGCATCTTCATCCAATAATGCTTGTAATTGTTGGTCTTCAAACTTTTTCGGTTGACCTGGACGTTCTTTGTCTTTCACATCGAAATCATCACTTTTAAAGCGTTTAAACCAGCGTTCACAAGTATCTTGAGATGGAGCATGTTCACCATAAGCTTCCCGAAGTATACGATAACTTTCAGCAGCACGTTTCTTCAAGATAAAGTAATGAATTAAAACTTCCCGCAAATGCTCTTTTCTTGGCACGAAATTCGACATTTTTAAGCGTAAAAATACCTATGATGTTAACACCTTCAGCAGATTTGACATATGAAGTTTTGAGGCTTGCTGTCAATACAACAAAATAGCATCCATATCAAGTCGCATATATGCATCAACATAAGTGTAACTCCACCTATTGAAAAAAAAATCCGCATTATTAGGCAGGAGGTAGTGGTGCTATCCTCAGTTTACAGGGAACTATGGTGTACGAAGGTTAAATAAGGACCTGGGAACAAAAGTAGGGGGAAATGTCAGGACTTGGTAACTGATTCCCGAGATGAGTGAATGGAAGGAAGCAAGGGTTGTCGGGTTTGTACGCAACAAGGGAAAACCCAACCACCCAGGGTCACCAATTAAATAAGCTGTTGGCCCCGCAGGAAGAAGGCACGGAGAACCCACGTCCCTTCCCGAAGGACGTGGCTCTCGGTCGCCCTCCCGCCACCCCGCGGGGCTGGCACGGCAGGTACTGTGCAGAGTACAGACAATCATTAACAGCGAGCCTGCCCGCCAGGCCTGGCACCGGGAGCGCCGGCGGGGCCGGCTGGGCACTCACGGGTTCGGACAGTTACACAATTAACACTGGGAACATCCGGCTTCCTCCCACCCCCGGGCGGCGCTCACGTGCCCGGCCTCGCGACCCACAGCGGAGCCCAGGAGAAGCGCGGCGGCCGGCGGGTCTCGGGCGCGGTTCCAGCGCGGGAGGCGGGGTGCGCGGTCCGCGAGCCAGATGCGCGGTGCGGTACTGCGGCGACTCCCGGCGGCCGGCCAGGGGGAGGGTGTGTCCGCGGCCCGGCGCCTCCTCTGATTGGCCGGCGGGATGACGTGCCCGCTGACTCTCGGCCCTGAGGCGGTGGGAACGTGCGTCAGCTTTACGCAATCGGAGAGGAAGAAGGGGCGGGTCTGGAGGCTCAGGGCGGCCGCCTATTGGCTGGGAGGCGCCGGAGCCGGAGCCGGGCGGGACCTGGCCTCGCCGGAGATGGGCGGCGCCGCGAGTTTGGTCCAGGAGATAGGTACCGGCTTCAGAAAGACGATCATGGCAGCTCGAACCGGTCAGAGGGTCCTGAGAAAGGTGGTCTCGGGCTCGGGATGTCGTCCAAAGTCGCCGGTAGCAGCTGGACCCCCGGTTTCGGCGCAGGGGCCTACGCGGAACGTCAGGTAATAAACAACAGGGGCGCCGCGACCCGGGAAGTTTTCCGCCCGGACCAGCGGAGTTGGGGGGCGCCGGGGGTCTATGAGTCGATGCGGACCCGGACCCGGAGAGAAAGGTTCCTTGGGTTCTCCATTGGAGAGACTGGG
>NW_005871051.1:3814472-3836797 GCF_000147115.1 Myotis lucifugus
CATCAGCCTGGTTGTGGCTGAGCAGAGTCCCCGCTGTGAGAGCACACTGACCACCAGAGGCAGCTCCTGCATTGAGCGTCTGCCCCCTGGTGGTCAGTGTGTGTCATAGTGACCAGTCATTCCCAGTCTTCCTGCTATTACGGTCAGTTTGCATATTACCCTTTTACTATATAGGATAGAGGCCTGATGCACGAGTGGGGGCCGGCTGGTTTGCCCTGAAGGGTGATCCGGATCAGGGTGGGGGTCCTGCTTGGGTGCCTGGCCAGCCTGGATGACGGGCTGATGGCTGTTTGCATCTGGTCACGCCCCCTTCAGGGTGGGGGTCCCCCTGGGGTGAGGGGCTGAGGGTCCTTTTCAGGCTGGTGGGCGACTGAAGCTCCCAGCCTTTTTTTTTTTTTTTTCTTTTTTTTTAATTCTGGGATTTATTTACCTTCTATAGCTGTCACTGGAGCTGAGAGCCAGCTCCAGCTCTGAGACTGTGGCTGGCTGAAAGCAGGTATCTGGGTTTGTTTAGCTTCTATAATTGAAACTCTGTTGCCATCACTGGTGCTCTAAGCTCTGAGCCTGCTGGAGGCTGAAAACAGGTTTCTGGGTTTGTTTAGCTTCTATAATTGCAACATTGTTGCATCCGGAGCTCAGAGCTGGGCAGTGGCAGGCGGGGAACCTTGGCTTCCTCCGTCACTGGAGCAAGCAAGCGTCATGTTGGCTTCAGCTGCGTGGCTGCCGGGTCGCCATCTTGGTTGGCAGTTAATTTGCATATCTCGCTGATTAGCCAATGGGAAGGGTAGCGAAGTTACGGTTAATTACCATGTTTCTCTATTATTCGATAGGACTATTATTAGATAGGATAACAAGGTATCTAACAAAAAGTGGGTAAAGTAGGTAAAACTGTTACAGCAGTTAAAGACAGCTAAGAATGTCTTAGGAGGGAAACAGATAATTAGGCATTTTGTACACCAAATTTGGATTTGTAATCAGTGTGACTAACAGAGAGTCTAAATTATTTTTGTAGCTTCTTTTTAAAAGAGGAAGCTAAATTAACTTCCTAATTATTATTATTATTTCTTTTTATTTTTTAGAGAGAGAGTGGGGGGGGGGGGGGAGAGGGAGAGAGAGAAACTGTGAAAGAGACACATCAATTGGCTGTCTCTTGCATGCACCCTGACCAGGGCCAGGAATCGAGCCTGCAACCAAGGTATGTGCCCTTGACCGGAATCAAACCTTGGACTCTTTAGTCTGCAGGCCGACACTCTGTCCATTGAGTCATACTGGCTAGGGTCTAATTATTTTATTTCCACTGCTCTACTTTATTTAGCAGAATATGTGCCATTCACTTTTATTGGTATAATCCCACTTTTCAGTAAACTATAGGTTTACTAAAAAAAAAAAAAAAAATCACTTCTTTTAATATTATCTTCACCTTTAAAATAAGATTTGCATAACACCCTTACCCTCTCTCTAGGAGAGGAATCTATCTAAAATCTCTTGACTAAAAAAGAATATCATGGATATCTTTGAAATATGTTCTTACCATTTATTATAAAATCAACTACTACTTGTTATGTCTTAGAAAACTTGGAATTCACAAAGCAATCTTGTTTTACCATGTTTTCCCCATTATCTCATTTCTTGAAATGTTCCATCCTTTTGTGCCAGGATGATGGAACAATCGTTCGGATAGGGTCACCCGGTCTCCAATCTGAGAGTGAGACCTAATTTCAAACCTAATAGAGTAGATAAAAAATTTAGGAACCCTGTCCTGGCCGGTGTAACTTGGTTGGAGCCTCATCCTATACAGCAAAAGGTGGCAGGTTCGATTCCTGGTCAAGGCACATATCCAGGTTGTAGGTTCAATCCCCAGTCGGAGGCAACTGATCACAGCGATGTTTCTCTCTCCCCTCTCTTAAAAAAAAGGGGGGAAGAATTAAGGAGCCTCTATGGTTCCAGCTGGGAAAACAACCTAGGTAGATAAGATGAGTTGAAAACTATACAGTGAATATTGTAGCAAGTGTGTGGCATGATTTTGTTATTTACAGACTGAAAGCCAACATTTTGGGGTTTTGGGAGATTCCTTTTGTGCCAGAACTTTCTAAGCCTAACTGTAAGCTGTTATTTTAGTTATGGTGCTTAAGAAGCTTATGTGTGTGTATGTATGTGTGTGTACATGTGCATGTGCATTTCAGGAATATTGTAAAGTGGCAGAGCCTTCTAAAGTGTGATAGTTATTTTACAATCTCTATCATTTGTTTCCTCTTCATTTGTAATGTAATCTAAATCACATCATTTTTGTCTTTTTAGATACTTAGCTTCCTGTGGTATATTGATGAGCAGAACTCTTCCAGTACATACCTCAGTTTTGCCCAAGGAGATATATGCAAGAACTTTCTTCAAAATTGCTGCACCATTAATAAACAAAAGAAAGGAGTATTCAGAGAGGAGAATTATAGGGTTTGTATATAGTAATAGTTGTACTAAAGAGCACTTTCTTTTCTATTGAGTACTGGGCCTCTTTTTTCTGGATTCTCTGCTTATAGGCTAAGTCCTGTTTTTTTTAGATTGGCCTTTCCATAGCCGTTGCATTTTGTAAATATATTTTGAGTGGATATAATTATATGTAAATATAATTAGTTATATTTCAACCTTGACATGTAAAGAAAATAATTAAGCTGTTATGACCTGCATTATTATTGTACATTATTCTTTTCTATTGTGGCACAATTACTAATATCTAGGCCCTAAATATGTTTAACTAGCTCCCTCACATACACACATACAGAGGTAAGTACATACGGACATACTAAGAGGCCCCTACCATCTAGAACCTTTTCTGTAAAGGGCCAGATAGTAATATGTGGGGCTTTGTGGGCCACCCTGTCTCTGTTGCAACTACTCAACTCTCATTGTAGCCCCAAAGGAGCCACAGAAAATCTGTAGTAGATAAAAGGGCATGGCTATGTCCTAATAGAACTTCACTTACAAAGACAAGCATGGGGCCTGATGTAGGGGTATATGTCGCTAAACCAGAAATACAGCATCCATCATATGGGAGTTTCTACAAGGCGGTCCTAATTCCACACAGGCCATTATGCAGTACAGAATTCTTGTCAAAGTGCATTTTATTCATTTATTCAGTTGCTTTTTTTCTTCTGATTTTTCTGTAGTAAATGGCTTTCTGCTGACTCATAACTTTTGTTGCTAAATTATCTTTATTACTGGCTAGTCACTAATAGTTAAGGTAATGCTAGCAGGTGTACGGATAAAACCCAAAAGTTTCTTTCTTTCTCATGTAAAGTTCAAGTGGGCATTCCCAGCCCATGAGCAGCAATCCTCCTAAGTCGTGATTCAGAAACCCAGGCTCCATCCAACTTGTGACTTTGGTAATTTCTTAGTCAACAGAGTCTTTCTCTTTTTTTATTTTATTTTTCAACTACAGTTTACATTCAGTATTATTTTGTATTAGTTTCAGGTGTTGAGCGTAGTGGTTTGATAATCATATACTTCACAAAGTGGTACCCCCAAAATTTCAAGTGCTCACCTGGTACCAAACATAGTTATTACAATATTATTAACTATATTCCCTATCCTGTACTTTACGTCTCTGTGATTATTTTGTGACTATCAATTTGTAGTTCTTAATCCCTTCACCTTTTTTACCCAGCTCCCAAGCCCACAACCCTCCAGAAACCATCAGTCTGATCTCTATATCTATGAGTCTGTTTTTATTTGTGTTTTTTAAAAACATATCTTTATGATTTCAGAGAGGAAAGGAGAGGGAGAGAGAGAGAGAAAGATCAGTGACGAGAGAGACTCACTGTTGGCTGCCTCCTGCATGTCTCCTACTGGGGATTGAGCCCATAACTTGGGTATGTGCCCTGACCAGGAATCAAACTGTGACCTCGTGGTTCATAGGTCGACACTCAACCATTGAGCCATGCTGACTGGGCATGAAATGTGCTTTTTTAATATAATAATTTATGATAAACCTCTTTGCTCTAGCAAGCATATGAAACTCAAAGGCTAACATGGGCCAAATAAACAAGGTTTAAGTTTATGTGGGCCACAAAAAAAACAAAAGCTTCAATTTTCATAGAAACGTAGGTTTATTTCGATAGAGACATGCTGAATACAAAGGGCTGAAATAAAGGAGTCATGGTTAACATAAAATAATAGAACATTTTTTTTTTTTAAATATGGAACGCTTCACGAATTTGCGTGTCATCCTTGCGCAGGGGCCATGCTAATCTTCTCTATATCGTTCCAATTTTAGTATATGTGCTGCCGAAGCGAGCACAATAATAGAACATTTTAATAAAAATTTATATTTTTTCTTGAACATTAACTTACCAGACACTGAATAACTGCACAAATTAATAAGCGTAATGCAAATAAACCTATTTTTCTTATTCTCTAAAAGTGAAATATTTCCTGTTGCGCATACCAAACAAGTCAGTACAAGACTAATGATGTGGCAATCGGCTGCTAAAATATTCACTGTTAGTATAAGTGGAAATGGTGTGCCTGTGCGTAAGGGAAATGAATGCAACATGATTATAGTAATCAGTTATTAGCGAATGTTGTAGTTCGTTATTAATAATTATGTATAACAGGATATTATAAAAATTAAGTTACGAAATTTTTATTAAAACTTTTCTTACATACCGTTATATTGGCTGGGCCGCAAAAATATTCATTGTGGGCCGTGAGTTTGACGTGCTTGCAAGTCTAAAGGATATATTTGATCTTTTAAATAACTGAGACAGAGTTCCACAATATGTGTACCAGAATTTATTAATCATTTATTACTATCATATTAAGCATTTATTAATGTCTAACAACTAGTAAACATTAAGTTTTTTTTCTCACAAACTCAATTTTTCAATGCTGGCCATTCATTAAAATTATAAAAAGTACATCTGCAAGCCAGATCCAGCCTGTGGTGTGCCAAATTATGACCTCTGCTATGAATGTGTATTTAGCTCCCTTTCATTTTGTGTTGCTTTCAGGTCATTCATTTTAGAGTATGTATGGTTCAACATGTCCCAAATGATTTATTGTCTCATATGCAATAAGTTTTATGTATATTCAATTTAAAGTATATGTATACCATATAACTAAATGCAGTTAACAGTTCTTTTTTTTTCTTTAAAGATACTCTATGCAGGAAATGTATGATGTAGTAGCAGGAATGGAAGATTACAAGCATTTTGTTCCGTGGTGCAAAAAATCCAATATAATATCCAAGAGATCCGGATACTGCAAAACACAATTAGAAATTGGATTTCCACCTGTAGTGGAGCGCTATACATCTGTAGTAACCATGGTGAAACCACATTTAGTAAAGGTAATTGTTTTACTTATTTTAAATATTTCCCAAATATTGATTATATAAAATGGGTTCAAGTGTAATTGATTTAAAAGATTTTCCTAAACTAATAGAAGAGGAGGAAAATAACCACTAAAATATGAAAATGAGCTTTTTTTTTCTTCTTTCACTCACAGGAAAGACTGGGCCACACAGTGAGAAATGTTTTAAGTTAATCTTTGCACTATTTTTTTTTTAAGTGAAGGAAAGGTACAAAAGATAAATGTGGAGGGCATAAATATTGCTGTGGTCCTGCCATGTACCAGGTACTGAAATGCCAGCTGCTGTTGCATGTGTTACATTAATCTTCTTACCCTTGTCAGCAGAGGGTACACATATAAGAAAGGTACCGAAAAGGCAGGCTCCATGGGGTAATACCCATTTCCTTTGAATTCCTAGAGTGTGGTGACACAGACTTCTACAGCTGAGTTATGTTTTGTGCCCACAGGATTAGGTGGTGATGCCATTTTTTGGTAATTGGCCAGAGCTAAGCACCTTTGTCAGTTCTTTGTCAGGCATTGAATGAATTGTAACTCATAGTAGAAAGCATATGCTTGCTCAGTGAAGCTAAGACCTCCAAGTCCACCCTAGTCTCACTCTCAAACCTTGAACTCCACTTAAAGGACTGTGTTCCGTTCTGGGATTTTGCCATTATTATGAATGTTTTAGAGTTTTTACCTACTAAATGTAATTGCCTCTCTTATAATAGCTATAATTTAAATAGCTACTGATTGAGCTATTTGTAATACTTTAGTTGAATTATTCATTTAATCTTCACCACATTCCTTTGAGATTCAAATGTTATTATTATCGTATAGTTGAGCAAAATAAAGCTCAGAAGAGTGAGATAACTTGCCCAAAGTTATAAAGTTTTTATAAGACTCTGTAACTCAGTCTTTCTGATATCAATATCTCTATAATCTTTATTCCCTGACTTCAGTCTCCTACCATTTAAACTCTTATAACTTAAATCTTAAAATATTATAGGTGTCTAAAAGAACTCTAAAAAAAAAATCGCATTTTCTCCCTCTGGCTTTCTTCTCTTCCCTAGCTTCTTAACACATACAGGATAAAGTCAGTCGTTTTATTGTCATGGGCCCATCTCCTCCACCATCCTCCCTCACACACAACATTACAGCTAATGTTCAGGCAGTACCATACACCTTAAAGTCCCATGGATGTCCCATACAGTGCTTCTTCCACAGCCCCGTGCCTTCGCATGTTGTTCACTAGTCTACCTGTAATGAACTTGACTCCTTGCCGTTAATTCGTCAAATTCCAGCTGTCTGGTGTTGCTTCCTCCCTTTCCTTTCATATGGATAATCAGCTCCACCTCTGATTTCTCTGGGCTTTTTACATGCTTAATGTATCTCTTAACACTCAATATAATTAGTTCTTCATCTGGATTTCTGCTTGACAAGATTGAGCTACTTGAGGGAATGGGCCAGCCTCTTTTTCCGCTCTACCCTCAGGAACAGCACTACAATGATGGGAGCCATGAGGGCTCCTTGCTTACGAAGATCTCACTACTGCGTTCTTGGGTTATTGCAGATCTAGAGATGCTAATAATAATAATGTCGGGAAATTTCAACACTGTGGAGGAGGGAGGAAACTATTAAAAAAAGTCATAATAAATGTATTAGATGATCATTGCTAGCTCAATTTTATGAGGCTTATAGAAATTAAGAACCTTACACAAATTCATTGTATGTGTCATATTCCAACACTTTTTCCATTAAAATAAGCTGCCTCACTTAATGTGCTAATTGTTTAAAGATATACTTGAGAATAACACAACTCGGTATGCTCAGTTTTCAGTTATCCATGGGCTCAGGTACTGGATTATAATACCTAATACACATTTATTTATAACATGCAGTTAAAATCATTATAACCAAGGGAGGAGCAGAAGCCCTGTGAATTATTAGCTTCCCAAAATGTGCCTGTGACTTTATGTGCCAGTTATAATGTGTGAGTCTACATGAATCTGTAATGGCCTGAAGCCCTGCGACTTCTCAGCAGACTTAATAGAGGCAACAGGTCAGTGACTCTCACTGCCTAGTTCACAACATAAACATTTTATATGGCATAGTTTCTATGGCCGGCGTCAGTTCAGTCAGAACCACCAGCTGAAGGTCATCTTCAGAAACCTCCTGTGGCCAGCCTCTCTGCTGTTAGGAATGAGGTCTTTGGTAGTGATGTCCCTTTCAACAGGTAGCGTAAACATCTGTCCTTGGGCTTGGTGATCTGTATGAGTGCACCACTGCCACATATTGTGCCCGAGTAGTCAGAGGAAGGTGCTGCATTGTATTGTCTTCTCAGCAGCTGTTCTCCTACATTGTTACATTCCCTAGACGCTTCTTATGTGGTTGTAAGAAAGGTAGAATGTATTATCTTAAAATTGGGTAGCTGAAATAAAGATTTTATTACAGACTTTTTTTAAAAAATATATTTTATTGATTTTTTACAGAGAGGAAGGGAGAGAGATAGAGAGTTAGAAACATCGATGAGAGAGAAACATCGATCAGCTGCCTCTCGCACATCTCCTACTGGGGATGTGCCCGCAACCCAGGTACATGCCCTTGACCGGAATCGAACCTGGGACCCTTGAGTTCGCAGGCCGATGCTCTATCCACTGAGCCAAACCGGTTTCGGCTTATTACAAACTTTTGATGTGCTTAAAAATTAGCTGGTCATTATTGAACTATATATATAAAGCCGAACCTTAAAAATCTTTTTTAATGTTTTTATTGATTTCAGAGAGGAAGAAAGGGAAAGAGAGAGAGAGAAACTTCAATGATGAGAGAGAATCATTGATCAGCTGCCTCTTGCACATTCCCTACTGGGGATCGATCCTGAAACCTGGGCATGTGCCCTGACTTCCTGGTTCATGGGTTGATGCTCAACCACTGAGCCGCACCAGCTAGACTAAAGCAGAATCTTTTGAAGAAAATTCACTTCTCCCCAGTGACTTAACAAAATGTGACTAAATTCAGCTATTAAAGTAGTTAGTATTTCTGAAATCAATAAAAAATATATTTTAAAAAGTAGCATTTTAATGACTACTATTTTACAATGTCTAAATGAATATTAAGACATTCACTTGTTTCCATTTTGATAATTATATTTTTGATAAACATGTAAATGTTTATCAAACATTTCTTTATAAATACTTGTTATGGATGTAGTTGATCTTCGTAATGATTCTACCATGTTACCATCTGATAATTGATTCAAAGGGAATTCAATGAAGAACTGAGGCATAAACTGCAAATCAATTTTTAACTCTTTGGTTCCCAGTTTGAACTGTCTGTGGAGAGATCCAGAATGGTCAGAAATTCTATGCTTGGGAGGTTATAGCTAGGGAAGAAGAAGTGATGGTTTACTTTGCGGAAAGTGAGTTTACCTATGCAAGTCCTTATTTGCTAATCTGTAGTGTATGGCATCAGGGGAGGGACATTATAAACTCTTGAGGGAATACGTTATCAAAGAGAAAGGGGTAGAGGAGCTTAATCATTTATTAGCTCCAATAAATGCCAGAAGAGCTGAAAACTTAAGGCTTAATTGAGGAGGTTTTTTTGTTTTTGTTTTTTAATGGTCTGCTGCTGAGGGAAAGTGGTATGTATTATTGAGGTCAGTTGTCTACTAGTATAAGGCCCACATAGCATCTTAGGATAGTAAATAACTTCATTCAAGGTCATAACCCACCCTGACAATGGACTAATGTCTGTGGTCTGGCCTCCATTTTTCACACAGTAGAAGGCAAACTCTTCAGTGGGTCTCAGTCAGCATTTTTAGTGCTTAGAATGGGAGCTAGGATGCTCTGCACAGAATCTCACTAAGAGTTGCATTCCGGTGTGCGCACACACAGAAAGTAAATGTGCGCACTGGAAAGGTCACAGGTCAGGCACAAGAGTCAGGGCCAGGCTTCCATGAAAACTGGAGCCAAAGAGGCCTCTAGAAATAAAGGATAATGAGTGAAGGATGTGACTGATAAGAGAGAAATCTTTGGGTAGGAAAGAAGATAAAATTTTCAAAGGGATCTGTGCCAGATACCTTATAACTGTTTAGCCATCTTAAGGTGATGATATATGACAGGTATTATACTCATTTTGCAGATTAAGGAATTAACTTGTTCAGGATAACTTTTAAGTGGCAGAGCTGGAAATAAACTTCCAGAAAATCACTCTGTTTTGCTGCTGGAGGAGAGAACTCCAAATAGCTCAGTGGGTGCGACAGTGGAAGAGAGAACAGCTGGCAACCTTGAGGGTTCCAGGGGGAAAAGAAAATGCTCATATTGCAAGAGGTCACTTCCTAATACCAAGCTAAAAGTGAGAAGCTTTCATCACCTGTGGTCTGACTATAAAAATACTTGCTTTTCAAAGAAGTCATCCTCCATTATAGATTCTGGACAATCCAAGTGGTATTTTATTGCAGCTGTATTTTTGCATTTTGTTCTAGGCATCCTGCACTGATGGGAAGCTTTTCAATCATTTGGAGACTGTTTGGCGTTTTAGCCCAGGTCTGCCTGGCTACCCAAGGACTTGTACCTTGGATTTTTCAGTAAGTCATATCACAAAGCCCTTCATTTGTTCCAAATATCAGGTGAAGTTGGTAAAAAAGGAGTAATCCATTTATTAGAGCCCATTAATATGCCATTATTAATAATCTTATTCAAATAGCAATTACTGAAAACCACGTTTTTAAAATCTCAAATTTTTGAGTATTGAATTTTTCTCTAATTTTATAAGAAAGAATATTAATGAATCTTTCTATTGTATTTCTTGAGACCTTGAATAACAATTCCTTCTCTGCTTTCTAATTTTTATAAGTTCATAGGTTATAAGATATATCCTGACTTTACTGCCAGTTTAATAACTTAACACCAAGTGAAATTTACACATTGATCTGCATCTTATGATGCAGAAATAAAATGCAAAAGGAACAAATATGTTTTTAGAATCTAGGGACTGAGGTATTTTCTTGTTCACATCACCTTAGTTATAGCACTGTGGCTTTTTCTTTGCCAACAGAATATATTTGCTGTTTATATTTGCAACTTAGGCATTACATTTTAAGAAATGGTCATAATATTAATGGTCATAAATTTCTACATGCTGTTCTCAGCTCTTGAATTGCTTTCATTAAAATATTAGTGGACATTAATGGGACAGTTAGGGACATTTGAATTAGACCTGCGTAGATTAAATAACAGCATTATCATCTAATAATATTAACTCCCTCTGTTAATTTCTGGTTTTAATGCACTGTGGTTATAGAATACATTAAAACAGGGGAATCTGGTTGATGGGTTTATGAGAAATCTTTGTACTGTTTTTCCAATTTTTTAAAAAATCTTAAATTATTTCAAAATGAAAAATTAAAAGTTCTAAAACTTAGTAGCTATTTGGTCCTTAAAATACTACTTCTCAAAGCTTACCTGAGTTCTCTCTTGAGGGGATATAAGTTCACTGTCTACTTTGCAGTGAGCCACCTACCCTATCTGTTTGGTGGATCAGTCTTACCTCCTTGCTGCTACTTCCCAGGTGAGGGAGTTGCTTCTCTTCCTTATTTCCTACTGGGAGGTAGGTAGATCTAAAAGGGACCCCTTCATAGGAAGCCAGAGTAATAAATATGGTATTCAGCAGACTTTTTCCATTTTTTAAACTTAATAAAAGCTGGCTTTGCCTTGAAATGAGTCGTTGGTCTTGTTCACTTATGTTTGTTTTGCCCACAATTGTGCTTATTGCAGTAGATAGGACTCCGTCTTCTGAGAGGTGTTTAAAAATCTCATCGAGATAGGCCCATCCAGCTCTGCCTTCCACACTGGGCCAAAGAGCCCATTTCACAGTGTGAACACAGTGCCCTAACTAGAGAGTTAGTGAGAGAAAGATCTTCCTAAGTTAATTGTGAACATTTTCCTACAGGTTTCGTTTGAATTCCGCTCACTTCTACATTCTCAGCTTGCCACATTGTTTTTCGATGAAGTCGTAAAGCAGATGGTAGCGGCCTTTGAAAGAAGAGCGTGTAAGCTGTATGGTCCAGAAACAAATATACCTCGGGAGTTAATGTTTCATGAAGTTCATCACACGTAAGAAGAGGAAAGAACTGGAACTGGTCACCTACTCGTGACTTCAGTGTGTTCACTTTTAGAACGTGCTTTTATCATTTGCTTTCAGAAGCCAGAAAGCATTTGTTCAGCCCAGCTTTGATTATAAACCTGCACCATCGAAAATTTGCACTTGGAATATGGAAGCACATGTACATAGAATTCAATCACGTATAATTCAAAGTAATGCGTACATTAGCATATTTACAGTCAATGGGATGTCATCACTATTGCTAGAATACTGACATCACTCTTCTGAGAGAAATTGAAACTAAACTTAAACCTTTTAGTTATCACTTTATCCGAAAGAGGTTAGTGGAGATACTCATGTAGTATATATTATAATGACCATATCACGTTTAAGTTATTAAATTCAGACTATTTATAACACTGTCATAGGGCCTGTGTCACGGGTTAGGATATTTGCATAATCATCAGATACTTACAGTAAAAACGTTGACTTAACAATACTGTTCCTGAAGGTTCCTTGGCACCTTTTTAAAATTGTTCTGATGGTAGTAGGAGATAATTCAACGCTATAGTGAGGTTAACTCCCTGATAAACTCCTGGCTTTTTTGGTGAGTGGTCCAGAGCTTTAAGCTACATTTTTTATAGTTTGCAACCCTCTCCCAGGTACTTTGCTCTTTCAACAATGCTGATTGTGTATCAAATTGTGTCTACAACAGTGGGCAACATGAAGAGAAGTTGGCTGCTGTCTCCAGCACCATGCATCCCTATTTTCTATTTATTGTGTATACTCACTTTCAATAATGTATTTCAAACTGATATTTTTGTATACAAATCAATGTAAGGACTGAAGTGGTAACTTAATAAAGTTAATTTGTTTATTTTGTAGTTATTTCGGTTATTGAAATCTTCCTGTCTCAATGTGTATTTACATAGACATAGTAAAGTTTAATTATAGCATTTATATCTTTAGAATACTTTCAGAGAGACAAATCTGGACAAAATTCAGACTTTTAATCAATGTTGATCATCTTCCCTCCTTTCACTTCATACCCAGTAGCCCTCTTGCATTAGCTTTCCAGTTAGAGTGCTATTAACTTTGTTTCCTCAGATCAATTAGGGGCCTCGATACTTAGTTCCCTGCATCACTTTATTGATACATCGGTTTGGAGTACCTGGTGTGGAGTATACAGCGGTGAAGGACTCATTCTCCAGAGCTTCAGTAGTTTATATGTAATTATGTATCTTTGATAACAAAGTTTTTTTAAAATAGCAAAGTCCCAGGTATCTTTTTTCTCTGTACAGTACTTCTTTTCATGGAAATAGAATTTGTACTTTACCACTGCTCTCCCAAACACCATAGGTAAATTCTTAGGTTCAGAATCTAACTCAGTGCTTGGGCTCTAACTCGGCTGGTATTCTAGCATGTAGCTGGTGTTCTGGTGAGGGAACCCTGGAATACGAAATATTGCCTTGATCTAGCCATCCCTTTTGACCCATGAGGTTCAAGTATGTCCAGAACCCAAGTCACAGTGTCGAGACAGGATATAAACCCAAGCCTTCTGGCTCCAATATCCATGCCCCTGGGTGCTCCATCTAGTCCAGTCTAGAGGCTGTGACCTACAATTGGGCAGCTATACTTTCTGCATCATAAGGGGGAAGCAACACCCCTTTCTTCTTGAAGTGGCACCTGGTGAGTGGTATTGGGGTGGGGAGATGCTACTGAGATGAAACCGGTAAGATTTTTCTCTGTGGAAATGTCCTTGGTTTTTGCCTAGTTGAGTGAGGACATGAAGTTTGCAGCTACATCGGCCATCCTCACAAAGAGGGGAAAGGTAATTTTTCCAGAGAAGCCAACTCAGAACTCAATAAACCAACCTTGCAGTTGTCAACCTGGCTTGTACATAATTGTAGCAAGAGTTTAGCAAGTGTTCCCTAATCCAAGATTGTTCAGAGGGTTAAAATAATAAGCATTCAGGCCCAGCACTTATTTTTTTCTCTTGTTAATCTCTTTAGGCTCCAGTCATTCTAACAGCAACTAGAAATCTCAAGTACTTCCCATTCCGTTTCTTCTAATCAACTAGCTGCAAAATTATTTTTAAGTGTAGGATTTTAAGTGACTTAGGCTTTTGACCTGTGGTGGATTGTATTTTTCCATTTCCGCCCAAGCTATGTATACAGGATAAGGACAGCGGAAACGTTTGCCTCAGTGCCTAGCTTACACCAGAACACAGCAGGCCCAGGGCCTTACTGAGGAGTTCTTTCCCATCTAGAGCAGATCAGGTGCTACAGCTCCAAGACAGACTAGGCTAGTCCCTGACCCAGATGAAAATAAAAATTCAATTAACTTTAAACAAATTTTATTACACAAAGGTCACATAATTGGTATTTCTCTACTTTGTACACAATTATTCTTACTCTCCACAGAAAGGCTGCTTCTTCACTTCTCATCGGGTGATGGCAAGCACTAAAATCCTGATTTTAACAGAATAGTAGTAAAAATGCCTCAGTGATTTACGTTGAAAGCAGTACATTGGTACATGGCTCTTGCACTTATCAGGAATGTACAAATGTATTTTTATTCAAAAATACAAAATAAATTATCTGTAGGCATGGACAATGACAGCAGTAAACCATTGTGTGTTGTCAACTGAAACCAGTAACTGATGGTTAGAGTGATTTTCTTGAACATCAGCCAGCCTTTTCTTCAGTCACTTCCTTCAACTGACTTCTCTGAAGTTATAGGTGAGGAGATGCCCTGAGCTCCCTCTCAGTCCTCGGTGATGATGGTGAAGCGCTCTTCCGGGCTAGAACATGCCGCCTCCCATCCCTCCTCCCATGCCGCCCATCCCGCCCATCCCGGGGTCCTTCTCCTCTTTGGGAATTTCTGTGACCACAACTTCTGCTGTTGTTAACAGAGAGGCCACGCCAGCAGCATCCAGTAAAGCGGTTCTTACAACCTAGGGAGAGAGTTTGATAAAATATCACTTTTTACTTAGTAAAAAAATTAAAACAGAGGACTTATTAAAAGACTTTAGAAAGTGGTCAACTACTTACCTTAGTTGGATCAATGATTCCTTTTTCCACCATATTCACAAATTCTCCAAGCATGGCGTCATAACCAATTTCTGAGGAACCTTGCAAAATTTTCTCAACTATCAACGATCCCTCAACACCTGCATTCTTAGCAATGGTCATTGCAGGAATTTTTAGTGCTTTCTTAATAATTTCTATACCTATAAAGAAAACAAATTTTAGCCACCTTCTTTCTTTCTTTTATAAATATTACAACAGAATTCAACTTGTGAGAGTACTGACATAGGAAAATTACAATTGGAATACACTACAGGCCAAATCATTTCCCCTGAAAATGATGATGCATCTTCATCTCTCAACATCAGTGCTATTGTACTTTTGTTATTCTGGAAATTGCTTTGTGATTTACTGTCCCATTTAGTGGGCAACATTATTCTAACAGAAAGACTAAAAACAGGCTGCAAATAAACTCATTTGTAAGTTAACTTTTTTACCAATTTTTTGATCTTCATTAGTTGGAGTTAATGAGTCCAAGGCTGGAATGCACCGAAGCAGGGCACAGCCCCCTCCCAGAACAATGCCTTCCTCCACAGCAGCTCGGGTAGCATTGAGGGCATCTGTGACTCTGTCTTTCTTTTCATTCACTTCCACATCACTTGTCCCACCAACCTGAAGATTAAAATCAGTCCAGTTAGTATGGCTTCTCTGACTCAAGATGCTGACAGCCAAGAGTCATTAGCACCTAATTTACTTAAAAGCTTAAATAATAAATATCTCCATGAGGAAGCTAATCCCCTGAACAAGAGCCCAAGAAGTCAAGCATGAACTCTTACCTTGAGCACAGCTACCCCATCTGAGAGTTTGGCCAGGCGTTCATTTAGTTTTTCCTTTTCATATTCACTAGTTGTGGTATCTAACTGCTCGATAATTTCTTGAATACGTTTTTCAATCTGAGCCTTGTCACCTTTTCCTTTCAAGAGCATGGCATCATCTTTGGTCACAATGACCTCTCCAACTTTTCCTAAGTCATGAGGCTGAACGTCTTCTAGGTTGAGAGTCAAACCTTCTTCTCCAAACACCTAACAAAAACATTGAAAAAGGAGCAAGTCTCAGTGATGGTTTTCCCATTATACTAAACGTTTATTAATAACACAGCATGCAGTGTCTTAATGAACAAAACAAAAAATCTTGTTTTACTGTTATTTATTTGAAATGTGAGATTTTCAGACCACTGAGTATAGTCTTCCATTGCACTTCCAACTTCTCACTTAACCCTCAATATTTGAGCTTTAAATGAGAAAAGCGTAAACTCAGGAAATTCATCCAAGGTCACACTTTTGGTGGAACCAGAACTAACTCTTAAGTCCCCTGTCTTTTTACTATATTCTTAAAAACAGATTAGTCAATAAGGTAGAGAAGGGAATGTGGCACAGCTTAACCCAGCCTCCACCTCCCAGACATGCAACAGAAACAGAGATTAAGTAAGCAGTTCAGTTGGCAGTTCTGTGATTGTAAAAAGTGTAAATTCTACATATTAACTTTAGACCTGGAAGTATAAGTAACATTCCGTAAACCACACCACATTTATGTTACTTACGGCACCACCAGTAGCAATAGCCATGTCTTTAAGCTGGTTCTTCCTATTGTCTCCAAAACCTGGAGCTTTGACTGCTACAACCTGAAGACCAACTTTTAGCCTGTTAGGAACAGTAATTAATAACAGTTAAGTTAAAAACAAAAGGTAACTATTTCACAGACTGAAAAATGAGAATTATTAAATTTGAGGGTCATCTAATCAGCACTTATCCCATGGGTTCCATATAGTATTAGATTAAGTTGCTATTAAAGTTTGAGCAAGCAGTGTTCTTAATTTAGTGCCTTTTTAAATGTCAATGTTGCTAATAGCAATTTGAGCAGGTAATGAATACTTAGAATATACAATCAAAGAAATGTTCCCTTGAGACCAGATTGAGAAACAAAAGGAATACACAAACTTCAAGACAGCCGGTCTATTTTACTAAAAAGTCAAATAAAAATCAGAGTGGGTAAGCTTTAATGATATGGCAAGTAAATAAGACATCCAACTTCTCAGCTACCAATAAAATGGCCCAATGGAAACTCTGTAAGCCTATTGTTTTTGTTTTTATGTTAGTTTCAAATTCCACAATCTCTAAGGCTTTTGGATCAGGTCAAGGTGTGTAATCTCTAATGCATACATACCTATTTCATTTGTGCATTTCCATTAAAATAAAATTGGAAAACCTTATTTCTGATATACCTCAATTCTTACATTAAGAGTACATAGTTTAGTAATGCCCTAAGATTCTATTTACAGCATTAACATTACCTGTCTTAAAGTCAAAAGTAATGCATTATAGATTTTAAAAATTAAGTGAATAGACCTCACTTAATTAGGGTGAGTGCCTATTTCTGGTTCAGACTATTCACTAATTAAAATTTTCTTTTGCCTTGGACAGTGTGGCTTAGTTGCTTGAGCATCGTCCCATGCACCAAGAGGTTGCTGGTTCGATTCCCAGTCAGGGCACATGGCCAGGCTGCAGGCTCAATCCCAAGTAGGTAGCATGCAGGAGGCAGCCTCTCATCAATGTTTCTCTTTCCCTCTCTCTAAAAATCAATAAAAAACATTATATATGTATGTATGTATGTATATGAATTTTCTTTTAACAGATTATGTAAAACACTGCTGAGTACACTTAGATCTGAAACTTTTGGTACGGCAGTTGTTTACTGATCTTTTCCCATGCAAAACTATAATTGTGAACATAGTTTTCCAGAAAAATCTTTCTTTAAAAAAAATGAAAACAAAATTTAATCATTTACCTACAAAATAACTGTAAACACTTATAAAAATAGAAAGATACCATATACAAAATTAGGCTATGAGAAAGTTGCACAAAATATTAAGGACTTTGAGGCCCAATTAAAAAATACACCGCCATTATAACTGGACTGAGGGTCCATGAAGCACACCTGTATTACACAGAACTCTGGGTGGAGGCACATAATGGAGATTCCTAATATCAATATAAATTATTCATCTAGAAAAGTAAACCAAATATCACTGCTATTACCTATTCAAAACGAGTGTACTGAGAGCTTCTCCATCAACATCTTCAGCAATTATGACCAGGGGCTTGCGGTGAGCATTGGCAATTTCAAGAGCAGGTACGATGGACTGAACACTAGAAATTTTCTTTTCACTCAACAGAACGTATGCATCTTGGAATTCACATTTCTGACCTGCAAAACAATGAACGTTTCAAACCAACTTTAGAACTTTAATATTCTGAAAATGACTGAAATGTATGTAACGGAAAAAGCTATAAATCAAAGTTCTAGTATACTTTACTAGTAAAAGTCACCAATAAGTTCACATTTTTCCTCTATTTCTTATACTTTTTAACTTTTGGTACATACGAATTTGTTTTCAGAGACATGACACCAACTAATGCCAATATTCTGACACACAGCAAACAACATATTTTTAAAATATTTCAGTCATTGACTTGCTCTTACCTTTTGCTGTATTAATAAAGTATGGAGAAATATAACCTCGATCAAACTTCATGCCTTCAATAATTTCTAATTCATCATTCAGGGTTTTTCCATCCTATGAAAAGAATCAAAGAGTTAGCTGTATGAATTTCATTAAAGAAACACAAAAACTGTACCTATCGAGCAGATTAACAAGTTGACCCCACTTGTCTTACTTAAGGGATCCAGGTAGGAGTATGTAAATGCCCCATGGCATCCTACTCTACTGCTGAAAACATTCTCAGAAAGCTTATCTGAATTAACTTTTACAGCTAGAAGACAGTATCACTTATGTCAGGATGGATTCATTCCTCACAGCAAAGGCCAGTAATTCACACAAAGCAGAGTTAAGTACTCTATTCTATACAGGGGCTGACAGTACACATGAAGGAATAAAATAGAATATACTCTTAGAAACAGACAGACAGAAGTTTGTGCTGACATCTCATTTCAGGCTACCATGGAAAACACACTTGCCTTCACAGTGATGACGCCTTTCCTTCCAACCTTTTTCATTGCGTCAGAAATTATGTTGCCAATTTCTTTGTCTCCATTTGCAGAAATTGTAGCAACCTGAAACGATCAAGTTACCTTTCCAAATTACAAGGTAAGGCTAGTGTTCTCCATCAACTCCCCTCCTTTTCCTAGTAACTTCCAAATGGATACATCCATGGGGGGAGGGGACAATAGAGGAAGGGGGCTTTATGTTTTCAACTTATTATTTGGCTACATTATTTTCAAAAGACATGAAACATGCAATTATTCTTCTAAACAAAAACAGTGAATTAAAGAGGCTGACCCCATTATTTTGTTTTCCTTTGGCAAACATGGCAATACTACCACATACATACAAATAAGTCTTATAGCATGCAGAAATAAAATAGCAGCCCATTAAAACTCGTGTCATGATCACTGAATTATTTTTAAATATTTTAGCAAGCATTCAATAAGAAAAATGCTTCCAATGTAGGTGATTGAATAGTACTGTTATTCTGAAATTGGTGTATGATTTCCATGAAATGTTATTAAATTTTTTTACTTTACCACAAAATATTATGAAAAATCCCTACCTGAGCTATTTCTTCAGGGGTTGTCACAGGTTTAGATTGCTTCTTAAGTTCAGAAATCACAGCATCAACAGCTAACATCACGCCTGGGTCAAGAATAAACATCATTACAATACTTATTCTCTCATGTCTACATGTCACATAAAAATTTTGATTTATATAAATGTTTTCATGCCTGAACAGCTTACACACTGCTTCTGTGCCAGAATTTTTCCAAATCATATGGAGCTGGGTGGCATGCACTGAAACAGGAACTTTAATCAAGTCCCACAATGCCAAAATATTTTGAAAATTAGACTAAAAGAATTGAGGTGTACAATTTGCAAAAATCTAACCATTCAACTCATTCTGTATAAATCATTCCCAATCCAATGTGCCTCTGGAAGGGGCACGTGTGGGAAGCAATCAAATGATGTGTCTGTCACATGGATCTCTCCCCCCCCCCCACCCCCCATCCCATACACTCTAAAAAAAAAAAAAAAAAATCAATGAAAAAATATCCCCACTCCTCTAGTGAGGACTAAAATTAAATAAATAACAAACAAACAGTGGTCTAGCTTCCTGAAACAAGCAATAATAACCAAAATGCAGGCCAATAACAAAGTATGTGTTGTTCAGAGGCATCTCAGCTGCTTAGACTGTAGGCCAAGGTGGTGGGTTCATTTCCTGATCAGGGCACACACAAGCAGCCAATAAATGCATAAATAAGTGGAACAACAAAATCAATGTTTCTCTCTCTCTCTCTAAAATCAATTAAAAAAAAAAGGAGAGAGAGAAGTAAAAATCTGCTTTAAAAAATCTGTGACATCCTGGGCGACTTAGCTGCTTATTAGGCCCTACTTACTAAGGTAAAGCATCAGAACTGTACAATCTCTCTCTGCTCTAATCCCCAGAAGTTGACTGTTTTCAAGGTACACAGTACATACTGTATCTTCCACTAAAAATATTAGCTTTCAGGGTGTTGGGGAGACTGACTACAGAAAATGTCTTAGGAAATGTCTCATTTTCCTCCTTAACACCTTGTACAGTGCTCACCACACAGCCAGGCATTCAATCACTATTTGCTAAAGGAATATTCAGCACGAGAATTTTTAGGAAGAGAAATAAGAATCAACTTTCTATTTCAATGGACAGTTTAAAACAATGTCTGACAATGCAGAGGCATTCCTACCTCTCCTGATTTCCACTGGATTAGCACCTTTGCTGATCTTCTCGAAGCCTTCCTTGGCAATGGAGCGTGCCAGCACAGTAGCCGTGGTGGTGCCATCCCCAGCCTCTTCATTTGTATTATTGGCAACATCTTGAACAAGTCTTGCGCCAATATTTTTATATTTATCTTTCAAGTCGATGGACTTTGCAACGGTCACACCATCTTTTGTTACTTTGGGACTTCCCCAGCTCTGTTCAATAATCACTGTTCTTCCCTGTAATTGCAGAGGGAAAAAGAAGGGGAAAAAGTTACAGAACCACACACTTGAAAGCCTCAACATATTATCAAGATCTGCAGCATAAACCTCAAGGGCAAGTTCATCAATGAACTTAGTTTACAGAAAAACACCTCGTTGTTGTCAAGTGCATAACTTTCGATAAGGTATTCTAGAAGATAAAAATCCTAGAGACTAAAGGATGTTATAAAACAGGAGCATTTGAGATCTTCCTGGCAACTATAATCAGTTATGCTCAAATAAACGCAAAAACTCTAAAAATATAATGAAATTCTTCACGTTACTTATACTTCAAGTTTTCCCCAGTGCCTGCTACCTTGAAAGTCATGTGAAAACTTACTTTTAACTTGCTTTAAAGTGTAGTTACTAAAATATTAACTGCAAGGCAAGCACAATGCACTCTTGCGGGGCCACTGAACATTAAATATTTCTCAAGTATGGTGCAGAGTATTGGCAGCTTTTCGTTTGAACCAAAGCTGCTATTTGGGAGGTATGCCAATGCCTTATTTTTTTTCTCAATTCTTTATTGTTTAAAGTATTACATATGTCTCCTTTCCAATGCCTCATTTATACAGTTTGGATCACTTTGATATTTGAATTGTTTTCAAACTAAAATGAACCATCACTCCACTGTGCACAACCTTCAAAGGCCTCTTCAATTTATTACCGCTCACTCACCAGTCTCATGTTAAGCGAGACAAATTTTTTAATGTGCTTTGGAACAGAAGGGACAGCAGAAAAAAGTAGGTAAAACTAGAACCTTCAAGAACGTATTTAGGTATTATAGGAGATAAGTACCATCCTTCCCTCTATGCTTGCTATTTACTGGGATACAATCCAAAATTTAACAAAAGCTGGCAAGCAAAGTGAACCCTACCTGGAGTTTAAGAATCCATCTTAAGCTCTGAGTTACCAATGGATTACATCACACATTATACAAAATGAAATTTCTTAAATTTCTTAAATTTAAGTTTTAAGACTATCACATATAAGGAAAAGAAAAAAAATAACCATTAATGTGGAACTTACATGTAAATTGGGTTCTCTCAAAAGTGGACACTCATATACTGTCCAAGTTCAGCGTGACTATGCCATCAGTAAAATATGACTTAACTCGCAGTACTATCAATGACAATAAAATAAGAATACTGATACCTTTGGCCCCATAGTAACGGCTACAGCATCGGCTAAAAGGTCGACACCTTGAAGCATTAAGGCTCGAGCCTCGGCACCGAATTTTACATCTTTGGCATAAGCCCGAGTGAGATGAGGAGCCAGCGCCCTGGACACGGGCCTCATCTGGCGAAGGACTGTGTGCAATCGAAGCATTTCTGGGGAGCGGAGGAGACAGGCATGTCAGCGGTACATCCACACCCGCACCCCGAGAGGCTCCACCCGCGCCACAGAACAAACGGCGGACGAGAACCGGGCTGACCTGGGCCAGCCCCGATGCCCGGGCCCCCGCAGGCCTGACCTGCAGCACCGGCACCGGGCAGCCGTCTGCCACCCAGGGCCCTGCTTCCGCTGCTGCTAGCGAAAGCGCGTTCATCTTCCGCTGCTGAGACGGCCCGTGAGAGCCAACCCCTCCAACGCGCCCCGAGACCCGAGTCCGCGGAAAAGGAGATCATGAACTCGGGGGGTCGGCGTAACAAAAATATCCCCCGACTCTGCAGAAACTTGATCAAAATGGTATCCCCTAGGCCGCCCGTCTATGCCGCTGGACTGTCTGCTCGGCCCGTCCACTCTCGCCCGGCCCCACTAGCTGCCCATGCGAACGACACCAG
>NW_005871051.1:3837971-3854829 GCF_000147115.1 Myotis lucifugus
GCGGCGCGATAGCGGAGCACGGGCGGAGGCGGCCGGAGCCATGGTGAGCCCCGCGTGGGCACCGGTCGGCCCGGGGGCGGGGACCCCCCCAGCCGGTTCTCGTTGGCAGGGGCAGGAGTCGCTCAGGGGCCCGCACCGGCCCGACACCTGGGGACGCCGGGCCCCCCGACTCTTCCCTCCGCCGCGGGCTCTGGGCACGCGCGTGTGCAGCGGGCGTGGGGCCGGGAGGCGGGAGCCGGGACGCGCGTGCGGCCGCCCACCCGCTGTCCCCGGCAGGTCCTCGGTGGACGGGCGATGTCGGGCAGGAAGCGTGGCCCTGGGCGGAGGGGTGGACTTGAGTGTCTGCTGAGAATGCCCTGAGGGAGGGAAATGCTTGACCTTGGGATGGACGCAGGTCGCCTTTGGAAGCCCGTCTGGCTGACGACCCTCCGGAGGGGACGGGGCAGGACCTGGGCATGTGCGCGGGGCCGTCCGCAGGTCTCCCGACCCAGCAGTCCGAGCTGCGATCTCCGTCGCGTTCGCCGAGGCATGGCCTGTGCACGGCATGGCCACGGCCGCTGTTCCCACCCGGGCCTTTCCCTCCCGCAGGCAGGACAGGCCTTTCGGAAGTTCCTCCCCCTCTTCGACCGCGTGCTGGTGGAGAGGAGCGCCGCGGAGACCGTCACCAAGGGGGGCATCATGCTGCCGGAGAAGGCCCAGGGGAAGGTGCTGCAGGCCACCGTCGTCGCCGTGGGGTCCGGCTCCAAGGGAAAGGTAAACCGGAGCTAAGTTGCAGCTGGGGTGTGTGTGTGTGAAGTGGAAGGGAAAATAAATCCTTGGTTGTTATTAAAAGTAGCCCTTTAAGTAGCTGGTATTGTTTTCGGGTCGTTTCCTTAGTTCCGTCCCGTCTGCTCTGGCTCTTTAATGAAAATGATCGTAAAATGAAGTTGCTCGTTCTTACGTGGAGAATTCAGCTTTGCTATTGCTGAAGGCGGGCCGTTAAGAATCGGGCTACTCTCTAACTCTGAGGCTGCCCTACCTGACCCCCCACCACCTTTTACCTTCCTTGGCTTACCTGTGAAGCTAACAGGTTGCTCTGTGCCTTCCAGGTATCCTCCAGGTAACTGGTTAGATCTCAGCCTCTCCAAGTGTCACCCTGAATACACAGATAATGCCCTTGGGGTCAGATATGGGAATTGCATTGTTGCAAGTTGCCTGCAAGAAAGTTCTAGCAAGGAGCCAGGAGTAGGAAGCCTGTAGGAAGCGAGCCCTGCGCTTCAGTCCCTGTCTCTCTCCAGATCTGTTTTTGAGAAAAGGAAATCGAATCCCAAAAGCAGTCTGTTCCAACTCAGGACGTTTTTCTTACATTTTTGAATGCTGAGCTAAACATGACCGTGTGCACATGGTTTTAAAAACTGGCTTATTTCAAACGGTCCAGTCCATAGGTTATGTTAATATTTAACCTTTAAAAAATTAGCTCAAGTTAGCTTTTTCCCGGTATAACTTCTTGAACTTTTACACTGAAGTCAGGTTTTAGTTTAAGCCACCGTGTGGGCATTGTTTCAAAATGTAACTAACTCTCCAGTGATACCTTGGAGTGCAGAACTAAGGTTGTAGATACCATATCACTTAACTACCAAGTCCTTTTTCAACACTTGGCTTGAGTGAGCACATTTGATTAACCCCAGTTAGGTGTGAATGTTTGTGAGCTAGATGTCTTTGCTAATACATATCCTTATTTTCTGAAGGGTGGAGAGGTTCAACCTGTTAGCGTGAAAGTTGGAGATAAAGTTCTTCTTCCAGAATATGGAGGCACCAAAGTAGTTATAGATGACAAGGTGTGTAAACTTAATGTATTTTCTTAAAATCTTAGTAATTTAAAAAAGTTACATGTTTGCTTTTTTTTTTTCTTAACTAATGGTTTCTCTATTTGCAGGACTATTTCTTATTTAGAGATGGTGACATTCTTGGAAAGTATGTAGACTGAAATAAATCACTATTGAAATGGCATCATGTGAAGCTGCCCATTCCATTGAAGTTCTGAAATCTTTCATCATGTAAATAATTTCCGTGTCTCTTTTATAATAAACTAATGATATCCAAACTGATGACATCCAGTGTCTCTTAAAATTTAGTTTCACTGTACTGATATAAACATTTCTAAATAAAAATATATGAATAAATGGTTTTAGGGTTCTTTAGTTTATGCTTTTTTTCTTAAGTAACCTGCAGAGAATTTTGGAAAACAAGGCTTTCAGTTTTCACATTTAATTTAGCCTTAGTACATAAATATTTGATACTGATACAAAGCCATGAATTTACAGTTACATTTTCTTTGAGAGGCAATAGGCACTTATTTGAGATGCAAAAGAACAGAATCCATTGACATAAAAAACATCCAAACCTATAAGAGTTGATAATCCCAGAATGGTAGTTTGCAGGTTTTTTTTAACGCATTGGAGAGTAAGGAATATTACATGAAGGTGGGAGAAGGCAAGATGGGGATTGGATTACAGAAGAGTTAAGACTGGCCTTTCGGGTGGTTGTCTTTAGAAGAGAGTTTGAAAAGAAGCATTTCAAAGGTGTGTTGATCTATTTAGATGCACAGACACAAGACAGGGCTTGCTTAGGCAAAGATAGGCCTTTTTCCTATATGCCTGGGGTGTGACTACCCACCATGACCTGCCCAGTTAGGATTTTATGATCAGATCACCCTGTGAGATTTGCCATAGAACCACTCTTCTGTGCACAAAGCTGCTGTACACCCATTCAGACAGAAACCCAAATGGTGTTCCAAAAGAAGGTGAATAATTGAACAGAAGGAAGGGATTTCCGCAGGTGCAGGTAAGCTAACAGTGATGCTAATTCTAAAGAATGTTCATGGGGTATGATGTCTGCTTTTTGGGAGCTTTGCAAACAGCTTGGAATAAAAACTGCTCTGGGCCCAGTACAAAGGTTAATTTGCCCACTTGGAACTTTCTAAAGGGTTGAAGAGTGAGACTTGCAAGGCAGTTCCGCTGGGGTGACAGCTTCCACTTTGAAAAGTACCTCCGTTTATATTTTCACAAGTTAGGGTCTAGTGAGGTGAGCTGGGGAGGGCACTGCTACACACAATCACTTAGCATCCCAGACTACCTACTAGCCCAATTGTCCTGGGACTGTGGGGGCCACTGCATAGAGAAGCATATAGGGGCATTTATGGTCCAGGTCTAGAACTTCATCCCTCACTGGTGTTGGTTAGGAAATTCCAGACTGAGTGGCATAAAATTTCACTCCTGGGAGAGGCTGAACCATGAAAATGTCTAAAAAACATTTTAAAAAGGTGAAGTCAACAAGCCTTGGCCAGAGAGCTCGCTTGGTGAGAGTCATGGTCCTTATATGCCAAGGTAGCTGGTTTAATCCCGGGTCAGGGCACATGCAAGAAGTAACAGATGAATATACAAATAAGTGGAATAACAAATCAATGTTTCCCTCTGTAAAACAAAACAAAATTTTTTTTAAATATATTTTATTGATTTTTTACAGAGAGGAAGGGAGAGGGATAGAGAGTTAGAAACACCGATGAGAGAGAAACATCGATCAGCTGCCTCCTGCACAACTCCCACTGGGGATGTGCCCGCAACCAAGGTATGTGCCCCTGACCAGAATTGAACCTGGGACCCTTCAGTGCGCAGGCCAACGCTCTATCTACTGAGCCAAACCGGTCAGGGCAACAAATTTTTTTTTAAATCAACTAGCAACCTAACTATAACAAGCTTATATTGAACTATAATTCATTTGTGGAATCTAGTGTTATATTTTTAAGTTTTATATTTAGAAAAATTTGATGAACATTTCCATTTTTTAAATGTTAATACAGGAGGGGGCAGGGGAGAACGGGAGCGGGCTGGAAGAGGTTAATGGGAAAAGGAGGACGTATGTAATACTTTCAACAATAAAGATTAAAAGAAAAAAATGTTAATACTACCATATAATTTACTTGGCCAAAAAAATCCAAGGCAAGGTGTATGATAGCAACCATTGGCTAAGTGCCTTCTATATGCCGGGATAGGCACAGTGTGATAAAAATTACAGTTAACACATCAGGATCTTTTTCTAGGTTCTGGCTTCTGTTGCAGGTACTCTGCATATATCAATTGGTTTAATTTTTCAACAACCCTATGAGCTAGGCTACTATCACTCTCCACTTGTCCATGAGGAAGGTGGGGCACAGAGGGGTTCAGTGATAGCCAAGATCACCTAGCAGGAAGTGGCAAAGCCAGGAATTGGATTTAGGTAGTCAACCTCCAGCTGCTACTGTCTGAAACTTCATCCTCTCTGGACTCTGCTACTTTTGTCAGCTAATTCTAAGCACTCAATACATATTTCAATCCTGGTGGTAACCACTGTGGCATGGGAAGGGTGTGTGTGTGTGTGTGTGTGTGTGTGTGTGTGTGTGTGTGTGTGTGTAAATGTCTGGCAATTAGTAGGTATCTAATACATAGTTTGTTGAATTTAACAAATAGGAAACTGAGTCACAGAACTGGATAAATAGCTTGATTTAGCTCTAGCGGCTAGGGAGAACTAAGATGTGAACCCAGATAATTCTACTCGAGTTGAATACCACCCCCTAAAATCAGCTATGAGATATTTCTGTGTTGGTGATCAAATTTATTTGAGTTTCTTATAAACTATTCTGATCATGTCTTAAAAGTTGTGTCCCAGCCTGGCTGGTGTGGCTCAGTGGTTGAGCGTCGACCTAGGAACCAGGAGGTCGGGGTTCGAGTCCCGGTCAGGGCACATGCCGGGGTGGCAGGCTCCATCCCTTGTGAGGGACGTGCAGGAGGCAGCCAATCCATGATTCTCTCTCACCATGGATGTTTCTGTCTCTCTCCCTCTCCCTTCCTCTCTGATATCAATAAAAACATATTATAAAAAAAAAAGTTGTGTTCCAAAAAATAAAAAGTTGTGTCCCATATTTTCCTTGTAAAATTGAAATCTAAATGAAGTAAATGGCATGGAATATGGTCTCAGCTTTTGATAATGCTTCTATCAGTAAAGTAGTAAGTGTAGGCATTTGCATTTATGTGCAAGGCATTTAGTGGCATTTGTTATACTGAGGGTTAACTTATTTTATTACGTACAAGAATTATGATTAAAAGCTCTACAGCACCCAAGTGGGTCATCAGTTTCCTACTGTGCAAAGCTAGATAATGGGCTTTGCAGATCCTAACCTTGAAAGCTCCGGTTTCCCTGTTATCAGTAAGAAAATTGAGAAGAGATGAAGAAACTTGTTCAAGGCCATGGGGCTGGTAACTTGCAGACTTAGGAATCTAGGCCAAAGGCCCTGGCTGTCCCATTCCCCCAAGTTTGTTTTCTGAAGACCCAAGTAAGTACAAGAGTTTTGAGATCTAAGATGACAGTTTCCAAACCTTGGTTCATCCAAACCTGGTGTACTTAAAATGTCAGCGCTCTATTCATAACCTAAATCAGAAGGATGAGAGAATTTTTTTCTTTTAATTTTGTTTTTGTTTTTTTTTTGCACCACAGAAATAGTCCTGTGATGCTGGTTTAGCAGAATTGGTAAAGAAAGAATTTCACGCTGAGATTATGTTGGGAATAGGCAAAAAAATTGTGACACGAGAAAGACCCAAAATAGGGACATTGGGGGCATGGGACCAGGTTTCAGAACAATATGTTATGTACTGTTTGTTCAACAGAAAAATAATAATGATGGAATAATAATGATGGTAAAAGGTAAACAAACTAGGTATAATTCTAACTGGAATTTTCATAATATAATTTTTGAGCGCTTGCCAGGCATTTGTGCTAGCACTTAACATGTCATCTTGCTTAATTGTAATCATAGCAACCCTGTGAGGCAGATACTCTTTGCCTCATGGGTGAAAGATGTACAGAGAAGTAGAGGAATTTGTTCAAGGTGACAGAAATTTTAAGTCATAGGTGGGAATTGAACTCAGGTTTGTCTGACTTCAAAGTCTGCCTTCCATATTCTACACAAAAAAATCAGGAAACTGAAAATAAAATTAAAATTACCCAGGGAACTGTTCTATTGTACAAATATTATCATTATTAAGATTATGGGTCTTTTCTTTTATTGTTTCAGAATGTATATGTTACAAAAATAATTTATTTTAAAAATTGGGAAATAGGATTTTTTTTCATTTTTTATTTAATTGTGGCAAGAACACTTAATATGAGATCTACCCTCAATAGATTTTTAAAAAATCCTCACCAGAGGATATTTTTCCATTGCTTTTCAGAGAGAGCGGAAGGGAAAGGAGGGACAGAGAGAGAGAAGCATAGATGTGAGAGACGCATCAACTGATTGCCTCCTGCACATGCCCCCTGACCAGGGGATAGGGAGCGAACCAGAAACCCAGGCACGTGCCCTTGACCAGGAATTGAATTCGAGACGCTTCGGTGCAAGGGCTGACACTCTAACCATTGTGAAAAACTGGCCAGGGCTACCCTCAACAGATTTTTAACTGTAATATTGTTGATTATAGGCACATTGTTGTACAACAGATATCTAGAACTTTTTCATCTTGCTTAACTGAAACATTATGTCCATTAATTAACTTTCCGTTTCCTCTCCCCCTTCTCTGGCAACCACCATTCTACTTTTTGCTTCTAAGACTTTGACTATTTTATTTATTTTTTAATACATTTTTTATTGATTTCAGTGAGGAAGGGAGAGGGAGAGAGAGATAGAAACATCAATGATGAGAGAGAATCATTGGTCGGCTGCTTCCTGCATAGCCCCCACTGGGGACCAAGCTCACAACCCAGGCATGTGCCCTGACCATAGGTTGACACTCAACCACTGAGCCACACCAGTCAGGCAAGAGTTTGACTGTTTTAGATACTGACCTCATGTAAGTGGAATCATGCAGTATTTGACTTATGATTGGCTTTTTTCACTTAGCACAGTGTGCTCAAGGTTCATCCATGTTTTCACATGACAGGGTTTCATATATATTCCCCCTAAAATGTATACACACTTTAACAGCTGACAGCTCAATTTTGAAAATGAAATGTATTTTAATAGATACTGCCATTATAATTATTCAGTGTGTATACATTTTTTGAGGCACCGTATATATATTGGTTGACTGTTGACTTATCTGTATATATAAAAAGCCAGCGACCATAATGCTGTAATAACCATAATGACCAGTCACTATGAGGCCCACTGTGGCCAGCGAACCAGCCCCATCAGGTACATATGTCTCTGTTTTTCCCCATTGACCCAAGAGCTCCCTATGTGGTTAGCTGAGACTGATCCCTGGCCAGCATTGCAGCTTTACTTATTCCTCTGCTCAAACCTGCTCTTTTCCCATTCTTCCCAGTTACTGTTCTCAAAAGTATCCTTTAATAAGTACTGCCCACTACCGGACTCTCCCACCTGGATCAAGGGCAGGGCCGGCTGGCCAAATGCCCCACCTCCTTCCCCCCAGCCAGCCCCGCCCCCCATCGGCCCACCCCACCGAGATAGGCCTGCAGCCCCTCCATGCAGCCGGCCCCACTCCTGATAGCTCCCCCCGCCCCAATAGGGGGTGGGGCTGGCCAGCCAATCACCTATGGGCTCACGGCTGGCCAGCGCAGCGTTGGTAGCGGGAGCCTCTCCTGCCTCCGCGGCAGTGCTAAGAAAGCAACAGCAAGCAAAGGAGCGAGGGGTCCCAGACTGCAAGAGGGATGTCTGAGTGCCGGCTTAGGCCGGATCCTTGTGGGGAGTGGGCCTAAGCCAGCAGGTGGACATCCCCGGACTGCGAGAGGGATGTCCCGACTGCCAGCTTAGGCCCACTCTGTGGGGAGCAGCCCTAAGCTGGCAGTCGGACATCCCTCAAGGGGTCCTGGACTGCAAGGGGATGCAGGCCTGGCTGAAGGACCCACCCCCCAGTGCACAAAATTCCTGCACCAGGCCTCTAGTTTTAAATATATTAATATTACTATGTGATAGGCAGTTAGACATGAGCAGAGCAAGGAGCATGGGCCAAGTACAGAAGGTCACTAGGTGGAAAGCCCTGGGTGCCGAAGGGCAAAATGGGAAAACAAGGACCTTGTCTCCAGGAAAACCTTTCTTTCCCTAGCATATTGGTGGTCATGTGGTTTAGATCCTCTGACCTTTCATGTCACTGGTCATTCAGTTCAGACCCTCCCCTGACCTTTCCTCCCTGCCATGTTGCTAGTCATGTGGGTTAGACCCTTAGAGGGGGCACCAAAAAGGAGGCCAGAAAATAGCCCATAAACATTCAGCCCCCAAGACAATGAGATGTGGACCCACATCAAGTACATCTAGACCTCAGTTGTGTTTCAGCTCCAGGCCCAGAAAAGCAGCAAAACCAAAGAAGCCAGGCCATGGCTGACGTCAGGACCAGCTGCATTGACTAATGACCTGTCCTGGTGTTGATCAATCAGTGATCAACAGTGATCCTGAAAGGGCACACCGGGAAAGCTGATACATATCCTATTGGGATCCTCCCCAGAGGCCTCCAGATACTCTCAAGGAGAACCCAAGGAGGCGATCTTTAAGGAACACTCCCCGCCTTTCTCCACCCCCTTCATCCAGGTGCCATTTCCTCGCCTCTCTCTTTTTCCTACGCTCCAAGTGCCCTTCTTGTGTAACTTGTTTTCTGAAGCCCATTGCCTCTACCTCTGTGACTTTCTAAAAAGAAACTGGTATAGTTTTGAGTCTTGCCTCTGAATTCTTTCTTAGCCAGAACTCAAGTAGGGAGGTTGCTGAAGGAAGGTCTGGTCAGACTCCACCACCTAACCCTTGGTGCTGTTAGCGCCGCCGTAATAACTACATGCAACTGTTTCCTGTATTTAACAAGCCTTTCTTTTTATTTACCTTCATGCGACTAGCTCCACCTTCCAAAAGTTTCAGGTGGGCAGGCAGAAGGGTGCCTATTCTCTGAGAAACTGAACGCAATGGTTTTAAACACCGGCCAGAAAAATGTGGGCTCGCCGTCTCAACGCGTAGAAATAGTGACATGGATGCCTAGATTGCCATTTTCTGCAAAAAGCTGTGCGATTCTGGTGTCAAAGATTAGACAGTCGCTACTGATAATGGCCGTTGCGATGCCCTCGTGAATCGATCGGGGAGTGTCTTCCCAAGTCATCCGCCGCCTGTGACCGTTCAGCTCGAGTCGATAAGCAAACTTTTCCGCTTGCTTGCGCGTTCCCATCAGCTGGACGATCGCAAAGAACTGCTGGTGCCCGTCGCACTTCTCCTGCTTCTTCAGGACCAGCATGAAGTGGAAGCCGAAGCAGGACTGCATCATCACCCAGTCCACAGACCCGGGGAGGTTGATGTCGGTGGCGAGGAACACGATGTCCTCCCCCTGCAGGGTGGTGATGGACTTGTGGTGGTGCATCAGGTGGGGCATCACGGCATCCAGGGAGCCCTGCCACTGACAGGACGCGCCGGGGCAGGGGCAGGCGTACAGCCGGAACGCACAGAGCTCCTCGTGGTCCGCCTTTTGGGTGTGCGGCAGAGTGATTTCACACCCCGAAATGGCATGTTTGCAAGGGAACAGGACTGAGTTGGCCACCTTCTCCATGGCCAAGTTGCGGATGGTTCCCAAGGGGCCCCGACAGGTCGGACAGCAGGTGAGCTTGGGGCGACAGTTGCTGCAGACCAGGTGGCCGCTCTGACACTGCAGCGTGGGGGGCAGCGCGTAGTCAAAGCACACGGGACACTCAAAGAGACTGGCCAAGTCATTGTTGGACGCGATGGTGCCCCGCAGGGTGGGCACCTTCTGGGAAGGGGTGCACTTGGAGGTCCCGGTGGGTAACGCGGTGGATGTCCGGCGGCTCATCTGCAGGAACGTGGCCCAGGTGTTCCACATCCTCCAGGAGTAAGTCTGGGGGAGTCGAGAGAGGACCCCAAAGTACCTGAGAAGCGAAGCCCGGGGAAACCGAGGCTTATCACCAAAGGCCCGAGCCTCCCGGCCCAGCCACCGGCGCAGCCTCCTCCCCAACGACATAAACAGGGGAGGAGGCTGCATTCTTGCCAGCGCACAATGCAGGCGCGGGCCGGGGCGGGCGGAGAACGCGGGCACCCGGAACCGAGCGGCCCACCCGGCCTGCGGGGAGGGGCTGTGGGAAACGGCAGGCGCCCGTGCCCAGCTGAGCTCCGCCACGTGGGCCCGTGTACGGGGGTCCCCGCCCTCGCCTGTGGCTTCCTCTGTTTGTTTGTAATTAATCGGAATATTATATAATATATCGGAATAATATAATATATTGTAAGTTTATACCACATTTTTTAAAAATATATTTTCATTGATTTTTTTACCCTGAGGAAGGAGAGGGATAGAGAGTTAGAAACATCAATGAGAGAGAAACATCGATCAGCTGCCTCCGCACACCCCCTACTGGGGATGTGCCCGCAACCAAGGTACATGTCCTTGACCGGACTCAAACCTGACACTCTATCCACTGAGCCAAACTGGCTAGGGTGCCATATGCATCTTAATCTTTTATATCATTCATTTTAAGTTGATGGTTAATTCAAAAACTGAGTTTTAATCAAAGCTGTTTTCAAACATTGTCATAATGTCACGTTGAAGAGTCATATCAATGGTACCAGCCATTGCTTCTCACCTCCTCCGCTCTTGCTCTCTCTCCCTTGCTAAATTACGGTCTTTGAGAAGCCCAAGTCTACTGTTCTCTTGAGCTTCCAATGACTGCTGATGTTCTTTTTGCTTGTCTCCAAGGCACTTGTTTGGCATCTTATTTGAAAAAGATTCTAGAGTGGAGCCAGGGTGCCTTTGATTTTCTTGAAATACTTTGGGTTCCTTTGTATTCTGTTCCAGATGTTTCCGTATCAGTTCCTGTGTTCGAGCTTTTGCTTCCTTCTCTATTGCTGCTTTTCTAAACTGGTTGAAGAGCTCATCGGAGGATTTCCATACACCTGAAGTTTTAACTGGTTTGCCTAAACTTTTCCAAGAGTCAGCATTCTTGATTTTTATATCCTTCTGCACAGAAACTTGACATTCAGACTCGACCACCATTGTGTCATCCCCGGACTGATGCATCACAGTTAGGCCATTCAAGTGATTTTCAGAACCACCTGAGGGAGGCAGGATTTGTAAAGGTGAAATGTTTTTCACACTCAGTTTCTGTTCTAATTCTTGATGATTAATTGCTAACTGGTGGTGATCTGGTGCGGTTCCACTTGAATGTGCAGTCTGATGAAAAAGGGCAATAGTACTAGAGGTTGTATCTCGCCTAGTAGGTTGTATCTTTACTTTCTCTTTAGAAGGAGATCCATTCTGTTTCACTTCAGTAAATTTAGGTAACATTTCTGATTCGGAATCACTGCTGTCTGAAGTAACTGAATCACTGCTACTACTTTCAGACTCTGACGAACTGCTGCTGCTGTCACTCAATCGGGAATCAATGCCAATAACAGCTGTGGATGATGGCGTTTTCTCAGATTTTGTTTGGCATTTTCTGGAATTTAACTGATTATTGACATCTAGTAATCGCTTTTCCAACTCCTGTTTTTTCTGTGCATGAAGTTCTTCATTTGACTTCATTATTTTCTTACTACTAGGTTTTAGTGGTCTTTTTCTTAGACATGCAGCAACATATTTTTCTAGCTCTCTCAGTGTTGTAGTTTTCAGTGTTTTCAAGTCTACCTCTATCTCCTCATGGCTGGAATTTCTCAGTGAAGCTTCTCTTGAATGTATTATATGAAGGACTTTTCCAAGTTTATCTACAGGGAGTTTGCTTATATTCAAACTTAACCGCCTTTTCTCATCATGGCTCATAGGTTCAGCATTATCTTCATCCTCAGACTTCAGAGCCAACACTGATTGTTCCCTCTTCTTTGGATCATTGCTCTTAGATTTCTCCTTTAATTTCATTTGCTTAAACTTCTTTCTTGGATTTTCATCCGTGTTATCAACTTTTCCTTTTTTCTTTTCCCGTTTAGATTTGTCATTTTTTTCCTTTAGCGTATGGAAAGGTACTTGGGATAGAACCTCCAGTTGCTGATGAATAGCTTGAAACTGCTTCTGAAGCTTTGCAATAGAGTGATCTTGGTCGTCTTCAGAATCACCAGAAGAGTTATCTTCAGAGGAAGTTTCAGTACTGCTTTCTCTACCAGGGGACTTTGTGGTATCTGTTTTGATATTATATACAGGCTTACTCTCAACAGGTTCATCTGGGATCTTTGCAAAATGCATTTCAAACACATCCTGGAGCATTCTTGCCATTGTCACTACTTCATGATCTGGAGGACTGCATCTGTAGCAATTCAGGAACATTAATCTAACATCTGCAGCAAATTCATATGCATCCTTATATTCTTGGTTGTCCATTTTTCTCTTGATAGTTCCAAGATCCATTGGATTTTCCACAATGTCATAGTAGTTATGGAGTCCCAATGCAACATCAACAGGATTATAAAAGGGCCATGCATATGAAAAGTGCTTCTTTGCAAACAGTTCTTTCAGAATCTCACTACAGTGCCTTAACGGTTCAGTTACTTTAACTTTATATTGTTGCTGAGAATTCAGCAAAACATTCTTCCCCCCACTTTCTTTTACGGGTGGCATTTTGGCTATTTTTTTTTCTGGAAGTGCTGGGGAAGGTTCACCACTTGCATTAACGACTGAAGTTGTAGGAGTTGTTGTATCTGCTTTCCTCTTTACACCCTTTGTAACCTGGGCCACTGTTTGTGAGGTAGAGTTGGGTGGCGCACCTTGTGCCATATTTAAAGGAGAAGTAGATGATTCAGGAAATACAGAGGGACTCACTTTCGGCTTAAATACTTTTTCTGATCCTTTAGGAGACTGTTTTTCTTTAACAGAAGAAACTGCTACATTCTGTTGAGTGCCTTTCTTTCTTCTTTCCTTACCACCCACAACTTGCTCTTCTTTTGGCATCTGTAATAATTTCTGTTTAAATAAATTCTCTAGAGCTTTTACCATAAGAACAACGTCATCTCCAGGCTTGTTGTATAAATAACAATTCGAGAACATTGTTCTGAAGTCTTCTATGCATTCTGAAGCCTCCACATAATACTTATTTTCCAAGCGCTTCTTAATTGTACTTAAATCCATTGGGTTTTTGATAATGGTGTAATAATCGGGCAAATCTAGTTTCACGGCATCCACAGGCTGCTGAAAAGGCCAGGAAAAACTATGCTTCCATAAAGCCTTCAAGACAACTTTTTGTAGATACTGCAGCTGATTTGTCAATCTCCCATTTTTCTTAGTATTTATATATTCTGGTGGTGGAGGGTTAATAATAGCTATTTGTCTTCTTGGCAGAGACATTCTTAATTGCTTCAAATTCTAATATTCTAATGTCTACAAATAAGTGTCCTTTTTCTATAGAAGTACTAGAAGTTGTTATTATGCCTTAGTTTTGGATGATTTAGGTTATTTCAATCTTTCACAGTATTTCTGTTTTTCTAAGACACAAATTGACGTCTTAGCAGGAAAAGTCTGTAAGTTTGTCTTGTAAGAAGGATCTTGTCTGATCGTCCCCTGGAGCTTGCACAGGATAAAATGGTGCAGGCAGCAGTTCTCCACGGTTCTCCACCAACCGTTGCCACCAGCTCTCACCTCGATGGTGGCTGTTCTTGCGCCAGTTGTTGGGGTCCAACCCCAGCAGGTCCAGGGGTTCCCAAAGGTGTGGATGGAGTTGGCGAAGAAGAAATGCGTTCAGTTGATCAGCAGCCTAGCCAGGTTCTCCAGTCAAGTTCTCCAGCCAGGTTCTGTCTGTCTTCTCCTGTTACATCTGTATTTATACCAGTTGAGTTTAATCCTATCCATTCTATTCCAAAGGTTAGGCGTTTCTTATCTCCATTCCAAAGTCACTACTCTATTGTTCTGTTAAGCTACAAGGAAGTAACTGAAGGAGATTATCCTAAGTAAAGATTATGTAGCTTAAGCGAGATTGTTCGTAGTTAAAGTGATTAATTACCCGCCTGGCACTTAGTTAAGGGGTTTTATTCCCTCCCTAACTCCAGGGAAAAATCCCCACCTGGGGAAACAACCTTTCTCAGGGAGGTGGTCCTGTTTAAAACACATATCCCATATACACCAGGTCCCTTGAAACATAAGCTGTGCAGATGTTTCTTCCCTGCAGCGACTGTGTCAAGCAGCAAGGGTGGACTGGCTTCCGGCAAATTTTCATACCAAATAATTTTCAAATATGTTGAAAATATATGTATAAAATTGTATATAGACACTAATTTGTTCAACTATGAATATACATCCCCACGCTTCCCTACTGCTTCAACTTTGCTTGGCCTGGAATAAAATCTCCTGCATCTCTGTGATGGTTGATGGAGTCCCAGACTTGGAAATGTTCAGTGGCCGGAAAAAAGGACTGCAAGAAATTCTTTCCCCAAAGTGCTCCATCAGATATCCTTTCGTATTTCTTTAGGCTAAATTGCAGTCACATGTTTATTCTTTAAAAAAAAAAAACACAACCTAATTTTGGAGGAAGGGAGAGAACCGGGGGGGGGGGGGGGAGGGAGAGAAACATCATTTTATTGTTCCACTTATTTATGCATTTGATGGTTGATTCTTGTATTATATATGCCCTGACTGGGGTTTGGACCCACATCTTTGGTATATGAGGACGACACTCTAACTAATTGAGCTATCTCGCCAGGGACATGTTTATTCTTTAATTAAACATTGGTTTACACCAGCAATTTTCAGTCGGTGTGCCATGGCAAGAATTTGTAAAACTTGAAATACCTGACTATTTCAAAAAGAGGGCACTGACCTCTTTTCCCTTAGATTGTTGTCAAATAAAAAATGACAATAATCAATACAACAATAGCCGTCCCATATGAATGAATCAAAATTATACCTATATTTTTGGCAGATGAGCAAAAATTGTGTATTTTGGTGTGCTGCAGAATTTTAGTAGTTTATGTGTGCCATGAGGTGGAAAAGATTGAAAATCACTGGCTTAGACCAATAGGGATTTATAATTCAGCTGGAGACGGGTATACCTATCCCAGGCCCTACAGGGAAAAATGGATATTGAGCAAGATCAAAGGGGAAGGATAGCAAGCAGGCAACCAACAGGGGCTGCTTCAATACCTAAGACATTTTGCTTTGCAGTATAGTAGTCTACAGCTCCCCCTTTCCCATTAATTTTTATTTTTTGAGGAAAGTACCTTATACTTCTTATTCATGTTTCTCGGCACCTGCTCAGTGCCTTACTACACATAATGGGCATTCACTATTTTATCTGGATTTGAAAATTCCCCCAAAGAATTTCATATTGATAGATATTTTTTATTGATTTCAGAGAGAGGAAGGGAGAGGGAGAGAGATATAAAAACATCAATGATGAGGCCCGGCTGGTGTAGCTCAGTGGTTGAGCTTCAACCTATGAATCAGGAGGTCACAGTTCAATTCCCAGTCAGGCCACATGCCCAGGTTGCAGGGCGTGCAGGAGGCAGCCAGTCAATGATTCGCTTTCATCATTGATGTTTCTCTCTCTCTCTCTCTCTCTCTCCCTCTCTCCCTTCATCTCTAAAATCAATAAAAATATATTTAAAAAACACACACACAAAAACCTCAAGGATGAGAGAGAATCATCAGTGGGCTGCCTCCCATACTCCCCCCACTAGGGAATTGATCCAAAAACTCTGGCATATGCCCTGACCGGGAATTGAACCTTGACCTTCTGGTTCATGGGTCAACGCTCAACCACTGAACCACACTGGCCAGGCTGGATAGATATTTTTGAAATTCCTTATGATACTATGGATTTATAAAATATTTTCTTCTAAAACTCTAAGAGACTTCCAGGAATATTTACGTTTATATTTACTTTCATACTCTAAGAGGTTAGAGAGAGAACTGCTGTGAACTATTTTCATTAAAAATTAAAGAAACTGGGAGAACCAAGATGGCGGCATAGGTTAACGCCGGAGTTTGCTGCCTCGAACAACCACTTCAAAAATACAACTAAAAGATGGAAGGACATCACCCAGAACCACAGGAAGGCTGGCTGAGGAGAGATTCTACAACTAGAAGTAAAGAGAAATCCATACCGAGACTCAGAGGAGGCGCATTGTGGAGGTAAAATACTAAGGTGCGGAGGTGCGCGTGGAGCGGGCTGGCGGCGGAGGGTGCGGTTGATGTTTTCAATCGGGAGGGAGTTTCAGACTCTGAGCTCCAGATCTGGGCGAGTCTCTAGGGCCCCAGACTCAAACGGGAGAAGAGGGAAGGCAGCTTTCTCTCCGAGGTTTGCAGCGGTTGCAGAGCCCCTGGGGACGGAACTGAGAGCAGCCATAACTTCTCGCTCCCGCCCGCCCTGTAGATCCCCAGGGACCCGCCCCGCCCAAGCCCTGCACAGAGGCATTTGCCGGATAGCCTCAGGCAAAGGCTAGATCAGCACCGCCCTAGAGATCCAGCACAGAAGCGCTCCCACTGCAGACACAGCTGACTCTCATAGCCAGTTAGCCTGGAGGTCAATTCACCCCTAGTATTGCCGACAACAATATAGGCTTAACTACAACAAGACTGCGCACAAAGACCACAAGGGGGTGCACCAAGAAAGCATAAAAAATGCGGAGACAAAAAAACATGACAGAAATGGAGGATATAGAGCTAAAAAACGCACTTTTGAGGGCTTTCAATAATTTGCTAGAAACTGCCGATAAACTTGATGAGAGCCTCAAGAAATCTAATGAGACCCTCGATGTTGTGATAAAGAACCAACTAGAAATTAAGCATTCACTGACTGAAATAAAGAATATTATACAGACACCCAACAGCAGACCAGAGGAGCGCAAGAATCAAGTCAAAGATCTGAAATGCGAAGAAGCAAAAACACCCAACCTGAAAGCAAAATGAAAAAAGAATCCGAAATACAAAGATAGTGTAAG
>NW_005871051.1:3855216-3858174 GCF_000147115.1 Myotis lucifugus
AGATAAGGAAAAGCTAAAGGAGTTCATCACCACTAAACCAGTATTATATGAAATGCTGAAAGGTATCCTTTAAGAAGAGGAAGAAGAAGAAAAAGGTAAAGATACAAATTATGAACAACAAACATGCATCTATCAACAAGTGAATCTAAGAATCAAGTGAATAAATAATCTGATGTACAGAATGAACTGGTGATTATAATGAATCAGGGACATAGAAAGGGAATGGACTGATTATTCTTGGGGGGGAAAGGGGTGTGGGAGATGTGGGAAGAGACTGGACAAAAATTGTGCACCTATGGATGAGGACAGTGGGTGGGGAGTGAGGGCGGAGGGTGGGGCGGGAACTGGGAGGAGGGGAGTTAGGGGGGGAAAAAAAGAGGAACAAATGTAATCTGAACAATAAAGATTTAATTAAAAAAAAAATTAAAGAAACTTTTAGCCCTGACCAGGTAGCTCAGTTGGTTAGAGCGTCATCCGAAAACACCAAGGTTGTGGGTTCCATCTCTGATTAGGGCACACGCAAGAATCAACCAAGTGGGTGCATCAGTAAACCCTGGGTGCGCGAGGGTTTACTGAAATGGTCGCCATTGTGCAAGCTGGGTCAGCCCAAGTGGAACAATAAATTGATGTTCCTTTCTCTCCCTCTCCCTCCATCTAAAATCAATTAATCTTTTTTTAATAAAAAAGGAAACTTTTATTTGATACCATGTTCAAAGTCTTCTGGTCAACAGGCAAGATAATCTAGATTTTCTAGTCCCAGCTCAGAGTTATTTTAAATTTTCTATATTGCCTTTGAGAAGACTACTTCTCCTTTAACCAAAATATTCCAGTTTTTACATTATTACATGTAACTTATTATTGATTATACTCTGTTTTTCTTTTTCTTCTTCCCTCTCCAAATTAACCCTGGTTATAGAAAGGTTTTTGTTTAAAGGTCATAATCTGAAGACACAGAGGAAGTAAAATGTGAAGGTTATGAGCTAGAAATATTTCAACCCTAAAGAACAAGGTTTTTCCTCTGAACAAGGCCAGAGTCGACATCACATGCAACTTTATTGGACTTTTCAAAGAGATGAATGTGTATTTTGTTCCTGAATTAAAAATCTACTTATTCTACTTATTCCTTTTTTTCTCTTGTTCTTATCAGATGCGCTGAAACAGTATAACAAATATGGACGTAAGAAAATATTAAGGTGAGCCCCTCAACGATAGGTACCTGATATTTACTGCTCAGGGGCACAGAACATGAGAAATTTTAACTTAATCCTTGGAGATGGGTTGTCCACAGACCTACTTAAAACTCTGCTCTTACACCCACCCCATGTCTCTTCGGGAGACAACATACTTCGGATTCTCACTTGTCTTAGATTCTCACTGTATCTCGTAAGAGAACTGGTAACTTACACATGTCCCATTGCTAGACACTAAGCAATTTCTGATTACGGACTGGGTCTTTGCATTCTCCTGCTTCGGGGCTGAACACATAGTGGGGATTGACTAATAAATATTTGTTGAATGAATAAACCTTTTGTATCTAGAAGATGGTGATGAAATTGAGAATTAAGTCTTTGCTCTTGGCCCTGACTGGTTTGGCTCAGTGGATGGAGCGTCGGTCTGCGGACTCAAGGGTCCCGGGTTCGATTCCGGTCAAGGGCATGTACCTTGGTTGCGGGCACATCCCCAGTGGGGGGTGTGCAAGAGGCAGCTGATTGATGTTTCTCTCTCATCAATGTTTCTAACTCTATCCCTCTCCCTTCCTCTCTGTAAAAAATCAATAAAATATATTAAAAAAAAAAAGTCTTTGCTCTTGAAAAGTTACCAGTCTATACATCTTCAATAAAACAGGAATCCTACTTAAGGCAAACCAACTTCCCATTGTTAAAATTCTCGGAGCCAAAGTTCCAAGTATCTGACAGTTACTCAGTTTTGCACACACTCAGTTTAACCAACCTCTCCTCCAGGCCTCACACCTTCGGATGATGTCTGTGACATGGTTCTCTCTGCATTCTCAATATACCTTTTCCTGTATTTGATAGGATAGCTGATGTTTTCTCTTGGAAGTCACCCTACTGTATGCACTCTTCACCCGCTGTCTCCCCATTAGGTATCTATCCTAAGGCCTCTCCCATCCCAGATCAAAGATTTGAGGTTTCTAAGCAGGAAACAACAACAACAAAAAAGTTTGCCAAAACGGCCATGATTTCATGACTAAAGAGAACACTCAAAACTTGCAAGGATGCCCTAGCCGGTTTGGCTCAGTGGATAGAGCATCGGCCTGCGGACTGAAGGGTCCCGGGTTCGATTCCGGTCAAGGGCATGTACCTGGGTTGTGGGCACATCGCCAGTGGGGAGTGTGCAGGAGGTAGCTGATCGATGTTTCTAACTCTCTGTCCCCTCTCCCTTCCTCTCTGTAAAAAATCAATAAAATGTATATTTTAAAAAAAACTTGCAACGAAGAAAATTTGAAATCCTGTGTGATCTACAACTCCCACCAGGAGGCATTCAGTTGCTCCTCGGGCTTTCTGACTTGCAACACGAGCTCATTTTGTCCGTCTAACGCCCCCTACCAGGTGTCCACTGGTCTCGGATCACTGGCATCTGGGGCCTTGACGCAACCGACTTGTCATTGAAAAAGTCCTTGCTTTGAGGACGGCGGATGGTGCAGCCATCCCTGACACTCTCGGCCCCTGTCTAGTCTGATCTGGGATGGGACCGATGTCATGCAGGGTCTTTTGGAGTTCCTGTAAGAAGAGGGTCGGTCCGCCCTTCCCGCCTTTGCGTGCCTAAGGACTGGGGGGTTTTCGCGGACGGATTATTGCTTGCGCGAGGGCTACCGAGGACGGGTCGTCATTGTGCAGAGCTCTGTCCGACTCATGGTAACGGATCGTAAAGCCCGACTAGAGCGCGCAGGGCCGGGACCTCTCGACTCGGTGGAGGATCGCCGCCCGCCCGGGAGTC
>NW_005871051.1:3859503-3872552 GCF_000147115.1 Myotis lucifugus
TAGGTCCCACCTGGCATCTAGGACTCACCTGGCATCTAGGTCCCACCTGGCGACTAGGTCCCACCTGGCGTCTAGGTCCCACCTGGCGACTAGGTCCCACCTGTCATCTAGGACTCACCTGGCATCTAGGTCCCACCTGGCATCTAGGTCCCACCTGGCGACTAGGTCCCACCTGGCGACTAGGTCCCACCTGGCGTCTAGGACTCACCTGGCGTCTAGGACTCACCTGGCGACTGGGTCCCACCTGGCGACTAGGTCCCACCTGGCGTCTAGGTCCCACCTGGCGACTAGGTCCCACCTGGCGTCTAGGACTCACCTGGCGTCTAGGACTCACCTGGCGACTGGGTCCCACCTGGCGACTAGGTCCCACCTGGCGTCTAGGTCCCACCTGGCGTCTAGGTCCCACCTGGCGTCTAGGTCCCACCTGGCGACTAGGTCCCACCTGTCATCTAGGACTCACCTGGCATCTAGGTCCCACCTGTCATCTAGGTCCCACCTGTCATCTAGGTCCCACCTGGCGACTAGGTCCCACCTGTCATCTAGGTCCCACCTGGCGACTAGGTCCCACCTGGCGTCTAGGTCCCACCTGGCGACTAGGTCCCACCTGGTGTCTAGGTCCCACCTGGCGACTAGGTCCCACCTGGCGTCTAGGTCCCACCTGGTGACTGGGTCCCACCTACCTGGCGACTAGGTCCTACGTGGTGACTAGGACCCACCTGGCGTGTGACGCACCTGCCCGGCTTGCCCCATCAGCTGGTGTAGCCGGATCTGGGTGGTGATCCTTGTCTGCGCCTCCTCCTGCTGTTTGCCTTTGGCTACTTCTCTCTGCAGCTGTTCTCTGGTCCGGCAAGTGCTCATCCTCGGTTGCGACTGGTTGGAGGTCATTCCCTGTGAATTTCCTTGTTGTTATGTGTGAGGCACAGGGAATGAACTGGTGATCATTTTACTGGTGTTCGCTTTCAGGAGGGCAGTAGTTGGGTGAGTTGGTGCTTATTTAGGTATTGGTTCTTGGGATTTGCAGAAGAGGGATGCCTCACGTTCTTTAAAAAATCAAATTGGCCTTTAGACTCTGTCTGACGAACCTGCCAGCTGAAATGGCTTGCTCTTGAGTAGATGCTCTAAAATTAGAAGAGGTGTGTTACAATGTAATTTTAAAGGAAAAGTGGTACAAGTGGGAAAAAGACACACAACAAAACAAAACAGAAAACCATAAAGCTGTGACCGTATGCCGGAGAGTAGCTTTTCATATCTTGCACAGAATTTTGGAAAGGGAGTCCTTTCGAAGGAATCTTTGAGATCCAGACACCTTCCCAGATGCATGTTACAGATAGGAAAACCGAGGCCCTGAGAATCAGCCCCGAGAACCCTCTGCATTTGCTCAAGGTCCCATAGTTTTGCATTCTTAGTTCACTGGTGACTTTTTCTCCGTAAACAAGTTGCTTCTAGGATTGACTTTTAGAGAATTTGGTTTGGAAGTCCTTACTAGAGTCACATTTAGCTGTCAGTTGCTCTGGCAGTTTTGTTGTCATACTACTGGACATTTTTATTTAGGCTTTTTACCCTTTCCAGACTTTCTTTACCTGCAAATACTCTCTTAGATATCTTTACTTCTTATTCTGTGGGAACATTGTTGTTGTTTTTTTCTTTTATTAAGTGATCAACTTTTATATTTTATATTAAAAAAAAAAAGAAGTGAACTCCCATTCTGGTAATTGTCATCCATTTTTATTTACTCAAAAATTATGAAGTTTGAAAGGAAAGAAAATAATATATTGTAAATTAATATTGTAATACATCTGTCTGCTATGAGTAAGTCACATATAAGAAAGCTCCTTTGCTTTTTCCACGTTGTCATAGATCAAGGTTGTTAAATAAAATGTGGCAGAAAAGATTAGGGTTAAAAAAAAAGACTGCTTACATAGCATGCTGTCCTGTCACACTAATTTCCTTCAGCGAAATGAGTCTATTCCAAGATGACTTATTTAGAGCTATCAGAGAGTAGTGGAGTGTCTTCCTACTTTTTTTAAGATTGGTTAGATTGGGAATTGGCACATAGTTGGTTTTCAGTAAGTGTTTATTGACTGAATTAGATGAGAACATTCATTAACCTGGATTTTTGGTTCCTCCTTTCAGTGTTTAAATTTTATCACAGGTGTGATGAGGCAGAATATTTAATTCCCAATTAACTTTTTTTTACATCTTTTCTGTATATTACTATGTGTTTTCTAACATTTTAATAACAAATATTATATTGGCTGTTTTATTTTTGATGGAGCTCATATTTTGTTTAGATATTTAGAACATCATTAGAATTGGAATAATAGTTTAGAATGTCTTTCTAAAATAAAATAACACTTGTGCTACTACTAACACTAGCTGTTCTCTTGGTAAAAACTGATCAGTTTTATGGTGCCCTGAGAGTTTTTTATTTTTATTTTTTTATTAATCTTCATCCAAGGATATTTTTCCATTGATTCTTAGAGAGAGTGGTAGGGAGGAGGAGAGACAGAGAGAATCATCAATGTGGAGAGAGTTATCTGTTGGTTGGGGCCAAGAATGGAGCCTGCAACTGAGCTACAAGCCAAGCTGGCAAATCTTCAGGTGCCTGGAGACTTTTAAGTGTAACTTTTTGAGAAGATACTTAACCACCATAAACAAAAAAGTAGTACTTATCTCCTCAAGTGATACATGAAAGGTTTATGGGAGCCATATTGAAGGATTTGTGGTTGAAAAAAAGTAACTTGTAGTTCAATTAAATAAAATCTTGGTGTTCACTTAAAAACATTGAGTAAAATTTCTTTAACTTATTTATTGAATAGAGGCCTGGTGCATGAAATTTGTGCACTTGGGGGGGGGGGGCGCGTCCCTCAGCCTGGCCTGTGCCCTCTCACAGTCTGGGAGCCCCTCGATCGATGGCCCCAAAGAGGTAGTCCCCGTCCACCCAGCCAGGGCTCTGTGATGGATTGCCCTGCAGAGGGAGGCCCCGCCCACCTGCTGCAGCCCGCTGGTTGGTGGCCTGGGGCTCCCTCTGCAGGGTGATCATGGGGAGATGGCCGGGCCCCTGACCAATTGCATTGCACCGCCTTGGCTGGCCTGGCGCCAGTGACTGTCATAGTGTGGTCGTCCAGATGGTCGTTCTGCTGTTTGGTAGTTTGGTCGATTTGCATATTACGCTTTTATTATTATAGACTAGAGGCCCGGCGCACGGAAGTTGTGCGGGGGTAAGGTTCCTAGGCCTATCCTGCGATTAGGGCCGTCTTCCCCGGCTGCCAGCAGCCAGCCCTGCCCCCCGCCGCCACCCACCCGGTTCCCAGTTTGCCATCGGGCAATCGGAACCTGACGGCCAGGGGGCGAGGGATCGAGAGGTTGGCCGGTCCCGCCCGCTTGTGACCCTGTCCCCACTGTGGGTCGCCCTCTGTGTGTGGGGCGACCGGTGGGGTGCGGGCCTTGACCTGGCGCTGCCTGCATTCCCCGCCACCCACCCCCGGTTCCCCATTCACCATCGGGTGGTTGGAGCCTGCCAGGCGGGGGGAAGGACCAAGAGTTTGGCCATTCCCACCCGCTCGCCAGCCCCACCCCTGCCATGGGTCACCCTCTGTGTGTAGAGCGACCGTTGGGGCAGGGGTCTTGGCCTGGTGTCGCCCACATCCCCCACCACCCACCCCCAGGTCCCCATTTGCCATTGGGCGATTGGAGCCTGTGGGCCAGGGATAGGGACCAAGAGGTAGTCAGTGCACCTCATAGTGACTGCTCGAGTGGTCATTCTGGTCGTTCTGCCGTTATGGTCGCTGGGCTTTTATTATATAGGATAACCACAATGCTTACAATATGAGCACTTTTCCTCTCCTCTAGTGTAACTTTGGATTTTTATTAAGAATTGACGTTAATCATAATGGTATTGCATCTTGTATTTTAACCATGAATTTTTTTATAGGATTTCTATAATTGGCCTGATGAATCCTTTGATGAAATGGACAGTACACTAGCTGTGCAACAGGTAATAACAATAGTTTCTTTTGCAACACCAATAAACTAAGCAGTTGACCTTCCTTGAGATAGTTAAGTATTCCTATGTCTTTTAGCACAAACCAGAATCCGTGGAATTAATGGATGGCCATTTAAAACTTTTGTCAACCTTCATTTTGTTTTAAGATGGCATATTAAACTATAATCAAACTTAAATATACTTTAATATCTTAAAATATGTTAATCTGTACTATATTAGTGTACCAAATTTGATTTTACAGTGAACTTAATTCAAAATTAATTGAATACTAAATTAGAATAACATTAAATAGAAATAGCATATTGATTTGGTGACGGAACACTTGCGAACATGTACCTAAGCTTTACTTTTTTTTAACCGTTTTTTAAAATCCTCACCCAAGGATATGTTTATTGATTTTAGAGAGAGAAGCGGAGGGCGGGGGCGAAACATTAATTGCCATCGGGCAATCGGAACCTGACGGCCAGGGGGCGAGGGACCGAGAGGTTGGCCGGCCCGCCCGCTTGTGACCCTGTTCCCACTGTGGGTCGCCCTCTGTGTGTGGTTGCCTCCTATATGTGCCCCTACTGGGAATCGAACGCTCAACCTTTTGGTGTATGGGATAACACTCCAACCAACTGAGCCACACCAGCCAGGGCAGGATATTCTTTTTTATTTTATTTATTTATTTATTTGTTTTGGCGGGGGGCAGGATGTTATTAAATATTCTTATTGAAAATCACATTTTGTACTAGTTGGGTTAAAAAAAAAACACACACCAGCTGGTCATTTTTTCAAAATGAATAAAATCTGGAATCTGGGGAAAAAATAATTTCCATAGCTAATTATTAAAAAACTAGAGGCCGGGTGCATGAATTTGTGCACGGGTGAGGTCTGACTGGCCCGCCCCCGATCGGGGTAGGGGGGGCCAATCAGGGGCGGGGCCAGCTGGGGGGAGGTTCTGCGGGAGGTTGGCTGGCAGGCCCCGCCCCCTGGTTGAACTCCCGGTCGAGGGGACAATTTGCATATTAGCTTTTTATTATATAGGATCACATTTAAGGATTAATAAAAGGATGCCTGAAATTGTGTGTACTAGTAAATTGGACTAGGCATTGGTTAACTAACATTTTTAAAGAGAAAATATGCAATAACAATAGGCTGTTTGGCTTTGTCTGATGGCCAGATAATAAAAGTAGATAGCTATTTGGATTTATTGTTATTTGAAGATCTTAAGGAATAAAATAGAAATACAGTTGAGTTCTTTGAGCTTTAAAAACAATTCATAATCATTATAAAAATCTTTAAAATGGATTTAGTATATTAGGTATTTAGCACAGGAAATGGAAGAGCATTCATGAATGAATGGTTTTGTGCATTGCCTTTTTGTATGTGAGTATGACGTTATCTTTTAAAAAATATTTTAAAAATTGTTTTCAAAGAGGGAGAGAGAGCGATAGAAACATCAGTGATGAGAGTGAAGCATTGATTGGTTGCCTCCTGCACACCCCCTACAAGGGATCGAACCTGCAACCTGGGCATGTGCCTTGACTGGGAATTGAACCCGATTTCCTGGGTCATGGGTTTTGTGGTGTTAGTACATTTACATTTTTATGCAGCCATTACCACCTCCATCTATCTTGAGAATTCTTCGTCTTCTCCAACTGAAACTCTGTACCCATTAAACAATAACTCCCCATAAGCCTATTCACCTTCTTGAATTTGTAGGTTTATGTCTTTTCCCAACTTGGAAACTTTTTAGCCATTATTTATTCAGATATATTTTTTAGCACCACATTCTTTTTCTTTTTGTGGGATGATGGTGACATGACTCTTAAATCTTTTGTTATTGTCTGACAAGTTCCTGAGGCTCTGTTTATTATTGTTTTTATTCCTTTTAATTTCTGTTGTTCAGATTGGATAATATTTATTTATCTATCTATAAGTTTATTGGTTCTTTACTGTGTTATCTCCATTCTGCTATTGAGTCCAGTGAGTGTTTTACTTTGGTGGTTGTGTTTTCCAGTTCTAAAATTTCCATCTGGCACCCAGTTGGTGTTGCTCAGTGGTTGAGCGTCGAACTGTGAACCAGGAGGTCACGGTTTGATTTCCGGTCGGGGCATATGCCTTGTTGCAGGCTCAGTCCCCAGTATGGGGCATGCAGGAGGCGGCCAATCAATGATTCTCTCTCATCATTGATGTTTCTATCTCTCTCTCCCTCTCCCTTCTTCTCTGAAATAAATAAAAATATATTTTAAAAAAAGAATAGAAATCACTGTAGCAATAGAAAATTTAAAAAAAATTTCCATTTGGCTCTCTTTATCTTTCTTTATTGATACTTTTGTTTCGAGTGTTTGTAATTTTACATTCAAGCAGTTTTTAAGTAGCTGCTCTAAAGTCTTTGTCAGGTAATTTTAAATATCTGTGTCATCTTGTCATTGGTGTCTAGTGCTTGTTTTTCCCCATGATAATTGAGATTTTCATGTATTTTTGTATGCCAACTAATTCTGGATTATATCCTGGACATTTTGAATATTATGTTTATACTCTGGTCTTATTTAACCCAATGGAGAATGTGATATTTTTGTTATAGCAGGCATTTGACTTTGTTAGATACAGGTTGCAAGTTCCAACTGAACTGAGGTTCCAATGTTAGTTTAGTTTTCAAAACCTTTTGCATCTGTTGTGTGTGTCTGCGCACCAATCTGTTGTCAGCCTAGTCCAGTGGTGGTGAACCTATGACACGCGTGTCAGAGGTGACACGCGAACTCATTTTTTTGGTTGATTTTTCTCTGTTAAATGGCATTTAAATATATAAAATAAATATAAAAAATATGTCTTTGTTTTACTATGGTTACAAATATCAAAAAATTTCTATGTGTGACACGGCACCAGAGTTAAGTTAGGGTTTTTCAAAATGCTGACACACCGAGCTCAAAAGGTTCGCCATCACTGGTGTGGTCGGCAAACTGCGGCTCGCGAGCCACATGCGGCTTTTTGGCCCCTTGAGAGTGGCTCTTCCTAAGCCTTAGGAGCACCCTAATTAAGTTAATAACAATGTGCCTACCTATATAGTTTAAGTTTAAAAAATTTGGCTCTCAAAAGAAATTTCAATCGTTGTACTGTTGATATTTGGCTCTGTTGACTAATGAGTTTGCCGACCACTGGTAGGTGGAGGTATATCCATTAGCTCAGTTCTCAAAGTCTGTCAGATATTAATTAGGATAAGATCCATGCATGCACTCGTGTACAGATCAGGATTGCACCCAGGAGTTCATAACCAGCTTTATGGGATTATTTACTTAAAAAAAAAATGTTTTCATGATTTGAGAGAGAGAGAGAGAGAGAGAGAGAGAGAGAGAAAGAGAAAGAGAAAGAGAAAAAGAGAGAAAGAAAACCATGCCTCCTGCATACCCCCTACTGGGGATCGAGCCCCAAACCTGGGTATGTGCCCTCACCGGGAATTGAACCATGACCTCCTGGTTCATAGGTTGATGCTCAACCACTGAGCCATGCTGGCCAGGCAAGAGCAGTTTTTATATATTAAAAAATTACATATGTTTAATATAAGATTTACCATGTAGTATAATATTTTAATTAACTATAAGAACCTCTTTGTTTATAGTATATTCAACAGAACATAAGAGCAGATTGTTCCAATATTGACAAAATTCTTGAACCACCTGAAGGCCAAGATGAAGGTGTGTGGAAGTATGAACATTTAAGGTAAGTCCTTGTGATATATCAAAATAGTAATAGTATTTATTAGTAAAAAATAATCTTTAGTATTAATTATGAATTATAAATAAAATCATTAACTGCAGATCAAAAAGCATATTCTAAAGTTTTTATATTTTCAGTGTTATAAAGTTTTCAACTTTGATACTTACTGATTATTTTTTACATTTATGGATTTGGGCCTTATGTTTTTACACAGTTTTCCTTAATCATATCTGTTAACCACAAATGCATTATTTCCATTACCTACTCATGAATAGCTATCTCTCTAGAGCAGTGGTTCTCAACCTTCCTAATGCTGCGACCCTTTAATACAGCTCCTCATGTTGTGGTGACCTCCAACCATAAAATTATTTTCGTTGCTACTTCATAACTGTAATGTTGCTACTGTTATGAATCATAATGTAAATATCTGATATGCAGGATGTATTTTCATTGTTACAAATTGAACATAATTAAAGCATAGTGATTAATCACAAAAACAATATGTAATTATGTATGTGTTTTCCGATGGTCTTAGGCAACCCCTGTGAAAGCGACCCACAGGTTGAGAACTGCTGCTCTAGAGGATCATGTCAAGTTCCTGGTATAGGCTTGGTATCTGATGAGTTACCTATTAACTACTGTGAACTTTCAGTCTTCCCTTTGGAAAATATAGATTAATTGAAATCCTGCAATAAGGAATTTTGGAGCTTTTCATTATATCCTTTGAATGAGAAAATTGATGATGAGTGAAGGACTAGTTAACTAGAGTTAACTTTAGAAGCAGCTATATCCTGAAGTTACTAGATGGTTTCTTGAATTTATCAACTTTCTAGTATAAATGGGAGTTGGGATGAGTTCATAGTTTAAATATGGAGAATGCAGAATGGATAATATGTTCATCGGGGTTTGTTACTTTTGAGTTTTATTTTAAAATAATAAATATAGTATAGCTTTTCCCCAATTAATTAGACCACATTTTCTGTGATGAGTGCCTCAATTTGTAGATAAGGAACTTTTTAAAATTGATGTTGCAGGCATGTTGTCTAGATTTTGCAAAGACATAATGTCTTTTTTTTTTTTTTAATATGTTTTTATTGCCCAGCTGGCGTGGCTCAGTGGTTGAGGTCACAGTTCGGTTCCCAGTCAGGGCACATGCCCGGCTTGAGAGCTTGATCCCCAGGAGGGGGTGTGCAGGAGGCAGTGGATCAATGATTCTCTCTTATCACTGATGTTTCTATCTCTCTCTCCCTCTCTCTTCTTTCTTATGCACACCCCCCACTGGGGATCGAGCCCGCAACCCAGGCATGTGGCCTGATTGGGAATCAACTGTGACCTCCTTGTTTATAGGTAGACAATCAACCGCTGAGCCACACCAGTTGGACTATATATTTTTTTATTGTTGACAGTATTACAGATGTTTCCTACTTCCTCTTCTCTTTGTCCCCCTCCACCCAGCCCCTTGCATTTATTTTTAAAAAATATTTATATTGATTTTTAGAGAGAGGGGAAGGGAGAGGGAGAGAGTGAGAAACAACCATGTGAGAGTGTAACATCGATTGGCTGCCTCCTGCATGCCCCCTATTGGGCGTGTACTCTGACCAGGCATGGAACTGGCAGCCCTTCCTCCATGGGACTGGGACAACTCCAACCAACTGAGTTACACTGCCAGGGCTTAGCTCTGCGTTTTCAGGACTATAGTGTTCTTATTGGTTTGATGGGGAAACACAGGAGTAAGTAATTTGATAGAATTTTTAGAGGGAACATTTAATATTTCTTTTTTTTTTAATATTTTATTGATTTTTTATAGAGAGGAAGAGAAAGGGAGAGGGATAGAGTGTTTGAAACATCGATGAGAGGAACATCCATCAGCTGCCTCCTGCACATCCCCCTCTGGGGATGTGCCCGCAACCAAGGTACATGCCCTTGACCGGAATCGAACCCGGGACCCTTCAGTCCGCAGGCCGACGCTCTATCCACTGAGCCAAACCGGTTAGGGCAACATTTAGTATTTAATTTACTTATGAAGTAAGTTATTTTTGTGTCATGGCAATATTTTTTGAGCACTTAAAAATGTTCCAAGAATTGTTCTAGGCTTGTAATTCTCAATTTGGGAATTTTAGAAGGAAAAGATGTCATGAAAAAAATGCCCATGATCTGTTAAGTGACAAAAAAGCAAGTTACAAAATTGTGTATATGATCCCAATATATTTAAAATCATTATATATAAAATCAAATTTGCTATAAACAGTAATTACCTTTTCAGAAGAGGTGGTGGGATTATGGAAGGCGTTCTTCTATATTATGATTGAAGGTTTTACAAAGACATGTTTGTAGTCATAAAAAAACTTGTAAAATATGTAGGAGTATAAAAAGTGTAGTCTTTTTTGTATATCTGTATATGGATATAGGAATGCATATAATTTTACACATAACTGAAATCTTACTGTGAGTATAAACATATATCCTTTGTATATCCTTTACCAACATTTTATTACTCTTCAGTTGCTAATCATTTAGAATGTTAAAAAAAGTTTTTTATGTATATGGTTTCTGTGAACATCTTTGTACATATATCTGCATATAATTCTGATTATTTAATTAGAATTGGTTCTTAGGAGAATGACTTAATAAAAAAAAAATACACTTTCTAAGTGTCCTGGTAAATTTTTCTAAAATACTTCTCAGTAAAATTGTATCAATTTCCAGTGTTAAGAGTGATCAAGTTCTTGAATTCTGATATTGAACTTTTTTATGATAATTTGTTTTGAATTTTGTTTATTAATCTGTATGTCTTTGTAGGAAATGTGCCATTTAAATTCATGTGGTGTTGATAATGTTGATGAGGGAGGATGGATGGTATTGGTAGGGTTCTGTATTTTAAATTAATATTCTAAATATAATGTGGAAAATACTTAAGACTTTTCATTTATATATTTGAATTTTTAGGCAATTCTGTCTTGAGCTCAATGGACTTGCTGTCAAACTTCAGGTAATATTTTCAAGTTAAAGTTATAATAGAAAGTTCTCATTTTTTCCCCTTGTTTTATAACTTAATGTGCTTACAAGACTTATGTAAAATTTCTAATTAGAATTGTACATGGAAATGTAGTAACCCAAATGATAAACTTTTTAATTGCTTTACATATTAAGAAATGTAACATTTTAACAGAGCGAATGCCATCCAGACACATGTACTCAGATGACAGCAACTGAGCAGTGGATTTTTCTTTGTGCAGCTCATAAAACTCCAAAAGAGGTGAGAATTTATAAAGTAGAATGACTAATAAAATGGCCATAACTTAAATTTCTACAAGACTGTGGTAGACAAGTTTTTAGGGGTTTTAGTTCACTCTTTATTTTGCCAGTTGGTTTCGTGTTCTTTGCTGCAAGGTTATTGCCACAGTGCTGTTTTAGAATTTCTTTTTTAAAAAATATATTTTTATTGATTTCAGAGAGGAAGGGAGAAGGAGAGAGATAGAAACATCAGTGATGAGAGAGAATCATTGATTGGCTGCCTCCTTCATGCCCCTTCCTAGGGATCGAGCCTGCAACCTGGGCATGTGCCCTTGACTGGAATTAAACCCGGGACCCTTCAGTCCGCAGGCTGACGCTCTATCCTCTGAGCCAAACCAGCTAGGGCAGGATTTCTTATAATTAGTATCATTTTTCATAATTGGGCAGTTACATGGAGAATGCGTAAACAGAATATGGTATATACATACAAGGGAATATTTTTCAGCCATGAAAAGGAATGAAGTTCGGATATATGCTACAGCATGGATGAACCTTGAGGACATTATACTGAGCCAAATAAGCCAGACACAAAGGGACAGCTATTTTATGATTCTACTTTTTTTTTTTTTTTTTTTAAATATATTTTATTGATTTTTTACAGAGAGGAAGGGAGAGAGATAGAGAGTTAGAAACATCAATCAGCTGCCTCCTGCACACCCTCCACCGGGGATGTGCCTGCAACCAAGGTACATGCCCTTGACCAGAATCGAACCGGGGACCTTTCAGTCCGCAGGCCGGCGCTCTATCCACTGAGCCAAACCGGTTAGGGCTTTTATGATTCTACTTACATGAAATATCTTGAAAGGGTACCAGGGACTTGGGGGTGAGGAGTGTGGGAAGGTATTGATTGATGTTATAGAGTTTCTGTTTGGGATGATGAAAAACCTTTGGTTAGAAATAGTTGTGTTGGTTGCATGACACTGAATGTAATTAATGCCACTGACTATACATTTAAAAATAGTTAAAATGGCAAATGTTGTGTTCTATATATTTTACCACAATTTCTAAATTGTCACCGGGGGATATTTTTTCCATTGTTTTTTAGAGAGAGTGGAAGTTGGGGGGGGGTGGGGGGAGGAAACATCTCACCTGAACCTGGGCAGGGATTGAAACCTGGAAGCCACTATCTGCCCTTGACTGGAAATCGAACCCAAGACCCTTTGGTACACCCTCTGCCCCAGGCCTTCACCACACTATTGTCTGTGCCATGGATTATGCATATATGCATACAAGTTCTTTGGTTGATTTCTTCCCACCTACTCACCCACACCTTCCTCTGAGATTCCACATTCTGTTCAATGCTTCTATGTCTGGATTTATTTTGTTCATTAGAGTCCACATATGAGTGAGATCATGTGAAACTTGTTTTTGTTTTTGTTTGTTTGTTCAGATTATCTTTTTTTTTTTTAAATATATTTTATTGATTTTTTACAGAGAGGAAGGGAGAGAGATAGAGAGTTAGAAACATCGATGAGAGAGAAACATCCATCAGCTGCCTCCTGCACATCTCCCACTGGGGATGTGCCCGCAACCCAGGCACATGCCCCTGACCGGAATCGAACCTGGGACCCTTGAGTCCGCAGGCCGACGCTCTATCCACTGAGCCAAACCGGTTTCGGCTGTTCAGATTATCTTTATGTATTTACCATCACACTGTAATAAGCTATATTTAGTAGTGACTGATTTACATTTCTTTTTTTTAAATTAAATCTTTATTGTTCAGATTATTACAGGTGTTCCTCTTTTTTCCCCCCCATAGCTCCCCTCCACCCGGTTCCCACCCCACCCTCTGCCCTTCCACCCCCCGCACTGTCCTCATCCATAGGTGCACGATTTTTGTCCCAGTCTCTTCCCGCACCCTCACGCTCCCACACACGTTCCCCCCCAAGAAATTGTCAGTCCGCTCCCTTTCTATGCGCCTGCCTGCAATTATATTCACCCGTATATTCAGTTCAGATTTTTTTATTCACTTGAGTTATTGAATCAACTTAGTTGATAGATGCGAGATGTATTGGTAGTAAGTGGATCCTATACCTATTCTCTTCCTTCT
>NW_005871051.1:3872652-3932819 GCF_000147115.1 Myotis lucifugus
CCATTTCGTATAATACTGGTTTGGTGGTGATAAACTCCTTTAGTTTTTTCTTATCTGTGAAGCTCTTTATCTGACCTTCAATTCTAAATGGTAACTTTGCTGGGTAAAGTAATCTTGGTTGTAGGTTCTTGCTATTCATCACTTTGAATATTTCTTGCCACTCCCTTCTGGCCTGCATAGTTTCTGTTGAGAAATCAGCTGACATTCGTATGGGTACTCCCTTGTAGGTAACTGACTTTTTTTCTCTTGCTGCTGTTAAGATTCTCTCTTTGTCTTTTGCTCTTGGCATTTTAATTATGATGTGTCTTGGTGTGGTCCTCTTTGGATTCCTTTTGTTTGGGGTTCTCTGTGCTTCCTGGACTTGTAAGTCTATTTTTTCACCAGGTAGGGGAAGTTTTCTGTCATTATTTCTTCAAATAGGTTTTCAATATCTTGCTCTCTCTCTTCTTCTGGCACCCCCATAATTCGGATGTTGGTACACTTGAAGTTGCCCCAGAGGCTCCTTACACTATCTTCGTATTTTTGGATTCTTTTTTCTTTTTGTTTTTCCAGTTGGGTGTTTTTTGCTTCTTTGTATTTCAAATCTTTGACTTGATTCTTGGGATCCTCTTGTCTGCTGTTGGATCTCTGTATAATATTTTTATTTCAGTCAGTGTATGCTTAATTTCTAATTGATCCTTTTTCATATCCTCGAGGGTCTCACTAGGTTTATTGAAGGTCTCACTAAATTTATCGGCGGTTTCTAGAAAATTCTTGAAAAACCTTAAAAGTGTGGTTTTGAACTCTATATCCAGTAGTTTGCTTTCCTCCATTTCTGTCATTTGTGACCTGTTTCTTTGTCTCTGCATTTTTTATGCTTCCCTGTGTTGATAGAGTAGCTTTCTGTGCTATGTGTCCTATAGGGCCCAGTGGCTCAGCCTCCCCAATTACCTGAGGTGGACACTCTTGGTGCACCCCTTTGTGGGCTGTGTGCACAGTCTCGTTGTAGTTAAGCCTTGATTGTTGTAGGTATCACTGGGAGGAATTGACCTCCAGGCCAATTGGCTGTGAGAATCAGCTGTGTCTGCAGTGGGAGAACTTCTGTGCTGGAGACACCCCTCTGGGGCTAGACTTGCTTCGATGGGGCTTTGGTGCTCACTGAGTCTGCCCCCTGAGTGTGTCCCTTATGGATCTGAGGAGTTGTAATCTGGATGGTCCCACTCTGACCACTGGGTACACTGGCTCTTGGATCTAAGGAGGTGCTAATTTAGCCTCTTGCCTGAGGCTACCCAGCAGGAGCTATGGAGAGATCTGTAGATTCCTCTTCTTTGTTTGGGGTTTGGAGGTGCCCAGATAAGGCCCAGCTGTGAAGCAATGCAAGCTGCTGTGGGGCCTTGGGCCTTCTTTTGGATGTTCTGGGTCTCTCTGACCCAGCTGCAGTTTGTTAGGTAATTTTCAGATTGCAAAGGGCCAGGTCATTCATATGCGAAAGGCTCTTCGCACAGCTTGGGTGGGGCGGGGTCTCAGGGAATCAACAGGGCAGAGCAAACAGCTATGGCTGATCCTCAGCCCTGCCCTAAGAGGCCTCGGTCTCAGTGTCCCGCCGTAATCGCTGCAAGTACCTCTGAGAGAAAGCCGCCCTCAAGTTATGCCAAATGCCAGTCAGTCCAGTTTCTCCCCATATGAGTCTGGGTCCCAAGAGACTTCCCGGAACTGGAGTTCAGAGCAGTCAGGAGCTTGAGACTCCCTCCCGATTGAAAAAGACAACCTCATCCTCAGTTGCCAGCCCTTTCCGCGTGCGCCTCCATACCTCTGCACTTTACTTCCACACCTCCTGTGAGTCTCAGTGTGCTTTTCTCTTCCCTTCTAGTTGTAGAATTTCCACTCAGCCAGCCTTCCTGTGGTTCTGGATGATGTCCGTTTTAGTTGTATTTTTGAAGTGGTTGTGCGAGGCAGCAATTTCCGGTGTTTACCTATGCCACCATCCTGGTTTCTCCAGCTGATTTACATTTCTAAATACCAGTTCATTTTTCCCTTCAAGTGGATCCCTGGTTCATTCTCACTCTTCTGTCCTTTGTCCTTCTCCCTGTCTGCCCCCAAAAGAACTGAGTGAGGAGGCTACTTTGCAGTTTTATTTTTCCTTCAGTAGGTTTATTTTTCCTTTAGTAGGTTTGCTGATTTGCCCTGAGACCGTAGGTTTCATTGTTTCTGATAAATGGAATAGGATAAGGCAAGTTTATTAAAATGTAAAGATATAAATTTCATGTTAAATTTCAAAGGAGGTCAAGGAGAAAATTCTTTAGAAAGCTGCTAGGATAATAGGGTGGCAGACACAATAAAGGATGCTTTCTAAGATGTGAGGAGGCAGTGATCCCTCGAGGTATTTGTGAAGTGTGAGTTAGTGGACGGAGGGGTCAGTATATTCCTACTATACACATGTTTTTGAGTCCTTCCTAACTGTATGATCCTGCCTAAGTCATGGGCCATCAGTCACTGATAGTCCCTGTTGCTGCGCACCATTCTCCAGGCTCTCCGTCTTAGGCTGTAGAGCTGGGATAGTTTCATGCTTGCTTACCTAAATCTCTGTGATCTCTTCTGAGCTGGCTGCTTGTTTTGAAAGATTCCTTATCTTTGCCCACAGATAATTTTTAGACCTGGAAGAAGCCTGTGCAGACTCTGCAAACTGACCAGCTTCAGTTTCCTCATTTGTAAAGTCAGAGGGTTAATGAGCTAATCAGGTGTTCTTTCCAGCTCTAAATGCTGTTTTCTCCTGGGCACAGTGTTGGGAGTGAGAAATTAGGAGATTGATTCATGTATCTTTTAGAATCTGATATAGTTCATGGGGATGGTAAAGTCTTATTTATTGATGTGACATTGAATTTTAGTCATTCTGATATTATAAGGTAATTCTTTTTTAGGATATGTTCAGGTTTTTGGAATAAGACACACCTATAATAAATACACCTAAACTAAGGCAGAGCTCTTTGTTGATGCATTTTTATATCCTTTCTTTTATAGTGTCCTGCTATAGACTATACTAGACACACACTTGATGGTGCTGCATGTCTTCTGAATAGCAATAAATATTTTCCCAGCAGGTAAACAAAACTTTTAAACATGGCATTAAACTTTTTGGATTTAATTTAACAGATTGTTGTTTTTAAAATTAAAACTAGGTTCCTGGTTAATGCATTGTATTTTTTAAGCTTTATCTTTTATTCAAGTTTTGAAATTAGGGTTATAGTTAAACTAAAGGTAACAGGACTTAGTTCCCAAAGCTTACAGGCCAGTTCAGTCAAGGGTAGTCCCGGCTGCTGTGTCCTTGTCCAGGGCTCTCTTTCTGACGCTTTAGAGTTGGGATATTTGCACACTTACTTACTGGAGTCTCTGTGACCGTCAGCCTCCTTTTAGACAGCATGCCTCAGGAGCAGGCTTTTCTTAGCTGGACTGCTTGTCCTTGCCTATTACAGTCCTCATCAAATAAGATCTGGGAAGAAGCCCTGTGTATACTGTATTATATTGGTGAGGTTTGTGACTGGTCTTTTATTCTGTTGAGATATTTGTTATCAGGTGGATCAATTTGGAAATTTTATTTCCCCCCAAATATCTTTAACTCTAAAGAGCTCAGATAAAATATATAAAAAATGCTGGGTTTTGCCACAGTATCCAAATACATTTAAAAAAAAAAAAAAGAATATCCGAAATATGCAGGCAGTTTTTATTTCTCAAAAAAAAAAAAAAAGAATCAAGTTCTATGGAATAAAACAGTAATTCCTTTTAGCAGTTTTAATCATCTCTAGAGAACAAACAATGTTATATGTGTATGTTTTAGTAAGTTTTGATTTGTCAGGGATTTGTTTTAATTGCATTAAACTACAACGTTTCAAAACCATGATACTAAATTTCTTAGGCACTGTGGTTACATAGAAGGAGCCCTGGCTCAGGAGTGAACAGGGGTCTAGTCCTGCTCTTGCCACTTACTAGCACTTTGACCTTTTCCCTAGGTGTCTGTTTTCACACTTGTGAATTTAGGAGATTGGAATACTGTATATTTTTCATAAGCTCTGTCAAGCTCTGTGAATCTATGATTTCTATTTCTAGGGTTAGCATAAAGGAATCATCTGTAGCAAAACTAGGATCAGTGTGCCGTAGGATTTACAGAATATTCTCACACGCTTATTTTCATCATCGGCAGATATTTGATGAATATGAAGTAAGTATGTTTTACTAATTATCCTGATGCATTCTTATCAGAATGACAATAATATATGCTGATATTATGTCTCATTTTTTTTTGTTTTGGTGGTATATTAAAATAACCTTTTTTCTTCTTCTCTACAGAATGAAACATTTTTGTGTCATCGGTTTACTAAATTTGTGATGAAATATAATTTGATGTCCAAGGATAACCTGATTGTACCAATTTTAGAAGAGGAAGTTCAGAATTCAGTTTCTGGGGAAAGTGAAGCATGAAGGGAATCATATAGAAAAAAATGTACTGAACACATAATTAACATTAATTATGTACTGTATATATATCATTTTAGACACATCAATCATGTATCCATATTATAGCCTCTTTGTTTAGTATAGGTTTTTGTATGCTGAGTGTTGCCTTTTAAAATGGGAAATACTTTTTAAGTTATTCATGAGCTGTATATTCACCGGTGTGGCACTCATGGTTTTTAAATAAGATTAGTATTATCTGTTTATAATGCCTGTTAATAAAAGAATTTACAGTTTGGTAAAATTGCTGCTAAACAATCATTGGATCACAATCCTCATCAAATAAACCCATCTATAAAAAGATGAGTAAGCTTGAGGTTTCGCACAAGCCATTTACTAAAGAAATAGTCATGTTTTCCTTTGGTTTTACCCCTGAGTTTAGTTAGTCTAGAATATTCTGTAGCACATAGTTTAGTCTTAACTATTAACTTTTCAAAAATGAGCTAAAAATGTTTTGAAATTCTGTTTATAGTTTTTGATATACATATATGATTATGTGTATGTCCAAATATAAATCAAATGAAGCATTAGTAATACTGAATGTATTAGTAATACTGAAATAATCTTAATACTACATAAAGTAAATTCTAGACCCATATACTTGGAGAGGATTTACTTTTTGCGACAGTGGACTGTTACATACAAGATGGTGATGATGATAAGTGCGTAAATGATGTTCCCACTGCAAACCTACCCTGTCCTTCCCTTCTCATTTCCCTTCACTCCCTCCCCAACTACATTGGCTGAGTAGCTTTTCACCAGACTGATCTAGTGGTAGCTTATACCTATTTATATTGTATTAACTGCTTACAGACTATACCTCATAGTAGCAATGACACTACAGGAGAAATGTGTCTGCATAGGCTCTTGCTTATCTTTGTTTTGCTAAATTGCTCTAACTACTTGGAAAAGTTTTAAAAATAGTTTGACTCTCTCTGTTAGTAATATTATTCTTTTTATCTAACCATCAAGGCAGCATTTAAATTGAATTGAAAAATATTGTAGTATTTATTTTATGACCCCTCCCTACAAAGTTTATGTTTGAATTATATGCACATGTGGTATTTTTTTGCAAGAATTTACAGGTTCCAGGGGTGCTGATGAACAGTCATACATATTTTGGACTTTGTAATAATTCAGTGTCTTAATAAGGATTTGACTGCAAATTTTACAATCTTACAATATACTGAATGCAGTTTTTAACAAGGCACTGGAGTTCTGATTGCTAAACTGGTTGTAGTGAGGCACTGTGATAGGCTAAAAAATTGTATATGTAGTGAAGAAAATGTGTAATTCCATCTCTTGAACACAGTTAAACACGGGGAACTTTTTATTTAAAATGGTTATTTTGAAGTGAAGATGAAAATGTATTCATCTTGGTTTATTTTTTTCAAGCTTGAGGACATATTTTATATCAGATAATGAGACAAGTATGTGCAGCAGAAACGGGAATGGTAGCATTTTGAGGGTGTGTACGTATCGATGCCTTTCCGAGCTGCCAGTGTGTTTGGTTTTGGAGCAGCTCTGTCCTCGTAGCCAGTCATTCTTTTACCCCAATCCACAACTATCCTTTAAGAACTTTTACGGTCACAGTGAAAGGAATGTTGACTTTGAAATTATACATTTATATTAATGTCACTATAAACCTATGGGGATATTAATTTTTACACAAACTTGCTAAATATTGAGAGACTAAATTACTAAGTTAATAAATTATATACAGCAATGTAGCTGTTCTCTCTAGATGGTGTCTCAGTGGATTCTGTTGCAGTGGCTGGGGTTGGCAATCTGGCTAAGTATTTTGAAACACATTTTGAATAAAATGGCTTAGTGTTAATGGGGAAATAAAATGTTTTTTTAAATCACTCATTCCATCTTCCCTGTGCTGTGTTTGGAATCAGTCATAAAAAAGGGGCTGGGTGGTTAGCATCAGTCTGTCGTCTTGCTTTTGTACTCACTGACGTCTTCATACTCACACTCACTGCATGTGAGGTTGACTCACTGTACTGGGCAGATCCTAATGGAACAGTCACTGTTTTTCCTTAATATTGTTTACAGACTTTGGAAAATATACATGTATGTACCTCAGTGGTAGTGAAAAAATGAATGGCCCTGGCAAATCATTGATTTATAAAGTAAGTGTTCTAAAGAGAGGGGCGTAGAAAACTCAGTTTTGTGTAATGAAGTTAAGCTCCACTTTTTGTTTGGATTATCCAATATAGAGCCCAAAGTTAAATTTTTTTTTTGTATAAAGTAATTTTGACTATATAGTCAATTCAGTCTTCTCCTATCATATTTGGGAAAGTAGCTGACTTAATTATGTTCCTGTAAGTATCATAGTTCTTTTGTGAGTATATATTTCCTTTTCTCTGATTTGAGGTCAATTTTGCATTTCTAGAACAGTTCCTCAATTAAATTCTTAATGAGTTAACACTTCTAAAAAATCAGAATAAGCCCTAGCTGGTTTGGCTCAGTGGATAGAGCATCAGTCTGCGGACTGAAGGGTCCCGGGTTCAATTCCGGTCAAGGGCACATGCCCAGGTTGCAGGGCTCGATCCCCAGTAGGGAGTGTGCAGGAGACAGCCGATCGATGAGTCTCTCTCATCGATGTTTCTATCTCTCTCTCCCTCTCCCTTCCTCTCTGAAATCAATAAAAATATATTTTAAAAAAATCAGAATAACATTAAAAATCCATGATTACATTGTTAGTAAGGACTGTGTTCTGGTTTAAACACATTTAGTAATGCCAAATATATTGTAATAGAACTAATTATCTGTTCCCTGTGTACTTTGCTCTAATCACTAAACAATGACACCCTTTTGCCTGAAGGCTTCCTATAATTTTATTTTCACTGTTAAATTCTACATTTTATATGCTTTGTTTTTGCATACTCTTTGGATGTGCTAATAGTTTCTTTGTGTAGTTCTTCCATGCTATGCAAATGTTTTAGTAAAAGTAGTTGATTTTCATTTCTTGAATGCAGCATATTGTTAACTACAGACACTACAGAGGTATTGGTACAACACGTTTAGTAGCTTTAGATGGTCAAAATATCAAATTTGTTTTCTGAAAAAATATGTATTATTTGTAGAGTACACTATTCAACCAGATACTACCAAGCGAATCTGTCAGAGCAGCGATTTTCAACTGGTGTGCCATATGAGGTACACTGGTGTGCTGCAGAATTGTTAAAACACGCAATACCTGACTACTTAGTCAGGGGCACTGATTTCTTTTCCCTTAGATTGTCAAATAAAAAATGACAACAGCCAATACAACAATAGCTGTCTGGTGTGAATAAATCAAAATTATACCAATATTTTGGTCAGTGGCAAAAAATTTTTTTGGTGAGCCACAGAATTTTAGTGATTAATTTCTTTGTGCCATGAGATGAACAAGGCTGACAATCGCTGTACCAGAGTGTTATAGTACTTATCTGAAAGATTCAACGAGGAGTCCCTCTGAACACTTCATGCATATTTTATAGGACACTTTGTGTGGCCTGGGAACCTAGTGTTTGGTGCTGTATTTATGTACAGTTAATTTGAACATCTGAACATAGGTAAATGTACTAATACAAGATAAAATAACGTGATGATTTGAGGGAATTAGAAAAAAGGGACTTTTCAAGCATTGCTTGGAGCAGGGAAATGTATGTTGAATGCAAATGAGCTTGTTAGCTATTAGTGAGAGGATCATGGGAAACGAATGGGCTTCACTAATTCTGAGTAAGATGCCAACTTTTAGAGCAAGGGTAGAGACTAAGTCCTTGTTATTTTAATTAAGTACCAGTGCCCAGATACAGTGCAGTCACTGTGGGAAGAACCCATCAGTAGAGAGTGAGAAGCTCAGGTTTAACAGGATAATAAAAACGGAATATGACCCTACTGGTTGGTGTCACATTTCTGAGGCGTTGGGAGAGGCACAGTCACAAAGTGTCAGAAGGCGGGGCCTCTTGAGTGCGTCTTTCTGGCTGTCAGGGTTCTCCAAAGCCAAGGCCTCAGGTCCTCAGCCACTCCTCAGACTCCACTTGTTTGCAAGATTCCAGGGCTCACCAGAGCCTTAGAGCGTGTTACTCAGAAGTGAAAGTCATCGCTCAGACATGGAATGAATGGGGTGTGGCAAGGGGCCAGCGTAGTGGCCTGGAAATGTGATGGTGGAGGGGGGCCAGGCGGAGGGCCACACAGGAATAGATTTCTCGATGCAAATGTTCTCGACCTGCAGGAGAAGACTTTCCCATCCTCTGAGTTCCCTACTGCCTGCTCTCCCAATGCCTGTGACACCCAGCCTTACTGCTGAGGACCCATCTGCACCCTCAGCTCGGCCCTGACAGCCACCTCCTCTGCAGGGTCTCAGACCCTCTGCTCTGATTGCCCTGCGATCTCTCTTTCCCAATAACTTATTGTTGACAGTGTTACATAGATCCCCTTTTCCCCCATTGACCCTACTGCTGGTGTCACATTCTGAGGCATTGGGAGAGGCCTGAGATCTTAAAATCAGACAATTTTAAGGTCTTTGTAGGCCCCAGATTCCACCCACATAAAGATTAAAATGTAGCCCCATTTCATATTAAATATAAAACAAAAATTTTTTAAAATATTTTATTGATTTCAGAGAGGAAGGAGAGAAAGAGAGAAACATCAATGATGAAAGAATCATTGATCAGCTTCCTCCTGCACGCTCCCTACTGGGGATCAAGCCTGCAGCCTGGGCATGTGCCCTGACGGTGACCTGGTTCATAGGTCGACACTCAACCAGTGAGCCACCGGGCTCTTTTTGTTTTTGTTTTGCAGTTTTTTTTATTATTGAGTTGAACTCTTGTGTTTATTTGATTGTTTATGTTTTTTTTAAAAAATAAACTATTTGTGTCACTTGCAGTTTTTTTTCCTTGGCTGTATATTGTTTTCTGTTAACATCTTTGTGTACTTAGAATATTGGCCCTTTGTCATGTAATCGTTTCTTGATTTCAGTTTTTGTTTACCTTTTGAGGTTGTTTATGGAGTGTTTTTCTGTGCGGAAGTTTTAAATATTCAGCCTTAGTATTTAGGCAGTCTCTGGCTTCTGTGGTTTGAATTATCTAAATATTTGCTCATACCTTATTGACTATTTTATAGTTTTATTGTTTACATTTAAATATTTCATCTGGCCCTAGCTGATTTGGCTCAGTGGATAGAGCATCAGCCTGTGGACTGAAGAGTCCCAGGTTCAATTCCAGTCAAGGGCATGCACCTGGATTGTGGGCTCGATCCCCAGTGGGGGGTGTGCAGGAGGCAGCCAATCGATGATTCTTTCACATCATTGATGTTTCTATCTCTCCCTCTCCCTTCCTCTCTGAAATAAAAAATATATTTAAAAAATATTTCATCTGGAATGTATTTTGGAATGAGGACTGAATCGCATTCATTTTAACTTGGGTCGGGGTAATTCTCCTTACGTGACGAGGTGGGAAGGAAGGGAGAAACATAAGATGTCAGCCTGCAACTGTCCGAGAAGCTGGAAGTTTTGAAAAATGGAATTCTGAGGTACTCTGGAAGGGGTTGCAAAAGGAGAAAAATCTTGAGACACATGGTTTCCCAGAAGAACAAATTTAAAAGAAGGACATGTGGTTAAGGATCGAATGTTCACAGAAAAACAACTGAAATGTTAAAACCCACTTTTTGTATGTGTGGCATAAACATTAAACTACATGTCTCTAGTCTGGGAAAGAAGAAGGAAATGTAAGTAAAATATCCAAATCTGGTCTTTCAGTTTTATATAGGTCCCTGCAATGAAAGACACGCTATTCTCTTGCTGTAAGAAATTAAAGTCATTTTACTTAGCACATCTGTGACAGTGGCCATTCATGTGCTGAGAACAACGCTGTCTCTGAGGATTTGTGTGCCTATGAAGGCACAAAGAAGGTTAAATGTATTTAGTTTTGTTTTTTTTTCATAACCAACAAAAGAAATTCTCACATTAGACTTCAGGTTTCCCAGCTGTCCGTTTGGGTGGCTCTTGGCCAGCCCACGCCGGGGGCCAGGACTCCTCCTGGCTCCGCAGCACTGAGTCCGGAACCTGGTGGAAACGTGTGGTCGGTTCAGACACGTTTTCTAATTCCCCTCGCTGTTTATTTAGTGATTTCGCTTTTGATGAGAAAATAAGAATAACTTGATTTTCATGTCTTACTGGTTCGCTTCATGGACCTGCCATGCCTTAGTGCAGTGGATCTCAACCTTCTGGCCCTTTAAATACAGTTCCTCATGTTGGACCCAACCATAAGATTATTTTCGTTGCTACTTCATAACTGTAATGTTTCTACTGTGATGAATCGTCATGTAAATATCTGATATGCAGGATGGTCTTAGGAGACCCCTGTGAAAGGGTCGTTCGACCGCCAAAGGGGTCTCGACCCACAGGTTGAGAACCGCTGCCTTAGTGCTTCCCTTTGAAACGTGTTTTTTTGTAGCAGTTGAATTCATGGTTTTCAGGGAAGTGACTGGGTGACTGGGTGAAGGGACGTAAAGTTGCTCTCATGTTACTGGACTCATAATTTCCCCGTGAAGGTTCTCTGTAGGAGCACAAGAGCAAGGCGTGGCAGGCGCTGTGTGTGTGCCTCCCTCAGTGGGGCCCGTTCCCATCCCCGATTGACAGGTGAAGTGAATCTCAGAGGTTAAGCAACTTGCTCAAGATCACACAGCTGGCAGAGATGGATACACCTCCGACCGTTCCCAGCTGGGGATCTGTGGCTATTTTTTTTTAATGTCCTAAATGTGGCCTACCCTTCATTCCTTTCCTTTTCCTGCTAGGGAGTGACCAATCACCTTGTCCTCGCGTTTCTTCCTCATCGGTCACACGTATTGACTAGCTTTTGCAGTGAGTCTTGCTCTCGCGCAGTCTCGCTGTGGCCTGACGGGCCTGAGGGAGCTGGGATCACTGAGGTCAGGTTTCTGTTAACGTTGATTTGCAGAGGGTGGTAGCGGCGAGGAGACCTGGCAGGTGAGTCGGGGCTCTGTGCTGCCCACTGGATCCCCCGCTGTAGCGTGAGCGTTGGGAGCAGAGAGGGCAGGGGAAACGTTAGGGAGGAGAGACACTATTTTGACTGGGAGGACCCAATCTCTTCTCGGTGAGCAGTGAGCTTGGAACCAAGCCGAGGTCTGGCCTGGTTTCCCCACGTGGAAGCTGCGCACCATCAGAAGGAAACGTTCCGGCTGTTTCCCCTGTGCGCGGGGACAGCCCCAGGCCTCGGTGAGTTTTGTGAGGACGAAGCAGCGTGTGTGAAAGCCCCTGGCCTGAGGCCTGCATTTGCCGCTCCGTGGCTTCAGCCTCCTGCCATCTGAAAACTGTAGGGTTTCCTACGACACCTGGTAGCATTTGTCATGCCCTTTCGTGCCTTTTCGCCGCTCTACAAACGCTGGGTGGAAGAAGCAGGATCCTCAGCTGAGCTGGTGGGGAGGGGAAGCTGCACCAGGCATGTCATCCCAGCAGCCACCGATGCGGGCCTCCTCCATGACTGGTGATGTTAGCTCTGCTCATTGGTTAAGGCCCAATCAAGGTCTGCCTTGCGGCATAAAGGGACACGTGTGCTCTGCTGGGGGCAGCTTGAGCCCAGCCAGTCTGCCTGCGGGACCCTCGTGCTCTCCCGATGCGGCAGCACCCGGGGCCCATCTGCCCCAGCTGGAGCAGGAGCTCGCATCGCCCACCGGAGGCTGAGTCACAAGTAAGTCGTGAGCGGGAGGAGGCTGAGTGAAGGCGTCGGTTTTGCTGAAAAGGTGGCAGCAGAAACATTTGGGTCGTGGAGGGTGCAAGGTCCTGCAAAAAGTCGCTGCTGTGCCTGGAATGGCGCTCCCGGCAGCGGGCTGGGGACTGGCCACAGCGGGCTTGTTCTCTTGTGTAGGTTTGCGCAGTTCCTGTCAGCTTAGCATTGAGCTTGTTCTCCCACCAATTCTCTGAATTCTCCAATAAATATTTCTTCTATTAGAATACAGTTTAGCCCTGACTGGTGTGGCTCGGCTGATTGGATGTTGGCCCGTGCACCAAAAGGTTGCTGGTTTGATTCTGGTCAGGGCATAGGGGGCTTGCAGGAGGCAGCTGATTGAGGTTTTGCTCTCACATGGATGTTCCTTTTCCTCTCCCTCTCCCTCTCCTTCTCCCTCCCTCTCACTCTAAAATCTATATCTATATAGATAGATATCTTATATAATGAAAGGCTAATATGCAAATCGATCAAACAGCAGAACAAGCAGTCGCTATGGTGAGCACTGACCATCAGGGGGCAGATGCTCAATGCAGGAGCTGTCCCTGGTGGTCAGTGCGTTCCCACAGGGGGAGCGTTGCTCAGCCACAAGCTGGGCTGATGGCTGGCGAGCACAGCGGTGGTGGCAGGAGCCTCTCCCGCCTCTGCAGCAGCGCTTAGGATGTCTGATGGCTTAGGCCTGCTGTCAGTCAGACATTCCCTGTGGGCTCCTGGACTGCAAGAGGGCGCAGGCCGGGCTGAGGGACCCCCCAAGTGCACAAATTTTGTGCACTGGGCCTCTAGTATATATATAAAATAGAGTGTACACATAGTAAAATGTCCCTATCGTACAGTTCAATGAGTTTTGACAATTGTATACACTTGTGTTATTTTCAACCAAATAAAGATAGAGGAGATTTCTATCACCCCAGAAAGTTCCCCAGGCGCCTGACAGTTGCTGTATACGAAATGTGTCCCTCAGAAATGCCTGTGTTGACATCCTGATCCTCAGTGTGATGCTGTCCAGGAGGTGGGGCCTTCGGCAGGTTTTTAGGTCATGAGGGTGGAGGCCCCATGAATGGGAGTCATGTCCATATAAAGAGCCCCTGAGGGCTCCCTTGCTGCCCACCAGGTGAAGTTATAGTGAGAAGACACGGGAGAAAACCAACCATTTGGAGACTGTTGTGATTCGGATTGACTACAGCTCTGCCTCCTGCTTGTGTGGGTGTCTGAGGAGCCCTGAAAGCCCTGGGGCCTCACAAAGAGCGACCTTTTTGTTTCTCTGTCATGCAGAGAACTGCAGTGACATTGACGGAGCCTGTCCTTAGCTCAGGGGTGAATCCCCGTGATTAGGTGTTAATGTGCATGAGGGAGAATAGGGTGACATTCGACCCAAACGGGATAGAACTAGCAAGGAGTTACTGAACCTAAGACAGCAGTGCCACAGCTGCTGTACCAGGGAAACGGCTGAACTTCACCCCCCTCCCCCCCACATCTAGGATCTGGGTCTTTTTCATCCTAACTTATAGGTATTAAACATTCAGATAATGATAAGGTTAGTCACATTCAACTCCTTAGGCATACAGAGTCCAAGTTTTGTTACCTTTTCTCAAAAGAATAGACTAAAGCTATATGTACTCTAGAACCACTTGGTCATTATTCACTATAATACAAATGTGCCATGTTACTTAAGGGTAATTGTTGGAATAAATGCTTAGGAAATAGATTTTGAGGATATGGCTGCTAAGTTTATTCTAATAAAGCCTTATTTATTTATTTTAATATATTTTTATTGATTTCAGAGAGGAAGGGAGAGGGAGAGATAGAAACATCAATGATGAGAATCATCGATCGGCTGCCTTCTGCATGCCCCCTACTGGGGATGGAGCCCGCAACCCGGGCATATGTCCTTGACCGGAATCAAACCTGGGACCCTTTAGTCCTCAGGCCGATGGCTCTATCCACTGAGCCAAACCAGCTAGGGCAAAATGTTTTTTAATAAGAAGAAATAACAGATTAAAAGCAAACTGTACAAAGAAAGTAAACTTACACAAATCTAATAAAGTGAAAAGTGATTGATGTATCAGTTTTCCTTTAGCCAAGTATACATGTCTAGCCCTGCTCTTGATGCTGCGAATCCCCTCTGTGCGGGCTGCGTGACACCGGAGTCTGCCTCGGGGCACCTGGCCCTGGGAAGAGCTGTCTGATGGTTCTGAGTCCTTTTCTGTGTCTCATAACCAGCTCACGGCATGTCGTGGGCTGCAGAAGGCATGCTTGTCTTTACCAAAAATTCAACTCTTGAATATGGAGCTTAGGTTCATCGAAAAACCGAACAAAAATATTTCTGCAAAGATTGTTGATAGCTATTTCCACAGAATAATTCTGAGCGGAATATTCTTAAGTGCCTTTATACCTACAAAGGTGAGGCTTCAGCATATGGTACGAGTGGACTAACACCGTGCCAATCCTATCTGCGGTCACGGAGAAGGCCTGGTTAGTCACACCAGGTGTGTGATAACACATAATACAGAAACATATAAACACACGGCAAACACTTGCAGTCAATAAAATGATAGCCCAATAACAAATGACATTTTATTATTCAAGTGATCTTCTAATGTCAGCACCACTGCTAATAAAAATATAGAATATGCTGAGTTCATCAATGGCAAAGCCAGCTGTCCTTCCCTTGAAGGAGCCCACATTTCAAAGCCAGCCTTTCATGGAGAAATGCAGAGCCTCTGTTCTGCAGACTTTCCATCTTTTCCTGCTGAAGTCGGGGCGAGTCACAGGCCCCCCAACCCCCTGCCCCCAGCGGAGCACAGAGGGCAGAGAGGGACCCGCAGGGCCACCAGACCCATCCCCGTGCTCTGGGCGCCAGGCTTTGGGGTCCCACGCTGCAGCCCTCGATATAAAAGTGCAATTCACAGCTCGGCAGGCGTGAAGGCTTCAGTTTCCACTCAAATTGATGTCTCCCCTTTTCATACTATTTACAATGTAAAGGAAATAAATCAATTCTTCCTGTCAACTAAGGTTTTTAAAGGCTGAGATTAGGCTCTTTCCACGTTGAGTGGTGAGGGATGCTCCTCTCTCTCTCTCTCTCTCTCTCTCTCTCACTGTAGACTATAGTGAAGCTCAATGGGTTAGCACAGGGCAGGAACATGGCGACCCTTTGAAAGCAACGACAACAAAAAGGACTTTTTCCAAAAGACATTCTAACCGGTGAGGGTTTGCCCTGTGTATACACACCACGGCTGGATCTGTTCCTCAGCCCTGTGTGTGCCTGCGTGCGGGAGGGGCATTGTTGTTCAGTGTCATTAGGACTCTCACTTCCTGGACCCCTTCAAGGGGGCACCGTGCTGGCTGAGGCCCTCAGTCTTCTTGCTGGGAGGATGGAGAAGTCCCCTGGTACCAGGTACATTCGTGAGAAAGTGACGCAGGGTCTCGGTTAGCAACCTAAGGCGGCATCTGTTCAAACAGAGGGTTTATCTGAGAGACGTGTGAACGTGCGTAGATGTACTAAGACGCTGATTCTTCTTCCTGGTCTGGGAGGCCGAGCCCAAGTGTACTCGGATGAGGAGGAGCCGAGCCTGGAAAAATCCAAGGCGTTACATACACCAGACAGAGTCACACAGGAAAGCCACGGCCGTGGTGGGAATGACCGTGTGCAGGGCCCTGGGCTGGGCCCCCTGTCACATGCACGTGACCTGCGTGACCCCGTCCTCCTGGTCCAGCTGCCCGTCGTCCAGGTCCCGCAGGAGGCCCAGCCCCGAGAGCGCGGGCCCCTGCACCCAGGGCTCTCTGGCAGGAGGGGGGATGCCCTCGGGCGGGGCGCGGTGCTCGCTGGGCGGGGACGTGGCCGTGTCCAGGCCGATGCTCCTGCTGCCGACTCTGTGCCTGTCTTCGCCTTTCACGTGCCGGCTGGCCTTCCTCTGGAACACAGAGACGGGCAGCCAGGAGTTAGGAAGATGGTGCTCCCTGTCCCTCCGCCCAAAGGTCCTTTCCCTGCTTCTCGTCAAGGCCCTGCTCATCTCAGGACCAGCTCGGCCCTTCGCGTTCCCTCCAGCCCCGCCCCGCTCTCTGGTCCACACCCTGGGAGCTTCCTGGCACACTATGCTCATCACTGGCACGTTGGCTGTCGACATGTCTGGGCCCCTAACGACACTTCAGAAGAGAGAAGCCTGTTGAGTCACCCCTGGGGGAGCAAAGAAGGGTAGGGATACATGAAGGGTTCCATTTTTCTTCTTGGTGTTGGTTGGGATCTCACAATAGAAAGTGTTCGAGATGCCCAGCCAGTGTGGCTCAGTGGTTGAGCATTGACCTATGAACCAGGAAGTCATGGTTTGATTCCCAGTCAGGGCACATGCCTGGGTGTGGACTCATTCCCCAGTAGGGGGCATGCAGGAGGCAGCTGATCAATGTTCTCTCTCATTGATGTTGTTTCTCTCTCTCCCTCTCCCTTCCTCTCTGAAATCAATAAAAATATTTAAAATAAAAAGAAAACTAAAAGGGATACATTTTAAAAATATTTATTTAGCCCTAACCGGTTTGGCTCAGTAGAGTGTCGGCCTGTGGACTGAAGGGTCCCGGGTTCGATTCCGGTCAAGGGCATGTACCTTGGTTGCAGGCACATCCCCAGTAGGGGGTGTGCAGGAGGCAGCTGATCGATGTTTCTCTCTCATCGATGTTTCTAACTCTCTATCCCTCTCCCTTCCTCTCTGTAAAAAAATCAATAAAATATATATTTAAAAAAATAAAAATATTTATTTACTTTTTTAGAGAGAGAGGAAGGGAGAGGGCAAGAGAGAGAAACATTGATGTGAGAGAGAAACACCGATCAGTTGCCTCCCGTATGTGCCCTGACCAGGAATCAATCCAGGACCGGAAAGTCGCTCCAACCACCTGAGCCCACACCCGCCAGGGAAAAGGGACACATTTAAAAAGCACAGTGATCTCCCAGTTCACAAAGAAGTTATTTGCTGAAAGTTCATTTTTGTGTTATTTGGGAACTAGGATTACATTTTCTTAAATGTAAGAGCTAAAATTATAAAATTCTTAGGAAAAAAACAACCCCGGAAGTCAGATGCCTAGGCTAGTCTTGCAAAAGTTGGCTAACCCATAGGTCTGTTGAACCATAGTGTATGAACCACACCAGTATTTTCTACTGGTTTTCAAGGCAAATACATGAAGCAAGCAGCTTTATTAAAGCGGACTTTGTGACCTCTCGGGAAATGTAATGGCTGTCTAGGGCCGTGGTCGGCAAACTGCGGCTCCCGAGCCACATGCGGCTCTTTGGCCCCTTGAGTGTGGCTCTTCCTAAGCCTTAGGAGTACCCTAATTAAGTTAAGAACAATGTACCTACCTATATAGTTTAAGTTTAAAAAATTTGGCTCTCAAAAGAAATTTCAATCGTTGTCCTGTTGATATTTGGCTCTGTTGACTAATGAGTTTGCCGACCACTGGGCTAGGGGATGGTTTGTGCAGGGAGACGAGCCCTCAGTGTGCTGCACGTGAGGGCGTGTCCCCGGAGCCCAGGGGCAAGTTCACGGGAACAAGCCCACAGTGGGCCCGCTTCCCCCAAAGAAAGGCCCAGCTTCGCATCCGAATCAGACGCAGTTGGGAGGTGCTGACATCCCCAGCGCCCCCTTGAATTCATCCAATGCAAACACTAGATTGCAAACCCTCTTCCTTTTTCTTCTCATTCACCAAATGTATTGAGTTTAATGCACGGAGTGGAGCTGGCAGATTTCCTCTTACCCGGGCACAGGGTTTGAGAATGGCCTGTTCTCCTGGCACTGGGCCTCCTGCTGGCCGGCGAGGAGCCAGCCTTTAGGCTGCAGGCAGCGCCGACGGGTCCTGCCAGACAGGCTCCTCTCTCAGGCCTGGCTGCCGGCGCCCTTTCCCACGTGCATAAAGCCCCATTCACTCTGGAACGCCCTCCCAACGCTGAATGAATACAGACGGAGGGCGAGGGCCGGGCACTTGGCGGCGGTCCTTTCCTGCCTCCTCAGCACAGAGCCAGAGGTAACTTCTGCAAGAAGCTCCGGATTGTGTCCCCGGCGACAGAGGCCAGCTCTCACATACCAATGCCAACTTCCTTAGTAAAAACCGGGTACTATTCGGGGCGACACGACATTCATAGCCATTCACTTTTAGGTAAGTGTTAAGTAAACGGCCACCACATGTAAATGCCAAGCGTTAGAAGGTGACAAGTGCCTCCCATGGGACTCTACAAATGATTCAGACACTTCCCCTTTTACCCCGTGACTCTTAGTAAGTACATCTTCAGCAGCGACAGTGCAGTGCCCCCCCCCCCCCAACACACACACACACTCCATGTGAAATAATAGCTTTTCCAAGCAATCCAACCGCAGGGTCTGAGGACTGAGCATGCAGGAGTCTGCAGCCAGACCAGCCGGCCTGGGAGAGCACCTCCTCGAACCCCTCACTGGACAGAGGATGGACCTGGCCCAGAAAGAAGGCGGGGCTTGTCCAAGGGCAGGGAAAGGCTGGCCTCGAGCTGGAGTCCCAGCGTTTCACCGTATTCTCTCCACGCTCATCTCACCCACACCCACCCACAATACGAGGCGAGGTAACCTTCTGTGTGTTCCCAAAGGAACATTTCCAGGTATTTTACAGGATACACGTGCAGCGTGGAAAACCTGGCAAAACCCACCCACAACCCCATCTTGCAGAGAAACCACTGTTAAATGCGGTGGGTTTTACTGTTTTCTTCTCTAAATAGCTATGTATTTGCATTTGCACACGGGTGTGTGCAGCTCAGTATTTCTTGTTTTATCTTCTTTTTTTAAAAAAAAATATATTATTGATTTCAGAGAGGAAGGGAGAGGGAGAGAGAAACATCAATGATGAGAGAGAATCATTGATCGACTGCCTCCTGCAAGCCCCACACTGGGGATGGAGCCCACAATCTGGGCATGTGCCCTTGACGGGAATTGAACCCGGGACCCTTCAGTCTGCGGCTCTATCCACTGAGCACCCAGCCAGGGCGCAGGTGTAGGTCTATTACTGTCTTGGAACCATCTCTAAGACATGGCATGGAGGAGAGGGCTACTGAGGGAGCTTGTTTATGCAGACTCATCCGTGGGTCCCCAGGGATGGGGTCACCTCTGGCGATGGTCTTCTCCTGGTCCTGGTGCAGGACAGGGAGCCGCCCTCACACAGGGACACCTGCTCCTTGTCAGAAAGGAGGGGGGTAGCGGTTCCTCCTCCGTCTGCTGCTGCCTGATTGCCTTCAGCTCAAAGTGACCCTTCCGCCACAGTGGCCCGTTCTGAGTGGCCATCCCAGACCCTGGGAACCGGCTCAGGGCGGGCAGCCTGCACCCACAGGCCTGGGGTGAGCAGACTATTTCCATATCCACACCACATCTCCCACCTGCGCTCCCCATCTGGCATTAAATGTGTGTCAGGATTAAATGCTCCAGCGTCACATCCCGCCCACAGGGCACCACATTACTCACTTCCGGGGTCTGAGCCGCTGAGTTCCACAGAGCGGGTCTCTGAAGAAACACCACCTGCTTTGTAGCCAAATTCCCTTCGCTGCAAATTAGAATAACAGCGTTAGTCCTTGTGGATTAGTAATTCTTTTTTTTTTCTTAACTGTAAGAACATTTATTTGGTTAATCACAGAGGTATAAAAAGCAATTCCAAGAGGTTGACGGTTCGATTCCTGGTCAGGGCACATGCCTGGGTTGTGGGCTTGATCCCCAGGAGGGGATGTGCAGGAGGCAGCCGATGGATGATGTTTCTCTCTAATCGATGTTTCTCTCTCTATACTCTCCCTTCCTCTCTCTCTAAAAATCAATGGGAAAATATCCTGGGGTGAGGATTAAAAAAACAAAACTGAATGTGGTCATTACAAAAGAAAATGTGAATGTTGAAAACTTGTAACCTCACATGCTAACATCACTACTTTCTTTTTTTTTTTTTTAAATATATTTTATTGATTTTTTACAGAGAGGAAGGGAGAGAGATAGAGAGTTAGAAACATCGATGAGAGAGAAACATCGATCAGCTGCCTCCTGCACATCTCCTACTGGGGATGGGATGTGCCCACAACCCAGGTACATGCCCTTGACCGGAATCGAACCTGGGACCTTTCAGTCCGCAGACCGACGCTCTAGCCACTGAGCCAAACCGGTTTCGGCAACATCACTACTTTCATCTCCATGTCCCCTTCTAGTCCTTATCACACATGTGCTTCCGTGTGTCTGTAACCGCCACATATTTGCATTTCCGTGTTCTATGCTCTTCATGTAACACCCTTTCCTTGTTTGTGATCAGATTCTTAGTCCCTGCATAGTGTCTCAAAGACTTAAGATACCGAAATGTACTATCTTTTTTTAAAAAAAATATATTTTATTGATTTTTTACAGAGAGGAAGGGAGAGGGACAGAGAGTTAGAAACATTGATGAGAGAGAAACATTGATCAGCTGCCTCCTGCACACCTCCCACTGGGAATGTGCCCGAAACCAAGGTACATGCCCTTGACCGGAATCGAACCTGGGACCTTTCACTCCGCAGGCCAACGCTCTATCCACTGAGCCAAACCGGTCAGGGCCAAAATGTACTATCTTTCTTGATTATTGAAAAATTAAGTTGTTTCCAGTTTTCTGCTAATTATAAACAATGCTGCCGTAGAAATATGTCTCGTCTTCCTAGTCTTATGACTCAAGGAATCTTGAAGTAAATTCTCAGAAGCGGGGTTGTCAGGTCACGAATGTTTAATTAAAATGTTTGCATCGTCAAAGCTGCCTTTTAAGAAGAGGAGGCGAACGCGGGCCCGCGTGCGAGGAACTGTACGTAGATTTTCAGTTGAGGGGCTGGGGCGGGAGCCAGTTTTCTTTCCAGATGCTCCTTTGTGGGCAGCTACTCAGTATTCTCCTTAGTCCACTGCCCTCGTGGTGAAGTGCCCTTTGCCAAAGCCTACGTGGGGTTTGGGTTTCTCTGAAGGGTTTTCAGAGTCTTCATGGATTTAGGGGAAGGAGGCTGCAGCTAATGTTGCTCAGTTACGACTTTTATTATGCTAAAAACCAAAACCAAAACCTCACTACTAGCTCTTTTTTTTGGAAAACAAATGCAACATTAAAACTCTGGCCCCACCCCATTGAGTGCCCCACACTTAGTAATACTGTTGAATTTTGAGAAACAAGCAAATCTTCCGCCAAAGTGGTCTTGGGAGTACTCCTCCTCCTCCTCCTCCTCCTCCTCCTCCTCCTCCTCCTTCCTCCTCCTCCTTCCTCCTCCTCCTTCTTCTTCTTCTCCTCCTTCTCCTTCCTCTTCTTCCTTCTCCTTCCTCTTCCTCCTCTTTCCTCTTCCTCCTTCTCCTTCCTCCTCTTTCTTCTTCCTCTTCCCCTTGTCCTTCTCCTTCTCCTTCCTCCCCCCTCCTCCTCCTTCTCCTCCTCCTTCTTCTTTAAAATCCTCATCCAAGGAGTGAGGTTATACACACACACACACACACACACACACACACACATATATATCCAGTCTTGAATTTTTGGGTTTTAAGTTAGGAGAGGTCTTTAAGAATTCATTTACTTGTACTTCCTTTTAGATTTCTTTTTATTGCTTTGAGAGAGAGAGGAAGGTGGTGGTGGTGGTGGTGGGTGGGTGTTGGGGGCGGAGATGGACCTGTTGTCCCGCCCATTTATGCATTCATGGGTCTACTCTTGTATGTGCCCTGACGGGGATCAGAACCACAACCTTGGCGTATGGGACGATGCTCTGGCCACGGAGGACCCGGCCAGGGCTGTACTCACTGCTCCCTGACCGCACTCTCCTGGCTGCGTGTTGCTTAAGGTGGCCCGAGGGCGGAAGTGTCCGTGGTGTTCATACTTCCACTTGCCACCTCCGCCTGCCTAGGGGCATCACTAACTGACACCACGTTCTGGCCTCTGAGCCTGCTGCGGGCTCAGAGCCTTCCTTGCCGAGTCCGGGGGCCACTGTGGGACCAGCCCAGCCTTTCTTGCCGAGTCCGGGGGCCACTGTGGGACCAGCGCAGCCATGAGAGGGAGTCCAGGGGCCACTGTGGGACCAGCCCAGCCGCGAGAGGGAGGCCACGCTGCCCGCCAGCCCCGCCCGCCGCCAGGAACATGCTCTAAACCTTGGGAAGCTGTTCTCTTATGATAAGACACCACGGCCTTCACACACCTGCTCCCCACCTCACCCTCGTCCTTTACCATGTTCCCTGCCTTACACTCAGCTCTGCTTCCTCTGGGAGCCCTTTCAGGTCTCTCCCCCCCCCACCCCCCGACCATTAGGTGTTAACACCTGAGATGTGCTGCTATCTGTTGTGCACTGTGACCGTTTGAAGGACCACAAGCCACTATAATGTCTAAGGTGTTCTCGCCCCAACACAGCTGATTCTCACCCTCGGGGCCCGGTCCCCTGTTGTGTGGGCCCCATGGCGGGACCCATGGTCTGTCTGTTCTGCATGAGTTATTTGTGACTGTGTTTTCTCTCCTAGCAGATGAGTCCCCGGGAGCCGGAGCCTGTCCCTAGAGCGGGTAAATACTGCCCGTGCACACCAGGCACTCAGTAAACATTTGAGCTGAAGCGAAAAGCCACGCTGTTTCAATAAGATGCAAGAGTGGGAATCAGGCTGAATGTAAGTGAGCTGGTTTCTGACAGCGGCTCATCGGCAGCTGCTCAGCCACGTGGGACAGAAAACCGCTCTCACAGGACGCTGTCCGCACGGCTTCAGCATCCATCAGACCAGAGGGAGCGGCGGGTGGTAGTTTCTGATTAGTTTTGCGTCACCGTGTACATTTGTGAATTGCCGTGGTTTAATGATTGCCGCTTGGAAATGAGATATGAAATCAAAATGACTTGTTAAAAGCAGAAGCATGAAGTTAAATTTTAGCTTGCCCCTTTGTAGTTGGCGGGTGTGTGGTCATGAAGTCCTGTGCCCTGTGACCCTACCGTTTCTTGGGTATCGGTGTGTGTGTGGGAAAGCCACAAAGGCACCACCACCGTTCAGCTCCTCCCAGCCCTTCCCCCTGGGACAACGTGCAAATTTAAGTTCAGATGCGGAAGAGTGATTACTGCAAGTACATGGAGTAGACAAAGGGGCTATTTTAGAAAACTCGGCCTTATCAGAATGCTGCTCACTGCAAGGTAACGCTGATTACACAACACTGCACAGAACTTCAGTCGGAGCGGGAGGAGGGGTGGGTGAGAGGGCAGCATGAACCCCAGTCTTCCCTCCCCGTGCACAGGGCTGGTGCTCAGGGTTAGGAGAGGGTCTCAGACACGCCAAGGCCTTCGCTGCTTCTGGCTGGGGGTCATGAGGCCATGAGCCTTTCTTATAGGGGAGTGGGGTCTGGCATCACAGTGAAAGGACAACTTTCTCTTTTGTTGTTTATCTCTTGTCCTTAAGGAGCAGAATTTTATATTCTCAGTGAAGTATCACTTGATTCTAACATTCTTCCTTTTTAAGAAAAAAATTTTTTTTTTATTGATTTCAGAGAGGAAGAGATAGAAATGGTAATGATGAGAATCATTGTTCTGCTGCCTCCTGCACCCCCCACACTGGGGACCGAGCCCACAACCCGGGCACGTGCTCTGACCGTGACCTCCTGGTTCATAGGTCGATGCTCAACCACTGAGCTCCGCTGGCCGGGTTCTCTTTCTCTCTTACTGTAAGGTTATAATTCAGTGCTTATGAAAGTGCATTCTAATCACCTTGGATTCTTGTTTAATGGCACCACCCTGCCCCTCCCCCACTGGTATTTGGGGAGAGGGGAGCGACTGTCGTTTTGAGGTAGCCACACAGACGGAACTCTGGCTCAACTTCCACTGTACTCCTGGGATTATGTGAAGATCAGCAATATTAGCTCCTAGTTTGGCTAATTTGATCCTCTACCAGATTTGCCCTAAAGAGATTGTCAATTCTCACCTTGTTGTTTTTTTTTTTTTGAAAAGAAAAGAATCGGGCCCCATTTGTATGATTGCATAGCGATAACGATTAAGAAGGGATTCTGGTAAATTCTCCAGGCAGACAGCAATCATCTTGGAACGATGTAGTGATATCAGATGACCACACTGAGGTTTCCATGGTAACCAGCTTTGACCGTTGGTGGTGTGATAATTGCTGAGGATAAAGAAGTAACAACCTTCACCTGGAAACCCACTGAGAAAGTGCCTTCGTGCAATCTGATAACGGGGTATGTTTGAGTAATTAAAGAAAGGAGGAGAACACACCTTATGAATAGACCATTCAGGTAGGGCTTAGATTTCTCGACCCCTTTGGCGGTCGGACGACCCTTTCACAGGGGTCGCCTAAGACCACCCTGCATATCAGATATTTACATTACGATTCATAACAGTAGTAACATTACAGTTATGAAGTAGCAACGAAAATAATTTTATGGTTGGGTCACAACATGAGGAACTGTATTTAAAGGGCCAGAAGGCTGAGAACCACTGGCTTAGGTAATAAGAGAAGGGAAAAGCTGACATGGTTTAAGACAACGATTGTATATGAGACAACGATCTTTGAGGAAGAGCGTTTCACTGGTGTTTGCACAGACAGGTGGGCTCCCAGGAAAGATGGTGACAGGTATGGTCTTTGTGGGTGTGAGCCTGCGTGTAAGTGTACATCTTCAGTGTCGTTAATTACCGCTGTTTCTTCTACTGGCTTGTAAGGCTCAGTGCTGATTTCGTATAGCGTGAGCTACGCTACTGACGTCTGCTGAAATATTATGATTTCGGACAAGCTGGGTTATCATCCTTGCCCAGGGTTTCAACTTCGTAGGGACTTTGGCTCTGCTAAAGAATTAGGTCCTGCCCTAGCCGGGTTGGCTCAGTGGGTAGAACGCCAGCCTGTGGACTGAAGGTCCCGGGTTCGATTCTGGTCAAGGGCACATGCCCGGGTTGTGGGCTCAATCCCCAGTAGGGGGCGTGCAGAAGGCATCCAATCAATGATTCTTCCTCATTATTAATGTTTCTATCTCTCTCCCTCTCCCTTCCTCTCTGAAATCAATAAAATTATATATATATATATATATATTAGAGGCCCGGTGCACAAAAATTTGTGCACTGGGGGGGGGGGGATCCCCCAGCCCGGCCTGTGCCCTCTCACAGTCTGGGACCCCTCAGGAGATAAACGACCTGCTGGCTTAGGCCTGCTCCTGGGTGGCAGAGGGGCAGGCCCAATCCCTAAGGTGCATCCCCTGGTCAGGCTCAGAGCCAAGGGCCCGATTTGGGGGAATTTGGGGCCCCCCCCCCTTCATGCCAAAGAACCAAGGGCGGGTTTGGGGAGGTTTCAAATTCCCCCCCTTCAATCCCCCCTCAGGGGTAAACCTGATTGGGGGGGGTTGGGGCACCCCCCCCCCTTTTACCACTCAAGGCAGGGTCGATGGGGAGGGTTGCGGGCCCCCCCCCCCTGTTCACTAACAGAAGCAGGGTCCATCAGGGGGTTTGGGGCGCTGCCCCCTGTCACTCACAGAGCAGGGCCCATCAGGGGGTTGAGGAGCTCCCCCCCGTCACTCACAGAGTAGGGCCAATAGGGGAGCTTGGGCACCGCCCCCTGTCACACACAGAGCAGGGCGGATCAAGGGGTTGGGGCGCTGCTCCCTGTCACTCACAGAGCAGGGCCGATCAGGGGGTTGGGGCACCGCCCCCTGTCACACTCAAGGCAGGGTCAATGGGGAGGTTGCGGCACCACCCCCTGTCATGCACAGAGCAGGGCCGATCAGGGGGTTGGGGCGCTGCACCCTGTCACACTCAGGGCAGGGCCAATGGGGAGGTTATGGCTCTACCCTGTCACACACATGTATGCAAGGCCGTGGAGGGGGGTTGGGGCGCCACCCTCTATTACCCACAGAGCAGGGCCGATCAGGGGGTTGGGGCACTGCCACTGTCACACTCAGGGCAGGGCCGATGGAGAGGTTATGGCTCTACCCTGTCACACACAGAGCAGGGCCCGTGGGGGCGGGGGGTTGGGGCACCGCACCCTGTCACACACAGAGCAGGGTCAATCAGGGGGTTGGTGCGCTGCACCCTGTCACACACAGAGCCGCAGGGCAATCGGGGGATTGGGGAGCTCCCCCCCTATCAGGCACAGAGCAGGGCTGATCAGGGGGTTTGGGCGCTGCCCCCTGTCACACACAGAGCCGCAGGGCAATCAGGGGATTGGGGAGCTCCCCCCTATCAGGCACAGAGCAGGGCTGATCAGGGGGTTTGGGCGCTGCCCCCTGTCACGCTGATCCCGGTGCCAGGAGCCTCGCTGCTCTGCTGATCCCGGTGCCGGGAGGCATATTACCCTTTTACTATATAGGATAGAGGCCTGGTGCACGGGTAGGGGCTGGCTGGTTTGCCCTGAAGGGTGTCCTGGATCAGGGTGGGGGTCCCCACTGGGGTGCCTGGCCAGGCTGGCTGAGGGGCTGAGGGCTGTTTTCCCGCTGGCAGTTGACTAAAAGCTCCCAACCGCTCCTTGTTTTCTTTTCTTTTTTTTTTTTATTCTGGGCCAGCTTTAGCTGCTGAAAACATGGATACAATGTTGCGGTCCGGGGCTGACTGACAGCCGGTTTTGTTTAGCTTCTTATTTGCAACATAGTAATAGTTGCGTAGAGTTGCAGTTGAGAGTCCGGCAAGTGAGGCGGGGAACGTTGGAGTCTGCAGTTCCTGGAGGAAGCAAGCCTCCCTCCTCACTTCAGTGCATGGCTGCCGGCCGCCATCTTGGCTGACAGTTAATTTGCATAAGGATACGCTGATTAGCCAATGGGAAGGGTAGCGGTCGTACGCCAATTACCATGTTTCTCTTTTATTAGTGTAGATATATATATTTAAAAAAGAACGAGTGTCATAGAGCTCATTCCTGGTGATGCTGTAATTGCAATGAGATTTGTTTAGCTCTGGCCCGAGGGATCAGTTGGATAGAGTCGTCCGCTTACGCCAAGGTTGTGGGTTTGATCCCCAATCAAGGCACCAAAAAAGAAGAGATTCCTTAAGCTCAAAGCCTGGACCATTCTTCTAGTTTCAGAGACTAAACTCTTTCAGGCTCTATCGTCCACCTGGACCGAGTTGAACTGCACGTAGTATTTTTCTTTCTGTACAGATGACATGGCCAACAGTCAGTGCTGTCTGTGTGGGCACCGCGGCAGCGAAGACCAGCACGTGACAGGCACCGGGACAGCACATTGGACAGGAACCAAAAGGCAGAGGATAAGCAGGTTTTACCCACAATCTTTGTGATCAGATCCCAGCGAACCTTTACCTTCATCCTATATTGCCTACCTTGCAGCAACTTACTAAACACAAAGGAACAAAGTAGATGACATTGCAAAATGTTCCTGACACACGGAAGCACAGTTGGCCCTGGGGGTTGTAGTGTACCTTGTTGTGTAAGGGCGACTGCTGTTAAAATACATTTTCCTGCTGCCTTCTATCCGGGCCAACAGCAGATTCCTGACTGGGGCTCTGCCAACGGGTGACTCTGCCTTTTAACCTCATTACTACTCAAGGGTTCCATCTAACTGTGACAGTCTATACACTCTCTTATTTATTTTTTATAAATTAATTTTGTGTTCTTATTGAATTGATTGGGGTGACTTTGGTGAATAAAACCGTACAGATTCAAGTGTACAGTTCAATAAAACATCATCTGCCCACTGCCTCGAGCACTCGGCACCCAAAATCAAGCCTCCCTCCTTCCCATTCATCCCCCCTTTCACTACTTCCGCCTCGCCCACCCCCATGCACCTCTATCGCCATACTGTCATCCGTCTCCGTATTTTTTGTTGTTGAATCCCTTTACCTTTTTCACCCTGCTCTGCAACCCCCTCCCCTCTACGCTCTCTTATTTTTAATATGACTATGGAACCTATAGACGAAAGTACTCCATAACCCTTGACTAGAGACTATATTATACTACACAATACACAAACCTGAGCTGGCCCAAGCCGAATGCAAGCCCCTGGTTATGTACGGAATGTGGGCTGCACCAGCTACAAGCTCCTTCATGTAGAAATCTTTTCATTCACTGATCGATTCTTTGCTTTTTATTTTCTTGTTGAACTTATTGGGGTGACATTGGTTAATGAGATGTGCACTGTATTGTGTGTTCATCATCCTAAGTCGAGTCCCCTTCCGCCACCATTATCCCCCCTTTACAACCTCTCTACCTGCCCTCACCCCCTCCCTCTGGCATTCCCCATACTGTTGTCTGTGTCCGTGAGTCTTTTTCTTTTCTTTGCTTAATTCCTTCACTCTTCTCACGCAGCCCCCAGCCCCCTCCCCTCTGACAGCTGGCAGTGTGCTCTCTGTACCCCCGAGTCTGCCTCCACTTGGTCAGTTTGCTTTGTTCACTAGTTGCCACAGAGAAGTGCATCCTATGGCCCTGGCCCTTCTCTGACGAGCGTAAGTCACCTAGGGTCTCGTCATGTGTGGGATGTAATTGTAACCAGCTCCTGATGGCCCACTGGGCGTGCTCCCCAGTGACTCAGGTTGCTGGGCTTGAAGACAGAATCCTGAGAATTACTGCCGTCCTGCGATCTGACAGGCATGTCACAGCGTTTGAAAAGATGGGAAATAATGCTCCGGGGAGCTGTCACTCACAAGTTGAGACGTTACCAACGGATCTCTGAGAAGACAAGCAGGTGAATTGCTCTGATTACTTCTAATCCCCCTCTCAAAGCTTGAGCTGGCTCACTCTGAATCCGCCTCGATCCCTCTCCTCACCGAGGAAGGGCTGGCTGTGTTATAAAGCCACGTCAGTCAAATGCCTTTCAAGGGTGGGGGACCTGGGACTCGGGTGTGGGTACGCTGCTAAGCTGGGAACACCAGAGACCAGGAGGCTGGGGGAGGCGGGAGGGGGTTGCTCCCTCAGCCACACAAGCCGATTACAGCTCAGGACAGCCCGGCCCAGGTGCAGGGCGGCCCCTGCAGGTAGCCACTGGCCAAGCAGGACAGCCCTGCCGTCAGTCACTTTCTCGATGCCAAATGGGGCAGAGGGCACGTCTCCGAGTCCAGGGACAGGAAAGCACGTTACACAGAAGACTTAACAGGTCTCTCTCTCGCGCTCTCAAAAAAAAAAAAAAGAGTACAATTCATTTTTTCCTTCCCGGGAAATAGGGAAAATTAGTAAAAGGAGAAAAGGACAAGTTGGTATCAGTGAAGTGATGGCATTTTGGCTCTAACATTCTAACGTGGGCACTTGTTTCAGTGCGAACAGCTAACAAGCCCATGCTCCAGGGGAAAACTAACCCATCGCACTGCGGGATGAATGGAGGCAGAAACGCCTCCTCCTCCATGCTGGGCTCCAGGGTTCTGCAGTCCTGGCCCCAGCTGTGTGCTGGGTGAGGGCAGCTTTGCACGGGCAGAGCAGAAGGGCAGGACCAGGGGCCCTACAGCGTGGGCTGTGCTTCTCTGTCTGCAGATTTATGTCGACTCAGTGTTCACTCAGGGGAAGAACCAACCAGCACCCTGAGGAGGAAAAGGGAGTGCGGCCTTCCGAGGGGTGCCAAGGCCGTGCGGGGCTGGGAGGCAGGCTCCGGTGTCTGCCCTGGCCGCCCTGGCGAGCCGGCCTGAACTCGTGTGCCCTCGGGAGGAGGCAGAGCTGCTGGTACACACCTGACACCAGGGGGTTAGATCTGCTCCTCTCCAAGGCCCGTGAAATGAGACGAGAAGTTCAGGGAATGCTTTCTGGAGGCACTGCACAGGGATTTCTTAAACGGAGTTAGCCGACACAGAACTCTAATTTAGAATGAGAAGAGAGTGCGAGGAGACGGGGCGTTACCTGTCATGTCTCAGGACAGGTGTCGGCAGCACGCTTGTCAGGAGCCACCCAAACTCCGCCAGCGTGTGCAGCAGGGGCGCGTAGTCCGTCTTGATCTCGCAGCCCTGTGTGACAACAACAGCTCAGGTCCACGGCCCCCCCCGCCCCCCAGAGATTCGGTCAAGGGCGTGGGCGCTCTGATGGGTGTTCCCCCTCCAGCAAGTTCACTTTCGCTGGTGCCAGCTTCCCGGCCTTATGCTCTGCTTCCTGCTGCCTCGAACCCTGGCCCAGTGGAGACACTGGCGTGGGGGTGGGGGGGCGTCAGGGCCTCTGGCTGCTCCCTAGAATCTGGCTTTCCTGGGTCCCGTTCCCTGGGCCTGGTCTGGCCTCCAACACTGATGGGGGTGGGGAGTGGGAACCTGCGTTCTCAATGAGCTCCCAGGTGAGCTGGATCCGGGTCATCTGCAGACCTCACGTGCAGAAACACGCGTCTGGGGCCCGGGCCGAGGACCAGAGCGGAGTGTGGACCGGGAGTGAGAGGTGAGAGGGGCTTGCCATGGGTTTTGATTGATTTTGAGCTTAAAGCTGGAATGGATTTTTACGTGGCGCTTTACCTCTTCCCCCCAGTCCTGTCCCCTCCTCTCACTGGGTTTCTGGCTTCCTGGCAACATGGGCTTCGTCTCCGCCCTTGGTGAGGCCAGAGAGGCAAACGCGTCCACAAAAGAGCCTGCCAGCCAGGGCCTAGACCAGTGGTCAGCAAACTCATTAGTCAACAGAGCCAAATATCAACAGTACAACGATTGAAATTTCTTTTGAGAGCCACATTTTTTAAACTTAAACTATATAGGTATGTACATTGTTCTTAACTTAATTAGGGTGCTCCTAAGGCTTAGGAAGAGCCACACTCAAGGGGCCAAAGAGCCGCATGTGGCTTGCGAGCCGCAGTTTGCCGACCAGGGGCCTAGGGCTGCGGGCCCACACGATGTGCCTGAATTCGGCCTGTCCCCCTCGGGTGGGCGGCCTGTCCCCCTCGGGTGGACGGGCTGTGAATCAAGGGCACACGGCAGCCAGGCAGTGTGGTTAGGAGGCAGCGCGTGGAGGTTCGGCTGCTGAGAGAGAACACCTTTCGGATGCCTTTGCCTTTGAGAGGTCACAGGTCAGAAACCAGGCCCCTTGGTTGCTGGAGACAAAGGCCAGCTACTGTCGGAATTTGTTCACGTTCACCCAGGAGCTGGGCACTGCATAGAGAGCCTCGGGGCAGGGGACTCTGTTTGGGCTCGAGGGCCAGTCTTGGGGAATTCGCTGCCGTTCATGCACAGGTCATTGTTTTGGTGTCTTATCACAAGTTGGGCGTCACAGGCACTGCTCCCCCAGCGGAGAGAGGTTTGAGGTTTGTTCCTGCGTCTGAAGGCTGCTCAGACAGCGGGAGGGGCTCACTGTGCGAGGCGGTGAAGGCCGTTAACATCATATAAAACGAGCCCGGCCGGCGTGGCTCCGTGGTGGAGCGTCGACCTATGAACCAGGAGGTCACGGCTCGATTCCCAGTCAGGGCACATGCCCCGGTTGTGGGCTCGATCCCCAGTGTGGGGCGTGCAGGAGGCAGCTGATGGATGTTTCTCTCTCATCAATGTTTCTAACTCTCTATCCCTCTCCCTTCCTCTCTGTAAAAAATCAATAAAATATTTAAAAAGTATATAAACTAAATATGAAAGTAAAGCTGAGTTGCCAGCCAACGGCAGCTTACCTCGATGACAGTCCATTGCTCCACCACGATGGCGTCATTTCCTGTCCGGCTGGACCCTGGCACCCCGGAGCCTTCCTCTTCGTAGATGAAGAACCCGTCCAGCGCTTTAGGCACGTGGTCCCCTGCAAGGAAGAGGATACAGCTGAGAAGAGTTGCAAATACGAAGTGTTTCTTAAGAGCGTCCCCGTCCTTAAATAACCCTCGTAGGAAGCAGAAAGGCAAGCAGGTCCCTTTGTCAACATTTGTTGTGGCTCCATCAGCAACACCCTCCTCCTCTCTGAAGGTTACATTTTTGTTGCGAAGGTCAAGACAGTTTTATGCGTCAGCCCGTTAAAATCAAACTGTGAACACGAAAACGAGATAACCAAAACAAGATAAAGTAATATCCTACTACACGGAGAGGCCAGCCGATTTCCTAAGCCCAAGGAGCACCCGGAAAGACACTGCACCTCGAATCGTGGTTTCTGGCCTGTAGGTTGTCTGCATGTCAGTTCTACTCTTGAGAGAAACAACATCAGCACTATTAACCCTTGACATGTACAGGTGGGATAGTAACACGAATGTGAGGCAAGATGACGTCAAAAATGCAAACACGGAGCAATGCTTTACTTCAATGGTGCTTGAAAACAAAATGAATGGTGACAGGAAGGTCCTAAACAGAAGTCATTGTCAAAAGGACGCCTGCTGGGCAGGAAGTTTCCAGGGAGGGCCTCTCGGACCTTTTCTTGAACGGCTGACAATGACCATCTGGCCAAAGCTAAAGTGACTTTATGGATGTTCTTTTGTCTCCAATTTTGCCATCGGAGACAGTTTTCCCACGGCCACATGTGGGTTGAACAATGTGGTTTTCATGTGGCGCAGTGTCACCTCCACGTTGGCCTGGCTGACAGTTGTCCAAGAAACAAAGGCCTGCGAAGCTTTCAGTGCTCTGCTAAACTTAAATACAAACGAGGCAAGAATGCTTTCCGTGTAATTTGTAGTTTTAGTTTTTATGAACAGGCTTCTCCACCGTAAGAGGAAATCATGGTGCCATCATTCGCACATCGCTGACAGTTAAGACAGTCTGCCATGAAGAACTTATGCTGTTCCGAGTGGTGTCCAGGAAAGTTTAACTCGTTGGAAATGGTTTTCTAAGGACAGCAGATGCCCTATTTCCTTTTAAATGTACCTGACCTTTGTCACACCAAAGTGACCACAAGAATCAAGTCTCTTTCTTTTTTTAAATATATTTTTATTGATTTCAGAGAGGAAGGGAGGAAAGAGAGATAGAAACATTAATGATGAGAGAGAACCATTGATCGGCTGCCTCCTGCACACCCCCTACTGGAGATTGAGCCCACAACCCAGGCATGTGCCCTTGACCGGAATCAAACCTGGGACCCTTTAGTCCTCAGGTCAATGCTCCATCCACTGAGCCAAAGCTAAGTCCTTTCTGATTGTAAGTTCAGGGCATCACTAACCACCATAAAAAATGGCTATGTCCTAAGTCCTTTCCTTGGAACAGGGGCATGAATTTTAAAAATAATGATATACTTTGATAACAATGTAGTTATTTACGATCTGCTTCCTTGGGGATTCTGTGACGTGAGAACCATAGGTTTTTGTGGCTCTGCCTCTGTCTTCTTGTTCTTGGTACCAGGGTCCCCGTACTTGTATGTTTCTTTTAGTTTGAGAGAGAGAACGGGGTCCAGGTGTGCCAAGACCCGGGGCGCCGCCTGCTGCCGAGCAGCTGTCTCCACTTGGCCGTGTGCCCGGCAGTATTACCATCTTCTCCGTGTGGCTGATATGAAAAGGCACAAAGCCCTGACCCGCCGCTTCTCAAAAAACCCTTTCAGAAGCCAATGCCACCCGTAGCAACGGAACGTACACTGTATGGATGAAGGGTGGGCTCCAGGCGCAGTCGGAAGTGGATGCAAACCTGGCGTCCTTTCCCGCATGTCCATATGCTGTAAGGAAACGGGGCCCCCTCTGCACCTGTGAACTCTGTACCCCCTGGCACAGGCCACACCCCCCGGGGCCCCGGGCCCTGGGTGGAGAAGCACAGGCTTAAAGGGTCCCAGGGAAGAGGTTACGTGTCGGGACAGGATCTGACACATTCGGTTCAGCTAGAGGTCGATGCCACGTCTGGCTGGACGGGAACATTCCACGGCCGTCTTTTCGGTGCACGCGTCACGGGAACATTCCACGGCCGTCTTTTCGGTGCACGCGTCACTGTGGGCCTTAACCTGAGGGCGGTGGGCCCAGGGCAGGGGCGGTGGCGGGCAAGCCCACGGGGACTGTGTTTCCTTCAGGAGCTCTGTCTCCAGAAGGAGTGCCAGCCTGTCTCTGCCCTCACCCCGCCGCCCCTCCCTGCCTACTCCCGCCCACCCCCTCTGTGACCCCCTTCGCAGGAGGAGCCAGAGAGGTTCTTTCAGAAATGCACCTCAGGCCAGACTCCTTCTTTCCATGTTCAGTGGATGACTTGGAATAAAAGTCCTGACCGGATGGCAAATGCCTAAGAGCACCCACTCCGCGCTGGGACCCCCGTGTCTAGCTGTGTGAGGGGCACACGCAGAGCTCTGTGCCTCAGTTTCCTCATCTGTAAGAGGGGAGCAAGCAGACCTAGCTCATAGCGCTGCTGTGGGAGGGACCTGAGTTAGTGAGTGGGAACTGCTGAGAGCAGTGCCGGCACACAGTAGGCACGTAGTAGGTACGCATGCATCAGCCCTCATGGCATTGGTTGTGTGGTTGACTCTGCACGGAGGGGCGGGGGCTACCAATCGGCAAAGCTGCAGTCTCTCTCACCCCACGGTGGCTTGCTGCCCGCAGAGCCTCTGCTCCGGAGGACCAAGCGTCTGTGTCTGTTGGCCCAGTGGGTGGCGCTCCTGGGTCCATCTGGGGGTGTTACCCCACCGGTGTGTCCCCCCAGAGTGTGCGGTGGCCCAGCCGAGGACGCTGGCAGAGCCCGCAGCGCTGGTTCTGGGTGCAGGGCCTGGGCAGAGGGAACCCTCGGCCGCAGGGATGGCAAGAGGCCCCCATGCACCTCCGGAGGGGGGGGGGGCTTTCCCGAGAGGAGGCGTGGGGTTGGGGATGGCTCCTCGGGAGAGGCCTGGCACCCCCTGCCAGCCTCCCACCGCCCGCCCACGGGGGAACCTTGTGAAGTTCCTGGTCCCTCTCTGACTGGAGGAAGGGGTTCATGAAATGCCAGCTGTGGGGGGACATTTCCGTTCCTGAGCCATGTCTGCTTTGCACCTCGTTCCTGTGGTGGCTGACTCCTGACAGTATCTTGGAAGAGGGTGGAAGCGGACGAAGGAAAGGTGCCCTGTCCCGGACAGGCCCTGGTCCTTGGTCACCACCCCCTGCAGCTCCCGCTGCTCCCAGCAAGTCAGGGTGACACACCCAGGGGCTGCGGGGGCGGGGGTCGGTGGAAAATGTCCTCCCACCCCCACCCCAGGATCTCTAAATAGCCTGGGAGCTCTAAGAACAAAAGCCCCCCCCCGCCCCCCCACAGCTGGCAACAGCTGCGGCTAATTTTATGCTCATGGGCAAGTGCCTGAAAGAGACGTGAAAGGAGTCTTTCTCATTCTTCCTGCAGCCGTTAGTCACAACCCCAAATCTGAACCGGCTCCAACTGAGACTCTCTGGAGGGAAAGAGAAGGAAAGCGAAGGGGAGAGGGAGGGGGAGAGGGGGAGGGAGGGAGAGGGGGTGAGCGGAGAGAGAAATATGAAGCATGACGGACCCCCAAGTAGGAGAGCCGAGCTCAGAGCACTGTGACTGCCCAGGACCAGCGTCGGGAAAGAAAATTAGCCTCAGACCGTGACCACCCAGGGCGAGCGGGCGCTGGGGGTCCCTGTGCACACGCTGTAGCTTATGGAATTCTCACAATGATCAAGTGGGAGTATTTTTTAAGTTTTCATTAGTTGATTTAGGGTTGTATTAGCTTCGGGTATGCAATACAGCGATTGGACATGTTTATGTCTTCCAGTGTGATCACCCCCCCAATTCTAATGACCATCTGACCCCGCGCAAACTCATCACAGTGCTATGACCATTTCCCCTTCACTTTCCCCCTCCCCCCTCCCTTCTGGTAGCCTTCCCTTCCGTCTCTGTTTCTGTGAGTTAAAGTAAGACTATTTTTATCCCCCTTCGAAGAAACGGGGCTCGACTACCTTCTTCAGATCCCACAGCTAATAAGTAGAGAGCATCGCACAGCTAATCAGGAGAGGAGATCAGATTTAAACCCAGTCTGTCTGATCTTAAAGGCCATGCTCTTCCTCTTAGACCAACTTGGAAGAAGTTTCCAAGAACCAAAAAGTCTTCCTTGAGCAGCTGCTCTGCCCAGCGCTCCGCAGGCAGCCGCACTTCTGGGGCTGCCGTGGGCTCGGGCCTGAATCCTGGTTGCTGGTTAGAAGGGCCCACTGGAACATGTGACTCTCGCTAGTTCAAAATATTCATCCAAAGTCTTCAGTTGTATCGGTGAAGTCATCACTGCACTGATTTAATGATAATAAGGTATATTGAGATCTCATCTTATTTACTTTTTCATTCTTTTCTCTAACCTCATTGAGTTAGAGTCCCCAGTTATTCTGTTTTTCATTTTAAAAAATGTTGTTTTTATTGATTTTAGAGAGAGAGGAAGGAAGAGGAAGAGAGAGAGAGAAACATTGATGAGAGAGAAACATCAACATTGATCGGCTGCCTCCTGCACACCTCCCTGCTGGGGATCAAGTCCACTACCCGGGCATGTGCCCTGACCGGAATCGAACTGTGACCTCCTGGTGCTAGGTCGGCACTCAACCACTGAGCCACATGGGCTGGCCTCTTCTGGTTTTCATGGCCTCCATCCTTCCATGTTTCCAGCTTCCTTAATGTCTATTTTTCTTTTCTTTTAGCGCTAATCTCTTTTTAAAAACACTTTCCCTTGAAAGTCATTTTTGGGGTTTTGTTTGTTTCTTTGTTGTTTTTGTGATGTAAATGGATGACTACAGATTCCTTTGTAACTAAAAGAGGAAGGCTAGAGACAGATGAACGATGGGGGAAGGCAGACAGGAACATCAGATCAATACCATTTTCTGAAGCAAAAGTTATTTTTCAAGACAAAGTATAGAAAGAATCAGGTAGGTAGTGTCCACATTGGGATAGTGTCCTCCGTTTGGATAGTAATCCTCAAATGCCGTCGTCAGCCCCGGTTGGGTTGTTGGAGGTCTGTCTAGTCCTGACAGTTACAACCCAACAGCAAACATCACGTTAACTTCTCCCACCGGGATGGTGAAGCTTTCACATTAAAGCGACAGAGCCGTGTAAGGACTGGACTCTATTTCCTCAGGAATGACATCTGTCCTTTTAGCCACAGATCTTGAGAGGCAAACACATTTCCACCCACTCTAACATAAGGTCAGTTTTTAAAGACATTATCACAACTGAAAACTTACCTCTAGGGGTTTCCCAGCACACAAAAGAGTCAATTAAAGACAAGCCTTGCTTATAGTAGAAAGTCGTTAACTCCAGCCAATCAGCATCAAGTGTGCTAATGACGGGTCCTTTCCTTGTGACTTTCATGGACAGGATGCCCTCCTGGTAGGTCCAGCCAGTGGACTCATCATCAAACACGTTGAAGACTATATACAACTTGTTATCTGAGGATAGGCATTCAGAAAGAAGAAAGAGGGAAGAGCTATAATTTCACTGAAAAGATTCTTAAAATGTTTTTTATTAATCACGAGCTATTTCAAGCACATAACAAGCATCCTATACAATAAAAGGCTAATATGCAAATCGACTGAACGGCAGAACGACTGGTCGCTATGACGTGCACTGACCACCAGGGGGCAGACGCTCAACACAGGAGCTGCCCCCTGGTGGTCAGTGTGCTCCCACAGGGGGAGCGCCACTCAGCCAGAAGCCAGGCTCACGGCTGGTGAGTGCCGTGGTGGTGGCGGGACCCTCTCCCACCTTCAAGGCAGGTGTACATCCCCTGAGGGCTCCTGGACTGTGAGAGGGCGCAGGCCAGGCTGAGGGACCCTTCCCAGTGCACGAAATTTCATGCACCGGGCCTCTAGTAGAGAATAACAAAATTACCTACCACTCAACTTTATCGAATCTTAACATTGTTCCGTGTTTGCTTCAGACTTTTTTTAAGGGGTTGAGAGACGGATATAGTTGAGACTCACTATGTAATTTTCCCTTATCCCATTCTCCAGAAATAGCTACTATAATGAACTTGGTGTTCATCACTCTCATGCAAGCTTTTATTCTTTTAATATAGATTTATATGCCCACAGATGATATACAATGTTTTACAGTTAAAAAACTTCTAAAAAATGGCATCATGCTATACATGCCAATCTTTAAATTGATTTTCTTGTTCAATATTATGCTTTTGCAGTATAGTTAACACTTCATAGATCTCAGTCATTTAGTTCACACAGTATTCCAGTCCACTGTTCTCTATTGGTGGACATATACACTGCTTCCAAATTTTTGTTACTACAGTTATTACTCATGTCTCCTTGGACACGTGTGGGAGCCACCCTAGAACACGTACTCAGACATGGAAATGCTGGGTCGTGTCTTATCCTTTACTGTAAGTTGGCAAATTCTTCCTTTGGGCGGCCGACGGACCCACATCCGTGACTGTGTTTTAGAAAGTCTACCACCGTGTGCGGTACAGACACAAGGACTTGGGTGTGTGTGTTGTGTGCGTTTTTCTGGGTTGAGTCTCATGAATTTCATCCGATTCTCTAAGAGGTCTTTTGTAGGTACCTGCTCCCCCTGCCGCAGAAAGTTATTAGGAACGATATAACTTAAAAACAAGCCGTTTAGAAGGTGGAATCTAAAGGTGGACACACATTACGTAGGTAGCCTACTGGTTTAGAACGTGAAGACCTGGAAACAGACATCTAACCAAGGGGAGGCTGGGCACCAGCAGCTGAAGGGCAGCAGTGGGTGGACGTGAGCAGCGTCCTGACCACAGCCCCACGCGGCAGGAAGCCGGCGTGGTGGTGAGCTGGGGACCGGTGGGAAAGGGCAGGGTGGTGGTGGGGGATGGGTGAGAGGGGGCGTGGGAAATGCTCCTGGTTCTGTAAAGGAGATGGCGCTGACCGGGGTCCAATGGGTCTTTGTCAGGTACGGGATTTCAGCACATCTCAGCCACACACCACTCAGGACGCCCTGTCACACTGTGAGCCGCTGCAGCACCAACACGGATGAAAGGGTCACGTCCCAGCAGCTACCTTGGTGCAGGGTTTACACAGCCAGGCCCTGGGCTCAGCACTTGGCAGACTTCCCTTGCTTACTTCTCACAACCCTGTCCCATAAGGGAGGCAGTCCTACTCTCATCCCAGAAGTTAAGCATATCCCTAACCCTAAGGTCTTACACAGTCTTTGATTTTCTTAAATAGTGCTTTTTTTTTTGTTAAATATTTTTCCATTGATCTTTTAGAGAGAGGGAAAGACAGAGAGAAAAACCGATGTGAGAGAAACATCGATTGGTTGCTTCCTGCACTCACCCTGACCAGGGCCCAGGACGGGGAGGGGCCCGCAACCAAGGTATGTGCCCTTGACCAGAATCGAACCTGGGACCCTTCGGTCTGCAGGCCGACGCTCTATCCACTGAGCACACCGGCCAGGGCTCTAATCTGCTTTTTAAAACATGCCTGGGCAGGTGCCAGAAAACGTTGAACAGTCCAAAAACAGAGTCTCCGTTTCTCCAAAAGACTTGCCAGTTGGCTGAGAACAATAAAACGATGGTTTAAAGATATTTTAGGATGCGGGCACCATTGTTACAGTAATTGTTTCACCATGGCGTGCCATTTTCACATTCTAAGTGATGATCAAAGAAAGGGATGAGCTTCAAGGGTGGACGCCATCCACGCAATGGGAAAGGCCCCAACGAAAATTCTCACACGCTGCTGACAAGGACACACGCAAGTCAGAGCAGCTTTCCTCAGAGAACCGCTCTCTCCACTCACAGGCACAGCCTCGCTTCCCAGGGAGCTGGTGAGGGACTAACTGGAAAGCAGTGTTCAACGCAGTGTCCTTACGTGGGTGGCACTGTCAGACCCCGCCAGAGACGGCTGTTTGGAAAACTGTCCACCTTACTTCTGACTGTAATAATTTTAAAGAATAAGACGAGTTTATATTCGTTTATGTCGTCCCCGTAACCTTTAGAAACTTACTTTGCCTAAAAAACTTAGTTAGCCCTGGACAGCGTGGCTCAGTGGTTGGAGCACTGGCCCTCGCACTGCAGGGCTGTGGGTTCGATCTCATGCAAGAGGCACCAATCAATGTGCCTCTCTCACATCAATGTTTCTCTCTCTCTCTCTCTCAAAAAAAAAAAAATCAATGGGAAAAATATCCTTAGGTGAGAATTAACAACAAAAACCAACAACCTATTTTGCTAAGTTTAACCCAACAGATGTCCTGTCTCTACTCCTCTGGTCTATTACCTTCTCCCCTTGTTGCCTCGGAGGACCTGGGGCTGCCGTGTGGCTCCCTCTGGCACGGCCCGCTCTGGGGGTGGAGTTCTCCCTCCGCCCCGCTCTCCGAGGGCTGCCCGCTGAGGGGGCCTTCACTCCAGCTTCTCCCGTGGTCCTCGCAGGAGTGGCGCCCCGGCAGGGCGGGCTCTCCGTCTCCGTTCAGGTCGGTCCCGTTGCAGAACGGCGCAGAATGCTGGGCTAGGAGTCCCACAAACCTCCGTCCTCGCTTAGAAGCTTCATTGATCTGAGGTTTCAAAAGAGACGGTGCGACAACATGGGAATTTCATGTCAATTGATTGCCCATTAACCTTCAGGCGCATTAAGGAAATTAGCACAGGGAATGCATTTGCTGGTGACTAAAGACGTATTCATTAACAAACCAGCAACCTGTGATAGAGCGCTACTCCTGGAGACTGTGCCATACTGTGAACGTGACTTCTTCAAACAGTTCAGGCAGTTTAGAAAGGATGCAAGCAGGAGTCCTGTATTTCTTTAAAAGGTTACTCTGTGGGAAGAACTCGTCATTCCATAGCATGATTTCTGCAGACCGGTTAACCATGGTCTCTCTAGTTGAGGCAAAATGAAGAACTATTCTGAGAAATCCTCAAAAATAACATTACCAAACACATCTTAATGAATACAGAAGACATTCATTAAAAAACAAAAAAATATACAGTTGTTCAAAAATAACATTTGACAACTCATTGTTTGATGTGGGGAAGAAAAATGTTAACAGGCAGATTCTTGACCACGTGTGTGCGATGCATAAACCCAGTTCACACGCCCTGCCTGAGGCAGCTTTCTGACTGCGTGCACCCTGGTGCCACTGCCGCCCTCCTGGGCCGAGGAACACGCTTACATTCCTCTGTCAGGGCAAGAACGGGGCCAGAAGCCTGTGGCACGACCCCAGTGACACATTCAGACATGAGTGGCCGTTTCAAAGCACTTCTCCTTCCTCTGCCTGCGCTTCATTTCTCTGTTCCTTTTATTTTTTAAAAATATATTTTATTGATTTTTTACAGAGAGGAAGGGAGAGGGATAGAGAGTTAGAAACATTGATGAGAGAGAAACATCGATCAGCTGCCTCCTGTACACCTCCTACTGGGGATGTGCCTGCAACCAAGGTACATGCCCTTGACCAGAATCGAACCCGGGACCCTTCAGTCCGCAGGTCGATGCTCTGCAGGGGGAAACGGTACAGTGACCGCCAGTGCTTTCTCGAGTCTTATACGTTGATTTGGGTGAAAAAGTGAAGAAACCTTTTCCTATTACTAGAAAGTTTCATCTGGAAAAGTCTGGTAACAAATAGACTGTTAATTAGTGTTTTCCATTTTTAATTTGGAAGATTGATGTTTTCCAATGTTATTTTTATTTAAAAATCCTGGGGGAAAAACACTTGTGAACCTACTTTTAAAAACAGAGCAAACATTGATATAATGTTAAAATGACTTAAAATCTAGCTGTTCAACAACCAACTCTTTATACAAGGCGGCCGTTCAAAGCTGACGCCTGGCGTTCATCCACTGCTCCCGTGCGCACACAGGGCGATGCTCCATGTCCCATGCGCGTTTCCTGAAGCGACTCTCTTTCTGAACTAACCGTTACTCTAATTGCTGGAATAACAGCACTTTCCTGTTTAAGTGGGTCTCTAACTGTCTCCAGGAAGTCAGATGCAAAACAAGAGCTCTGACGGCGATCCATAAAGACTGAGCTAGTCGTTACAGTCTTGTTTTCAAAAGAAATTTTCTGGAGTGGATTTATCCCCAGAAAAAAAACAGTTCCCAGAATAGTAGTAGTAAACAGCATGTGTACGTCGTTTATAAAAGTCTAGTCCCCCAGCCTGTTCCTGAAAAGCCTTACTGAGTGCCGGTGACTTGCGCAGAAGTGGGGACGCCAGCGGCAGCTGTCCCTGGTTGTGCACAAGCCACGGCTGGTCGGACACACAGTCACTCACAGCCGAGGCACAGGCAGAGGAACAGTGAGCAAGTCCCACCGTTTCTTCCTTGAAAGGAAATGTCTTAGTTTTTTGGTTCTATTCATGTAAATAAAAGCTACAATCTTACAAGTATGTCAATGCAACACAAAAGAAAACTTCAGTGTCAAACCCCATCAGTTTAGAATACTTATAAGTGTAAGTTTTTTTTCTTGATTTTAATCAACATGCATAGTGTTTACTTTTTAAGTTTCAATTAGGTTATACTGTATAGACTGACGGCCAATATAGTTGCCACGCTCAGGACCCATAAATGTTCTATGCAGTGGTCGGCAAACTGCGGCTCGGCAAACCGCGGCTCGCGAGCCACATGCGGCTCTTTGGCCCCTTGAGTGTGGCTCTTCCACAAAAGACCGGCTCTTCCACAAAATACCGACTTCTGCGCATGGGCCATGAAGTTTCAATCGCACTGTACATGCACGCCCGCACGTGGTATTTTGTGGAAGAGTCACCCTCAAGGGGCCAAAGAGCTGCATGTGGCTCTCGAGCCGAGGTTTGCCGACCACAGTTCTATTGTATTGATGGGCCCACTGCCTCCTTCTCAGTTTGCCAATTATTGAGAATTTGGCCCCTTATTCGCTATTTGTTAAAATATTTTTGTATAGAAATGACTTTTCCCCTTCTCCATGAATCTCTTGGGATAGATTCCTACAGAGGAACTTATTGAGTCACAAAATAAAACAGGATTTATAATTTTTATTACCAAACTAATATTCAGGAACGCTGTACTAAGTTATTACAATGCCAGTCGCAATATATGGATTTTTCCTAAAGCTCACCCAGCACCGGATCTCATACTTCCAGTGTAACTTCTCAGTGAACCCTGGTGTGGTGGTTATTCTCAGCGTCTACATTCACACTAAAAATGATCGGGTAGGTTGAACTGTTGGCCAAATGCCTCTTTGTGACTGTTTCCGTCTGTATCCACTGTTCATGGATTCTGTGTGTCCATTCAAGAATGGACACTGCTTTAATGCATTTTACTCACTTCATCTAGATTCTGAAACCAGGTTCCCAGAGGACACTTGTTGCAGAGTTCATCTGGATTCTTTAAGCTTAGTTTTAAGCTTAGCTTTCCTAGTATTTGCTATGTCTATATATGAAATTCAAAGTCCTCAATCTATAGTAATAATAGCCTAGGTGGTCGTCACGCCCTCATGCATCACGCCCTAATGTTGTCACAAGATGGCTGTCATAAGATGGCCATCACAAGATGACCATGCGCACAGAGAGGCAGGGCCCAACAGAGGAGGTGGGTCGTGGCAGGGGAGGGCAGTTGTGGGTGATCAGGCTGGCAGGGTAGCAGTTAGGCATCAATCAGGCCGGCAGGGGAGCGGTTAGAGGGTGATCAAGCTGGCAGGCAGAAGCAGTTAGGGGATAATCAGGCAGGTAGGCAGGCGAGCGGTTAGGAGCCAGCAGTCCCAGATTGTGAGAGGAATGTCTGACGGTGATCCCCCCTGTGGGATCAGGCCTAAACCGGCAGTCGGACATCCCCCAAGGGGTCCCAGATTGGAGACGGTGCAGGCTGGGCTGAGGGACACCCCCTGTGCACAAATTTCATGCACTGGGCCTCTAGTCTATTTATAATTGACTACATCTACTCTTTCATTTTCTTTCAGAATTTTTATATTTAAAAATGACCTCTTTATCTCATTGGAAACATGTGGCATGTGCTGCCTACAGAACAGCTGCCCATGTTCCCCATGGCACTTGCTAAGTAATGTTGCTCCCCCTTTTATTTCCTCAGGTTTGTTATGAAACTTCTATGTGTATAAGTTTATTTCTGGCATTTCCATCTGTTTCATTGGCCTCCATGTCTGTTTTTATACATAAAAAAGTATAATACGTTTTTTAACTCTGCACAATTTGGTATATGGTAGAATAAGTCACCTATTATTTCTCTGTTCTTTTTCAAACAAGAAAGGAAATTGATGGAGAAGAAATACCAATGACATCTCAATATCCCATGAAAAAAATGTATACATTTAGTACCTTTTCTATCAGTTCTTTTGCTACGTCATTTGCTTGCGTCTCATACATTAGAGGACATTCCTCAATCACCAGCCGTGGGCGTCTCTGTCCGCTGGGTGCTGCTGAGAGCTTTGGGCTGCAACAGAGAATAGTTCAGGGTCAGAAGCCTGAAGCCGATTGCCGAGTTTAAGCGGATTTGCTCACGTGAAAATGCATGAGCAACAAGTAAGGTCCAAGCAATCATTTCTTTGCTTTGTCATTTCAAGCCTAATGGTTGTCTTCATGGGCAAAAACACCAGAAAAACACAGTCACTTTTATTCATTTAAATTTATTCATATATTAATTTCCAATTTAATATAGAAGAAAAGTTTCATGACTGTTGTTTTAACAAACGTTCTGAGAAGTGAGTTGGGATGACGAGCAGACCTCGTTATTGTACAAAAGCACAAGTGAAAATCTCATTCAAACGCAGATCAATATTGACCCGTGTTTTTCCTGTTTCTTCTTCTCTGAGTTTTCCCCCTTCCTTAGTCCTCGCCTTGTGAGGGCACCACTGAGTCTATTTTAAGCAATGCTAAACGAGAGAAATACTGTAGACATGGTTAGTAAGGTTTGTAAGTAGGAAACGAGCTCCTACTGTGTGGTAAGGGGCGTGTTTATTTGGGCATGCCCGACGGGGCTGCCGCCTGCGTGCACCCCCTCGGACACGGGTCAGGGGGCAGTTACTCAGTGAGGACAGTGTCCCTTAGAAGCACACCTAGAACAGTTTTTAAATGTTTACTTTCTTCAGTTTTCCTGTTTTCCCTCTTTTCTTCTTATTTCATTTTTTCTTCTCTGCTTAGCCCTTTCATAGTTAAGGTGGTTGATTATTAGTCTATTCCTAGAAAGAGAAAACACAGGTTTTACCTCGGTCTTTGAGATGGTTTTGGTATAGTTGAAGAGTGGTTTAAAAAAATGGAATGCTAATCAAAGAAAATGGGTCTGGTTATTTTCATCGCTGGAAGGAAGAACAGTCTTTGAAAACGCTCAAACTTACAAGCTAGTCTGGCAAACAATGGTTGCAGTATTGTTTGGGAAAGTAACTATTTCAAAAAGTTTAAAAAATAAAATAAATGGCTTTTACCTCCTATTTTTTTTTTTTTTTAAAGCTGACAAGCCCAGCTGGTGTGGCTCAGTGGTTGAGTGTTAACCTATGAACCAGAATTCCTGGTCAGGGCACATGCCTGGGCCTCGGGCTTGGTCCCCAGTGTGGGGCGTGTAGGAGGCAGCTGATCAATGATTCTCTCTCATCGTTGATGTTCTTGCTCTCTCCCCCTCCCTTCCTCTCTGATATCAATAATATATATATTTGATAAGAGCTCTATCCAGTTTGTAAGAATGTGGCATGTAGGCCTTTGGGAAGTAACCGTTTTAGAAGGGAGACGGTGTCATGCCCCGTAACAGAACAACGCAGGGCTGCTCAGAGAGAGTCCCCGGTCCAGCCGCGGAGGACTTGGAGCTGCGGCTACCCTGTCGGCTTCCACGTGCGTCTCCAGGCTGCTTCCCTTCCCTTTGTCACGGACTTCCTCATCTGGGACCTGCTGGTCTGCAGGCTCTAGACCAGGGGTGGGCAAACTTTTTGACTCGAGGGCCACAGTGGGTTCTTAAACTGGACCGGAGGGCCGGAACAAAAGCATGGATGGAGTGTTTGTGTGAACTAATATAAATTCAAAGTAAACATCATTACATAAAAGGGTACGGTCTTTTTTTTTTTTTTTTTTAGTTTTATTCATTTCAACGGCCCGCGGGCCATAGTTTGCCCACGGCTGCTCTAGACTCAGTGAGGCCTCGAAGGGAGGAAATGTAAGCTTCCTTCCCCAACCCGGGTTAACCACTGGGAAATGTGCCTTAAACCCAAACCCCTACTGATCCTTCATTTCTATCACGTTGTTCAAACTTTCTGTTCTTTCAGCCAAAGAGAACCGACCGTTCGCAGCTTCTCACTCAGTGTGACCGCCTCCTTGGGCAGCAGACTCACCTTAATTTCAGGCGCCACAGCACCACCCTGTACAGGTGGCTGGCGGGCAGGGGCCTCCGCTGGCGCACGGGCTGAAGGACAGGGTGAACCGCCCCGACAACGTAGCCGTTCCGATAGTACTCGTCCACTTTTGTTACTATGTCTGGAATGGAGCTGATCTTGATGACTTCCGGGTTTGGTGACGCTGAAATAGCAAATGCAAAGAGAAATTTGCACACATATGAACTTGAATTATTTATTATTTCTATCTATGTGTAATAATACTAATGAGTAGGAAACATATATTTTCCAAATTTATTTCAGAAAAAAGCAACAGTAACTTTATGAGCTGGTAGATATAGAATTATTACCAATATGTCTTTTTTGTTGTTGTTAATCCTCACCAGAGGATATTTTTTCCATTGATTTTTAGAGAGTGGAGGGGGAGAGAGAGAAACACCAACGTGAGAGAGACACCTTGATTGGTTGCCTCCCACATGCACCCCAACCGGGGGCCAGGGAGGGAGCCTGCAACCAAGGTACATGCCCTTGACTAGGAATCAAACCTGAGACCCTTCGGTCCAAAGGCTGATGCTCTAACCACTGAGCAACCAGGTCAGAGCATCAGTATGTCTTCAAGTAAAAATATAACGCCTTAGCTGTGTGTTTTTTTCAATAAAGCAACTTTATTTCTTAGGATTTCATTTGACTATATTTCCATTCATAGATATCAAAGACATAGACACAAGAGAAACAATATTAAGTTGAAGAGCCAACTGTTTTTATAATTCTGAACAAGATGAGATGCATAATTCTTAAGAATAAAATTCATACACATCTAAAATTAAGAATGGGAGAAACAGTATTTGTTAAGCAAGAATTGTCATTTCCAATTACACTTCTAAAGCACCGTGTTTGCTTTGTTTTTTAATCTTCACCTGAGGATATGTTTTTATTGATTTTACAGAGAGGAGAGGGAGAGAGAGAGAGAGGGAGGGAGAGAGAGAAAGGGAAAGATCAGTTGCCTCCCATACGTGCCCTGACTGGGGAAGGAACCCAAAACCTAGGCACGTGCCCTGACCAGGAATCGAACCCGCAACCTTTCAGTGTATGACGCTCCAACCAACCAGGCCCCCTCACCAGGGTTAAACCACCGTGTTTTGTTTCTCTGGGAAACTAAAACCATGGTTTCTTAAGGCACTTATATAAGTGGTTGAGTAAAGGAACTGAAAAAGTAAAAGAATCCAGAAGTTCCTTTTAAAAAGTAAGAATTCCAAATGCACAGGAAGTTTAAATGTAAAACTGCATGCCCCTCAGGCCTCCCTCTGAAGCTGGGCAGGTCTGTCGGAACGACACGGCGGTACAGGCTGTGCAGCAGTTAGTCCGAGGAGAAGGCTGTGTTACTGGGACAAGGTTCTTGTGTCCCAGCAGGCTTACTCTACAAAACAGCGCTCCGTAACGACATTTCCCACTTCCTGGAGAACAATCAGGAACTAATACCTAGAAGCAGACCTGCAGTTTGAGTGCCTCTCGAGTAAGAAAACATCTGAAATGAACTCCGGGTGTGGGCAGGGCAGTGCTGGCGGCTGGCCTCCCTCAGCGTGGTCGGTGGCGTCCAGCAGAAACCGCTGCTAATGGACTGAGGACAGGGAGGAGGCTGAGGGGCAGACAAGGAGGAAGGCCGAGAGGACATCCCCTCCTCGCACATTAACATCCAGGCCCTGGGACAGAAATGCACCCCCGGCGGGAGTTCGTGCCAACTTCTCACACGAGAGGACGGCGCTCAGTAGAGCAGCCGTGTGAACCAGGACGGGCCCATTTCCTCCAGTGCCATCCTCTCTCGGATGGGAACGGATCTATTCAGAATACGCTTCTTCCTCGCCGTGAATAGGAAGAAAGCCGGCCTGGCCCTGGACTTTGAAGCAACAGCTGGGCTTCATTGTGAAGTGACCCAGTTCTGCCTGCCGTGTGGCCATCGCTCTGTGAGTCATTGGGTTGTACCATGTTCCAGTATTTTCATTCCCAGCCCTGAGTTCCAAACAAAGGAACTGAAAAACCATGAAACAGAACAAACTGTTAAGACTAGGAAACAAACATTAACCTCAACGTCGCTTTAGAACTGTATACACAGTTTTAAAGCAAAGTTCAGGTTTTAGGGAGTCTCATGGCTCATTGTAGAAAGTGGAGATGCGTTCGCAGGGCACGGAAGACTCCCCATCGTCTGGCCTCCGCCTGTGCTCAATATATTTTTATTGATTTCAGAGAGGAAGGGAAAGGGAGAGAGAGAGAAACATCAATGATGAGAGAGAATCATTGATGGGCTGCCTCCTGCACACCCCACACTGGGGATCGAGCCCACAACCCGGGCATGTGCCCTGATCGGGAATCTAAGGTAACTTCCTGTTTCATAGGTCGATGCTCAACCACTGAGCCAGGCCCCCCGGGCCCCTTATGTTTTCAATGCAAGCTGCCATTTTTGTAGTCGCTCATTAACATATTTAACTGAAGCAATATAACTGCAGTTCTAAAATACCCTAAAACTCTATTGCGCTCCGTGGCTCATTATTACAGGCAGATACAAGACCAGATTCTGACCATTTGAACCTCCTGCTGCCTCTACTGTGTGCTGCTCCCATCCATCTGCTTCACCAGGACTTCCCAGACAGAACCTAACATTTTCTCTGATTGCTGAGTCTGTACATCATGTCTTTCAGCCTTGCTTGCCTTAACCACGCTTCCTACTCAGTCTTTTTAAAAAAATATGTTTTTATTGATTTTTTTTGGGAGAAAGGCAGAGGGAAAGAAAGAAACTTCGATATAACAGCAAAGCATCCATCAGCTGCCTTCTGCACACCCCCTACCGGGGATCAAGCCTACAGCTCAGGCCTGTGCCCTGACTAGGAATCGAACCAGCAACCTTTCGGTGCGCAGGATAACACCCAACCAACCGAGCCACACCGGCCAGAGCGACTCAGTCTTTTTTACAACCTTTAAAACATTTTGGGTGGGGGTAGATATGTACCATACCAAAAAAAAAAATGCACAAAGCATACTTAAAACTGCCACCACCTGGGCCACCACCATCCATTCAAAGACCAGAAAACGGGGCACTCCAGCCGCTCCCCATTTCACCCTTCCCAACAACAACCCTCTCTCCCTCCCTGCGCTCCTTGAGCGCGGATGGTCATCCTTCCTTGCTATTCTTTCTAGTTGACTATTGAGTATGCAGCCTGGAACACTATTGTTCAGTTCTGCTAATTTTCTGAGCTTTACAGACGTAAATCATATGGTGTGTACTAGTACTTTTGTGTCTGTCTTCTTCCGCTCAGCGTGATGTTTCTGAGATTCACCTGGTGTAGCTGTGTCATTGCAGGTGGCTTCTCGCCATTGCAGCATAGCGGAGGTCGGAGGTCAGCAGAGCACTGCCCATGGCCTGCTTGGTTACATGAGCTGTATTTGCACAACAAGGCCAGAGACGAGTGGTTGTGACCCAGACCACATGGCTTGCAAAGCCCACAAGACTTCCTGTCTGGCCCTTTGCAGAAAACGTTTGCCGGCTTCTGCAGGGTGGTGTTCCGTTGTGTGAGTCTACTACGGTTTATGTGTCCTGCCTCTTGTTCCTGGATTTCTGAGTTGTTCACACTTGGGTTGTTACAAACGTCGCTTCTATGCACATTCTTGGATGTGCCTTGGGGTGCCCACGTGCCCATGGTTCTGTTGGGTGTATGCTCAGCTAACTAGGTGACGCCAAAGCATTTGTCCAACAGGGTCGCACTGATTTACCGACACCTGCAGTTAGCAGTCTTTACAGTCCAGTCATTTTGCATGATGTGTAGTGGTATCTCACTGTGCTTTTAACATGCATTTTTCTCATGACTAACAAGGTTGAGCACAGTTTCGTGTATCTGTTGACCATTTGGATTTTCTGTTTTATGAACCACCTGCCCACATTCCTTGGCCATTTCCTGTTGGGTTATCTTTTCCTTCCTAGTAATGTTTGTAGTTATATTTATACATTCTGGACACAAACCCTTGCCTAAACCCCACCCATCCTTTAATCTCTGATGAGGTGGCACTTCTTTAAAGGGTCCTCCACTCAGGGGGTGCTCTCCTTTCTGCTTCTGTGGCCCTCACGCCTCTAGCGCGTTCCTCGGCCACCCCCGTGCAACATGCCTGCAATGAAACTGCCCATTCACCTCCCTTGGCTCCTTGGGACGCCCCTGCTGCTGTAAGAGGCACCACTATTCCCAGTTACTCAGGCTCAGAACTGGGAAGTCATCCTGGATTCCTCACTCTTTCTGTCCCTTCATGTCCGCCAGCCACAGGCTCCGTTCCTCCTTCCCAATGTCAGTGATATTTGCCCCTTGGATCCCACCCTGTCGCCCCCCCACGTGCAGGTCCGTGTTGATTAGCCTTGACCCCTGCAAGCAGTCTCCTAACTGCGCTCCCTCCCTCCCACCTCTCCCTCTCGCAACCCTATATGGATCATCTGAAAACACGCCTCTGTGTCTATCAATTACTTGTTCAAAGCTTCACAGCTATCGATTCCCCATAGAACCAAGGAATCGCACCTTAGGCAAGTCAGGGCGTCTTCACAGAAGACATACATCATATGTGTTTACTGCTGTCACCAGGTTTGATAAGACAAGGTGGGGTTCTTGTTCTAATAAAAAGGAAGCAAGCTAGCGGCCAGTAATGTTTCACTTAATATGTTCTACATAAACCTACTGAATTACATCTTACATAGTTCATTGAGGAACCTGCCACCTATCCTGTGGCTTTTAGCATTGCAGACACTCCTTTTAGCCATAAAGCTACACATGCTCTAAAAATCCTTCAGGCTTTATCACTTAGACTAGAGGCCCGGTACATGAAATTTGTGCACTTGGTGGGGGGGAGATCCCTCAGCCTGACCTGCGCCCTCTCACAGCCTGGGAGCCCTTGGGAAATGTCTAAGCTGGCAGTCGGATATCTTTAGTGCTGCCGTGAGGCGGGACAGGCTCCCACCACCGCCACTGCACTCGCCAGCCATGAGCCCAGCTTCTGGCTGAGCAGCGCTCCCCCTGTGGGAGCACACTGACCACCAGGGGGCAGTTCCTGCATCGAGTGTCTGCCCCCTGGTGGTCAGTGCACATCATAGCAACTGGTCATTCCACCATTTGGTCAATTTACATATTAGCCTTTTATTATATAGGACTGTTTTCTAGGATTGGACAGGGAGGTAAGCTAACCTGTTGGATAATTTGCAGAGTTAATTTAACTTTTCATTAATAAAGCATATCTAACACACTCCTATAAACATACTCACACACTCTGATACGCATACACATATAGGTTAGACCAGTGGTCGGCAAACTGCGGCTCGCAAGCCACATGCGGCTCTTTGGCCCCTTGAGTGTGGCCACGAAGTTTCAATCACACTGTACGTGCACGCCCGCACGTGGTATTTTGTGGAAGAGCCACACTCAAGGGGCCGCAGTTTGCCGACCACTGGGTTAGACAGTAAACCAGAAAATTTATCACAAAAGTGCACTGAAACCTCACCAGTGGTGTTGGTGGACCTGGCATAACAGGAGGTATAAGACTAGTTACCTTTGTATCAAGTGCTCACTCAAGTGCCAGGAGCCTGTTCAAGTTGATGATCTTTCACCCTTAGCATGTCTCTATCGCGTCAGCACCATCAGAGCCCCCGTTTTACAGATGAGGGGACTGAGGCAGAGCGACGTTTAGACTTGCCACAGCGAGTGAGTGTCAGCGCCTGCCTTCAGAACCTAGGAGGGGGACTTCAGAGTCTTATATGCTTAATGCCGATGACATTATTTCTCCCATAGAGATGGAAATAATGGTTCAAAAAAAAAAAAAAAAAAAAGACCAAGTATGGGGAGAGAGAGAGAGAGAGAGAGATGTGCCTGAATGGGAAAGAAATAAGTTGTTCAAGAAATCACAGCCCCACAACAGGGCCCTGGGCATTTTTCCTCCTCTCACCCCACCGGGACTTCACTCTGTCTGTGGCCTGTGTTTGGAAAAACAGAGGAAGACAAGGTAGGAGACAGGCTGATCGCGAGCGCACAGCGGTCGGCAGCCCGTGGTGCCTCCTGAAAGCCTGCTCACTGCGCAGTGGCCTCGGCGTGTCCTCCTGATGGGAGCCCCAGGGCAGTCGCCGGTGCCAAGTGCAGGGTGAAGGCTCCCCCCAGCCCTGACTCACATCTCTGAGCGCTGCGGTGGCAGGTGGAGGTCGGAGGAGAGAGAAGAAGGTGGTTTGTGGAGCTGGCTGATGTAGTTTTGGCTTCTGAGTCAAAGTCAAGAACAAAACATGTAGGACAACATGGAGAGAACGGGGACACCAGGAGACGGGGCGCCGGGACCAAATAGGAACCAGGTGCAGCTCGAAGACATGTGCGGCTTGGTGTGAACATTTGCAAACCATGCCCACACTTACCCTCTGTCTACAGAGTAACAATTGCTACCTCCTCCAAACCCCTAGTGTGGAAGCAGGAATTACATTCCTTTCACAGACTGGACTTCCTGCTCTAACAAAACCAGAGCGACTTCTGAAAAGCGCTGTCGATCTTTCTGATTTGAGGATGACTGCATTTACACAAGTTGGCCCGAGATGTTTAACATTTGGGGAGGAAATCAGGAAAGAACTCCAAGTGACTCTCAGCCCTGCGATCCCATGGGGGGTCGTGCAGCAAACCTTCAAGCGCGGCCCAAAATGGCTCTGCTCTGGCCTGCAGTTTATGAACAGACAAGGGTTTACGTTTAAGGGGAGAACATGTTTGTGTCCTGTGGGTTTACAGAAGCGAGTCCTAAGAAGTCAGCCACAGGGACGGTCTGGGGAGAAAACAGCACCGCATCATGGAAATTTCCTCCAGTCATGGTCTTTGGAAAAGTATAGACAAAATTCATCTGATGGTTACTTCCTCGCTCACCATTATCTTAATCAACCTTTAACTTTCCTGGTGAAAAAGGAAGTGAGGAATGCTGTCATTCCTTCCTCCGGCGGCCTTGGCCTCGGGTGGGAGTGGACGTGCGGCCGCGGAGAAGCAGACGTGGGTGCTCCGTGCGCCCCTGGAAGGCGCTGGCTGGCCGCCGGCTCAGTTTTTGACAAAGAAAAATGGGCTGCCCTGCCTCTTGCACAAAGATGCTCTGTTCAGGGCAGCCGAGAAGCGCCGAGTCCGCGGGGCCGTTGAAAAGACATGAAGCAAATGCCCAACGGGACCCTATGCCCAGCACAAACTTCCCACCCACCCCTACAGTGTGTGGCTTTTTCAAATTAAAAGTATAACTTTGTGAGAGGAGCTTAAAGCAGGGACATCTGGGAATCCCAGCAGCAGGCAGGACACGCTAGCGTCCCCGGTTAGTAGCCCACCGTTAGAGAGACGGTGCAGTTTGAAGCCTGGGGTTTGCAGAGGCCGATGTACAGACCCCTGCGTTCCAGAAAGGAGCGAGGCCAAGCGTCTGTGAGGTCTGGCCCCTCCCTCCTTCCTGGGGCTGCCATCTGGGCTTGTTTATTTGTGTCCCAACTTTCTGGAACAGGGAGGTGCTCTGTTAGGGATGGGGCACCGAGCCTCGCAGAAAAGGCTGTCTGTTCTCCCTGTTTACTGTGTGCTCAAGCTCCAAGTTTACTTTGGTCCAAAGACCCAGTAACTAGCACCATCACAACATGTAACTCAACTGGGGACCGCAGAGTTGGCTCAGCAAAGCTCCCCCACAAGATGCCAGGAACCTTCCCCACAGTTACCTTCTTGTGCCTTTCGGATCTTTCAAAACTCGCTGTCATTCAGGCCCTAGCTGTTTGGCCTGGAAAGCAAACCTGTTTCATGGATCCTTCTACATAAAAGCATTGGATTTAAGAATGAAAAAAATAGTTCTAAGCAGTGTTCCTAATTTTATAAAGCACGTATGTTACCAAAAACAACAACAGAGCAAACAAAATAATCTTTCCATATGTAATTAAGAGACAAAGCATTCTTGTCAGAGTGATTATACAATCCGATGAGGAAGAACACGTCAAACATCACAATCCGACACTTACATAAAACCCCCAGTAGCCCCTCATCTCTGAAACATTTCACAGAGCGAATACAAGAGGAGGAAAAAGTACCTTGTAGAGTAAAATCCAGCAACACATATTCGTAGGCAACTTCTGTCTTTGTCTCCACTTGCGGTCTCTTCAGGGTGGAGAATATCTTCCCAGGGCTGCTGTCCTCGGGGTCGTCCAGCTTCCGGAGCCCGCACCCCATGGCAAGCCCCGCGGGAGCTACTCTGCGGGGCAGCGCGGTCCCGCCGCTCCGGCTGCAGAGGGGCAGCTGCGGACCTCGCCGCGGTGGCTTCTCCAGCCAAAGCGGAGATGCTCAGGGAGCAAACATCCGCGTCCGGGGAGAGGAGCCGCGGACCTGTCCTATCCATGTTTCTGCGCCGCCGCCGGGCCCGTCATGACTGGGCGGCGGGCGGAGGCTGGGCCGGGTCCCGGGGCGCGCGGCTGCCCAGCCCCGCGGAGGTTTCCATGCCACGTCGGTTCCAGCCCCTGCGCCCTGCGCCCTGCGCCGCCCGGGCTTTGTCTGCTCGGGGCTGGATGGGGGAAGAGGTGTCCCGAACGGAAACAAGAGGCCAGAGCGCAGAGCGGGTGGAAACAGTTACAGGCGAGGATCCCTGCAGCCACAGGGCATGCGATTCTTTTTTTTTTCTCTTTTCCCCTCTTTCCTGTGCCCACCCCCTCCTTCCTCCCCGCTACTACCAAGAAGGGAGAGAGAGAGAGAGAGAGAGAGAGAGAGAGAGAGAGAGCGAGAGAGAGAGAGAGAGAGAGAGAGAGAGAGAGAGAGGGAGAGAGAGAGAGAATATGAAAGAAATGGATTCTCAACATGTTTGGAAACAAAAATCATTTCCAGAACGGAAGTCAGCTTTATGAGGAAACTTTTCTGGAGTCTAAAAGCAGAAAAGTAAAGTTTTTAAAAAAAATTTTTTTAAACACACACAAACACTTTAGCACTTTTGAGGATTTCTTCCGATATGAAGGTTCTCTTTATGCTGGAAAAATTACATACTAATTAAAACTGCCAAATAGAAAATAGAACAATATTGAGATATTTTCATAACAAGACTATTTAATTGCAAAGGGGAGACAGATATGTGGATAATTAGTTTTCCCAACATCCTTAAAGTTTAAAGTCCTCTGCTATTAGACGGCCCATGGTGGTAACTAACAACACTGTGCAGGTCCCCCAGAATCTGTAATAAGAAAACCCCCCACACAACAAGACTGACAACTTGATTCATTCAGTCTTACAAACTACCATTCACCTCCAGTCAAGCACAGTTTATGGCGGACCTATTGTAATGAGTGTTTATTGCGTTTCCCCATCGACAGGTCAGGGGTATGAAGCACCCAAGACCGAGAGCCCTGGAATCGGACGGCTTGGGATCAGTCCTGCTTCTAAGGCCTCCTCGGGACGCGATTTTGGGCAAGTTACTTGACCTCTTCAAGTTTCGACTTCCGTCCTCACGAAATGCAGTTAATAATAGTACTTACTTCATAGGCTTGTTATGAACGTTGAATGAGATAATCTTATCTCACATCCTAGCACTATGCCTGCCTAATAGCACAAAATAAATTAATGTGCTTACGTTATGCAGTAGGGTTGAGAGTAGCAATAGGAAGGAAGTGATTCTGCCACCACTCCCATTGTGTACAAAATACACCCCCATCACAGTTCAGATCCTAGAGAACACAAGCCCGAAAGATCCTTTCAGTCACGTTGGAGAGCGCAGCAAAACTCTCACAGGGGCGGGGGGCGGGGGAGATGGCTGATATAGTTTGTAGATCACTATGACCTGTTGTCTTTAAATAGTTTACTTCTCAGAAGTGGTGTTAACAGAGGAAAATTCCATAGTCCTTCATTCTCAAAGATGAGCATAGTTCGTGGTAAGCCATTTCTGGATAAATCTGGCTAGAAAGACAGCAGGCTCTGACCCAGTATGACCTGCTTGACTATTCACAGTGCTTTCATGCCTGTCATTTTTCATGTCTTCTTTTGTATGATGGGCTGTGAGCTCCTGGATGGTGAAAAATGAAACATTCGAAGCTCACTAGTGTTTATTGCAGTGTCTATAGATTATTACGTACTCACTGTATTAAGTGCCTGCTATCTTCCAGGCACTGAACTGGATGCGGGCTGGGTATACAAGATGACTAAACATGCCCTAGAGCAGCGGTTCTCAACCTGTGGGTCGCGACCCCTTTGGGGGTTGAACGATCCTTTCACAGGGGTCGCCTAAGACCATCGGAAAACACATATATAATTACATATTGTTTTTGTGATTAATCACTGCTTTAATTATGTTCAATTTGTAACAATGAAAATGCATCCTGCATATCAGATATTTACATGACGATTCATAACAGTAGCAAAATTACAGTTATGAAGTAGCAACAAAAATAATTTTATGGTTGGGGGTCACCACAACACAAGGAGCTGTATTAAAGGGTCGTGGCATTAGGAAGGTTGAGAACCACTGCCCTAGAGACTTATGGTTTAATGGGGATGGTAGACTTATAAACAGATCATTCCATTTTGACTTGGTAGCTGCTGAGATAAAGCATGCATGGGACACTGTAGAACCCACGAAGAGGCCTCCAGCTCAGCTCGGAGGAGGATGTGTGAACTGTCCTGAAGGATGAATGGGCACAAGATAGATAAGGAAAGGTGGGGAGCTCCCTGGCCAGGTAGCTCAAGTGGTTAGCGCGTCATCCTGACTTGTCAAGATTGCAGGTTCCATCTCCAGTCAGGGCACATACAAGAAGGAAACGCTGGATGCATAAATGAGTGGAACAACAAATCAATGCTTCTTTCTCTCTTTCTCAAATAAAAAAGAAGGTGGGAAGCATGTGTCAGGAGAAGAGAAAAGCATGAGCAATATCGCAGAATCATGAAAGAGTATGGCATACGCTGGAAAACCACGAAGCAGTTAAAAATTATGAAAATATAAAATTTGAAAGAAGACTAAGTTGTAAGGGAGGCCACAGCTAAGCTCTAATAGGTCATAAGCCATACAAAGGGAAAATGGACTGTTTTGTAGGCAGCAAAGGAGAATCAAATAATCAAATGAAAAAAAAATCGGAGGAGTTTGAGGTAGGCAAGTCACATCGGTCTGCATTTTCTAGGAGTCATGTGGCTACTAGAAGAAGGTGGTCACCATGGGAGCAGGAATGGAGGTAGGCCAGCCAGTCAGGAGGGTATGCAGAAGTCTGCTTGAGAGCTGATGAGTCATTAAGCCTCTTCAATGTGCAGAGACTAGATATTAATCAGTAGATAACATTTGTGAAATATCAACTTGGTACTGTAAAGGAACAGTACCAAGAATACATAAAGGCCTCCTGCAAATAAAGAAAGAGACACGCCAGTAGAAAAGTATATATGTATAGGCACTTCACAGGCAAAGAAATATGTCTAGTTAATAAATATATGACGAGATGGCTCAATTTCACTTCTACTTAAGGAAATGCAAATCAAGACCACAGTGAGATAATATTTTATTGTTATAAAATATACCTAAAAGTTACCATTTTAACCACTTCAAAGTGTACAATTCAGGCATTAAGTACATTCACTATATTGTACAATGAGCATCACTATCTAGCTCCAGAACTTTTTCATCACCTTAAGAGGAAAGCCCGTATCTTTAGGCATCCACTCTCCACCCCCACGTTCTCCCACGTCATGGCGACAACTAGTCTCCTTCCTGTCTCTATGCACTTGTCTATTCTGGATACTTCATACAAATGGAACCTACAATATGTGGTCTTCTGTGTCTGGCTTCCTTCGTTTAGCGGAATGTTTTAAAGGTTTGGCGACGTGGTGGTATGCATCAGCATCCACTCCTTTTTATGGCTGAGTGATACTCCATGGTATGGCTATCCTACATTTGATGGTCTCTTCATCAGGTGGGAGACATCTGGGTTGTTTCCACCTTTTGGCTGTTGTGAATAATGCTTCTATGAACATTAGCAGGATAGCATTTTATACTTTTTGGGCAAAAAATTAACAAGTAGATAATATCTAAGCATTAGATATTTAGGGGTATGCTGCTGATGGGGATGGAGATTTGTTCAACCATGTTGGAAAACAACTTGGCATTATCTTTCAGAATTGAACACCCTCATCTCTATGATCCAGCGATATCACCCCTAAGTACATATCCAAGATAAACGTTAGCATATAAGTACCAGGAAACATATATGAGAAAGTTGCACTCGTGTTTCTAAGAGGAAAAACTTGAACCATTTGTGTCACGGAGTTCTGCTATAAAGGGAAGGAAAGAAATGGAGCAGCAGTGGGGGTTGAGGATTTTTTTCAAGATAGGGAAAATCAGCATGTTTGTATGCTGAAGATAGATTCCACGGAAAAGTAAGGGGGTGGGGGAAGAACTGTTGGAGAACCTGATTTGTTTCCTAGTTCTGGAGGGTGTACGCACCCTCCAGTTCTAAGTTTTACCTATCCTTCACTGGCCCTTTCTAAATGGCTGGATCAAATAGAGCACTTCAACTAAATACCCAAAGGATGTTTGCTGTGCTTATCGTAGTTCCTATGGAGAATCTGATTGGCCCACTATACATATCACCACAGAAATCAGATCCAATGTACTATACACCCCCATTCATAAATTATTATAAGGCAGTCAAAGTGAATTGAGTTACAAGCAAAAGCATGGGTGAATCTTAGTAACAAAAGGTTGAGTGAAAAAGGCAAGTTGAAGACTACATGCAGTGTGATATCCTTTTAAAAATGTTTAAATACAAGCAAAATGAAACAGTCTGTTGCTTAGACACACCATATATGTGATAACATGAATGCAAAAGTACAAAATTCAACAGTGATTATTACCTCTGGGAGAATCGGAAAACAAGGAGGAAAGGAACACATCTAAACCTCTGGTAATCTAGTTCAGTGGCTCTCAAACGTTGGTGTGAATCAGGATCGTGGAGAGCTCATTAAAACCGAGATTGCAGCCTGGCTGGTGTGGCTCAGTGGTTGAGTGTCAATCTTCGATTCCCGGTGGGGGCGTGCAGGAGGCAGCTAATCAATGATTCTCTCTCATCATTGATGTTTCTCTCTCTCTCCCTTCCTTTCTGGAATCAATAAAAATGTATTAAAAACAACACCACCTATATTGCTGGGCCCCACCCCAGAGTTTGATTCAGTAGCTGGGGTCGGGGAGCCCAAGAATATGCATGTCTAACAAGGTCCCAGGTGTTGCTAATGCTGCTCTTCTGGGACATTTAAGAGACCCACTTCTTTTTAAAAAAATTTTTATTGTTGAAACTATTACATCTGTCCCCCTTTCTCCCCATTGACCTCTTCTAGTCTGCCCTGCCCCCACCCCAGACCCTCACCATGGGTTATGCATATATGCATACAAGTTCTTTGGTTGATCTCTTCCCACCTACCCACCCAGCCTCCCTGGCCTTCCCTCATAGGTTGGATAGTCTATTCGATGCTTCTATGTCTCTGGTTCTATTTTTGTTCATCAGTTTATGTTGTTCATTATATTCCACAAATGAGTGAGATCATGTGATATTTATCGTTCTCTGACTGGCTTATTTCACTTAGCATAATGCTCTCCAGTTCCATCCATGCTGTTGCAAATGGTAAGAATTCCTCTTTTTTACAGCAGCATAGTATTCCATCGTGTAGATGTACCAGTTTTTTAATCCATTCATCTGCTGATGGGCATTTAGGCTGTTTCCAAATCTTAGCTATGGTAAATTGTGCTGCTATGAACATAGGGATGCATATATATATCCTTTCTGATTGGTGTTTCTGGTTTCTTGGGCTATATTCCTAGAAGTGGGATTACTGGGTCAAATGGGAGTTCCATTTTTAACTTTTTGAGGAAACTCCATACTGTTCTCCACAGTGGCTGCACCAGTCTGCATTCCCACCAGCAGTGCACGAGGGTTCCTCTTTCTCCGCATCCTCTCCAGCACTTGTCGTTTGTTGATTTGTTGATGATAGCCGGTCTGACAGGTGTGAGATGATACCTCATTGCCCTTTTGATTTGCATCTCTCG
>NW_005871051.1:3933131-3934496 GCF_000147115.1 Myotis lucifugus
ATGCCTGAAGCAGGATTTAATTAATCCAATTCTGGCTCCTGAAGCCTTCCCTCCAACAGAGCTGGAGTTCCGTTAATGAGAGCAAAACAGAAAAACTGCTCTAGGAACCCCAGGACCATTTAAGAAAATTACTACAACCACTTTGTGAAATCAACTGGAAGACTGGTTCTTCCTATGTGCACAGTGACCACGTATGACCTTCCACCTCCCTGGACCTAAATAATCGTTGGCAAAGACTTGCACTTTTCAAATCTACCTTTTCTGTTGATTCAGCCGCGCAGTGGTTCTCAACCTTCCTAATGCCGCGACCCTTTAATACAGTTCCTCATGTTCTGGTGACCCCCAACCATAAAATTATTTTTGTGGCTACTTCATAACTGTAATTTTGCTACTGTTATGAATCGTCATGTAAATATCTGATATGCAGGATGTATTTTCATTGTTACAAATTGAACATAATTAAAGCATAGTGATTAGTCACAAAAACAATAGGTAATTATATATGTGTTTTCCGATGGTCTTAGGCGACCCCTGTGAAAGGGTCATTTGACCCCAAAGGGGTCGCGACCCACAGGTTGAGAAGCGCTGATTCAGCGAATACTGAGCGTGCTTACAGCTTTCCTTTCCCTTCCAGTTCTTGCCCTGCCCTCAGGCGCTCCGGGTGACTATTTTCCTTCCCTCCCCCCACCCCCCTTCCAGACGTGTCCCCCAGGATCGGAGGTGAAATTTATGTACCTCGGGGCCCTGCGGTGACCAGGGCCGCGTGGAGGCAGGCTCTGCCCCGCGATATGCCAGCCCCCGGGTGGAGAAATGCCCAAATACTGTACCAAGTTCCTGGCCACGGGAGCTCGGCCCAGAGAGGAAGCCAGACCGTGAATACGAACTTACAGCCCAGCCGGGCAGACAGGAAGTTATGGGAAGTCAGGGTTTACCGCTTTCAGAGCCGCCGCTCAGCCCTCCGAGCCAGGCCCCTTTCCCGCTACGGCGACTCACAGCGGCGGGTCCGAGGCTGAGCGCCGGCGGGACAGTTCCCGGCGGGGCGCGGGGGGGCGTGGCCTGGGCGACGGAGGGCGGGCCCGGAAGCGGCGGCGGCCCGGCTGCGCATCCGCGCCTCCCACGTGCAGCAGCGCGCCTCCGCCGGCCGGACCGTTGGCACCATGGTCCCGCTTGCGGGTTTTGGGCCGCTCGGCCGCTTCGGCGCCCCCGGGGCCCCGCGGGCTCCCGGCCCCCGGGGGCCCTCCCCGCCCCCCGCATTTGCAGCTTCCGGGCCCTCGGGGGGCCCGGAAACGAAGCCCCCGAAAGGGGCGCGCCTGCTTTCACAAACCCCATTTTTCAAAGGAACACGGCGCCCGAAAATCGGGAACC
>NW_005871051.1:3934623-3952376 GCF_000147115.1 Myotis lucifugus
ACCACCGAGGCGCGGCACCGGCGGGCCGTGCAGCACTTCTGGGCGGCGCTGCAGGCGCGGGGGCTGCTCTACAAGGGGCTCTACGAAGGGTGGTACTGCGCCTCCGACGAGTGCTTCCTGCCCGAGGCCAAGGTCAGCAGGCAGCCCGGCCCGTCGGGGGACCCGTGTCCGGTGTCCGTCGAGAGCGGGCACCCCGTCTCCTGGACCCAGGAAGAGAACTACATCTTCAGGCTCTCGCAGTTCCGGGAGCCGCTGCAGCGCTGGCTGCGGGACCACCCTCAGGCCATCACGCCCGAGCCCTTCCAGCGCACGGTCCTCCAGTGGCTGGAGGAGGACCTGCCGGACCTGTCGGTCTCTCGCAAGAGCAGCCACTTGCACTGGGGCATTCCGGTGCCCGGGGACGACTCGCAGACCATCTACGTGTGGCTGGACGCCTTGGTCAACTACCTGACCGTCATCGGCTACCCCAGTGCTGAGTTCGAGGCCTGGTGGCCCACCACCTCTCATGTCATAGGCAAGGACATCCTCAAGTTCCATGCCATCTATTGGCCTGCCTTCCTCTTGGGGGCCGGCCTGAGCCCGCCACACCGCATCTATGTCCACTCCCACTGGACGGTCTGTGGCCAAAAGATGTCCAAGAGCTTGGGCAACGTCGTGGATCCCAGAGCTTGCCTCGACCGCTACACCGTGGATGGCTTCCGCTACTTCCTCCTCCGCCAGGGCGTCCCCACCTGGGACTGCGATTACTATGAGGAAAAGGTGGTGAAGCTGCTCGACTCCGAGCTGGCAGACGCGTTGGGCGGCCTCCTGAACCGATGCACTGCCCAGAGAATAAACCCTTCGGGGACCTACCCGGCCTTCTGCGCCCCCTGCTTTCCCAGTGAGCCCGGCTTGGCGGGGCCAGCGGCTCGCGCTGGGCCAGAGGACTACGCTCTGGTGAGCGCAGTGGCCGCGTTGCCCCGGCAGGTGGCAGACCACTACGCGAACTTTCAGATCTACAAGGCCCTGGAGGCAGTGTCCAGCTGTGTCCGGCAGACCAATGGCTTTGTCCAGAGGCACGCGCCGTGGAAGCTGAGTTGGGAGAGCCCCGTGGACGCCCCCTGGCTAGGCACGGTGCTTCACGTGGCCTTGGAGTGTTTGCGGATCTTCGGGACTCTGCTCCAGCCTGTCACCCCAAGCCTGGCTGACACGCTGCTGTCCAGGTTGGGGGTCTCTGCCACAGAGAGGGGCCTTGGAGAGCTCTCTTTCTTGCCTCGATTCTACGGACATCCTTGTCCTTTTGAAGGGAGGCGGCTGGGACCTGAAACTGGGCTCCTGTTTCCACGACTGGACCAGTCCAGGGCCTGGCTGGTGAAAGCCCATAGGACCTAGAAACTCAGTTCTTACGGTTTCTGGCTTGTGGTAAAAAGAGCAAGTGTGTTGTTTTGCATTTTCAGGAAAGTTATATTAATGTTTTCTTAAGTGTTGCACCAAATGAGCACATAAGCGATGTCCCTGTGAAAAGGGGTGTAAAGCGTTTCAGGTGCCCAGCCCTGGCTCTTGTTTTCTCTGCCCGCTCTTAACCACTGCCCTTTGTATGCCAGTGTCTCTACGATGTCTCTAGGGGAAAGATGGCTAAGAGGCAACTCTGCTGAGACCATTCTTTCTTCTGGTGCCTCCTTCCAAACCAGGTTATTTACCCGGACTACCTCTCATGGCTTGTTTTCCATTGGCTGCCAGCCTCTGCCCCTGGAATCGAAGTTGGGCTTGGAGGTCCCTACCTCAGCTTTAAGCCCTATTTTGTTACATATGTTGGGTCTCCTGTTAAAAAGAGATTCTTTTATTAACCTTTAAAAATTCAGTGTCCTAGACTAGATGTTTATATTTTCGGTTCTTAAAATCATGACTAATGATTAATATTAGCAGTCCAATAGTTGTGCTTTGTAACACTACACTCCAACCAGTAGATGGCTCTAGTCTCACATGTGGAATTAAGATGGAGGTTCAGTCTTTAGAAGAAATGTTTTCTGCTTTCTAATTTTGCAGAATTTAAGAAAATTTTTATTGCTTTTCTTAAAATGAGGGATAACTGCAACCACTGCTGTTTTACAGAAAGCCATAAAAAAGATCAGAATCCTCAGCTTTCTTCAGACTACTGAAAAAGGACATTTAGTCTAATTAAATATTTACTATGCTAATAAGTAAATATATCAAGTTTGTTTGGACTATCTATGATAAATTATAAAGTTCTCTTGAGGTACTTGGTATGTTAAAAATTTTAAACTTTAATAACAGTAAATTTAGAGGTATGATTTAAAAAATCTTAAGTTCAAAAGGGCAGTATTTATATTTTTTAGCCATCATTTTGTTATTCACATACATAATTTACCTTATATGATTTTTTTTGGTCAATCAACATCGATAAGACAATACAGAAATTGTACAATAGTTACTATAAATGTTAATACATTTACTTTTAAGTAGTTTTTACTGATGATTTCTTATGCTCTTTTAACTTGTTATTAAAGTTTAAAAGTTTGTAAGTACCTTATTCAGATTCATACTGTTGCATTTGTTGAAGGTGGTGGTGAAGGGAGGAATGATCAATGCTCCAAGAAACTCAAACTGGATTTAAGGAGCTCTCCAAGCCCCATAACAACACAGAGAAGATGTTAAGGTATCAGTTATATAAGGACTACAACACAGTGAGCCAGCATTGTATCTGATAGGTGATTGATTGGACAGCCAGGCCAAAGTTGAGAACTTGCCTTGAAATATCCATTCTAAGCCTGGTAGCCAGCAGAGAGGGCTCATTATGAAGTAACTTATTAGGTTGCTAGTTCCCCAGATTTATTCTGTGTGCTACTGTTTAGCTCCAGTTTCCATTGAGAGATTGTTTGCTTGGGAACATTACTTAAAAAAGAATGCTTGAAGGTATTCTGGAGTGGAAGGATGGTTTTGACAAATGTTCCTTCAGACCTGGACTTCCTGTATGACGTATTCCAGTTACCAGCTGGGATTCGTAGGGCAGATTATGGGGGCCTAGGATTGAGTGTATCTCCTAGGGCTGAACGGAGCAGAGTAGGGAAAGACATGGGATCTGCTTACATGGTGAAGGAAAACAGACCTACAACCAGTGGGATGATAACCTCTGCCTTTGCAGTGTCCCGTGAACGGTCCTCCAGTTCCCATCACGAATGGAGAGACAGTGTCTTCCACTTGACTGAGCTTTCCTGTGGCCTAGTGCTGGTCCATACACTGGATCTTTGCTTGCTGGGTGTTAATGGAGTTCCTTTTGTGCAGTCTGTCACTTGTGCAGGCATTTTAACTGGCTACCAGAATATCTGTGCTACTGGAGGGCACAAAAAATAGGGGATTCAGAGAAGAGGGTATTACAAAAGACAAGATACTGTGAATGAAAGGTGTGATATGGAAGATGAACCAGTTTGATTTTCTGTAGGAGGTAAGGCAGATAGCCTTTGGGTACTGGGTGTATTCAGTTTGATCCAGCACTTTAAGAATGGCAGGTGGTGGATAGGTAAAACTTAAAACTGGAGGACATAGCATTTCCAGGAGAGGGCATCCTAACCACTTGGGAGAAGATGATAAACTTGTAGACCTCTAAGAATCCCCCTACTCCAGAACGGTTAACAGCTTATCTGGCATCTTTGGATCCCTTGACCAGAAGTTTCTCCCAAATAATACTCTTGAGGCGCCCAGATTTTCATTGTAGGTTATTCTTGGAGACAGTGTTGCAGGAGGTTATGACAGAGCACTGATCAGGTGTTCATGGGATGTCCGTTATAGTGATAACAGGCTATCAACTTGGTAGACAACATTCCTGTCTATGAAGTCATGCAGGAAGTTGTGGGCAATGGACAGTATATGTTAAGTGCACCATTCAATATTAGAGGGCGATTCCACAAGTGAATTCATAGATTAGGCACCTCTGAAGCCAGGAGACCTGTGGCTATACAGAGGTTAGGAATAGACAGGAATGCTCAGCTGGTGGGCTCAGTGGTTGAGCATCGACCTATGAACCAGGAGGTCATGGGTTGATTCCCATTCAGGGCACATGTGCAGGGCTTGACTCAGTGTGGGGTGTGCAGGAGGCAGCCAATCAATGATTCTGTCTTTTCTCTCTCTCCTCCCTTCCTCTCTGGAATCAATAAAAATACATTTATAAAATAGAACAGGCAGGAACAAGAATAGATACAATCTCGGATTTCACTGAGATCTGTTATTCTGGAAGTAGGCCTCGTTTTTCTTAAGGACCTGTGTGACTATAGGGGCTGAGAAGAGCCTGAAAAACTTACTGTTAAGTTGATAAAGTACTCAGGAAGGCCTAGGCTGAAATATGGGCCCTGAGGCAAAGGCCAATTTCTTTTTTTTGCAGTTGTACCTGTGAATGGAACATAGCTCTTTAGATTTGGGAAGTTCTAAAACCAAAGTAAAGCCAGTAGTTGGTCAGGTTGTGGGGCTCCAAATTGGATGACTTATAAAGTAACAGCAGTACCAAGCATTCAGCAGATTCCTCCTTGGGCATTATGGAGGGACGGTTTCCTGGATCTCTGACTGCCCAACCCCTATTGAGCATAGCTGCAGTGTTGGCCTGCATTAGTGCAACCCTGAGTGATTGGGGAGGCCATGCCTCTCGACTAAGGTTTGGTCCATAAAGCTGCTGTATAATCTATAATTGCCTCCTGGAGGCAATGCCCCCAGAGTTATAGAACAACTGTCCTTTTTCTTTTTTTATATGTTTTTATTGACTTTTTAGAGAGGGAGAAAAACATTGATGAGAGAGGAACATTGATCAGCTGCCTTTGCACACCAGTGACATGTGCCCTGACTGGGAATAGAGCCAGTGACCTCCTGGTGCATGGTTCTGCGCTCAACCACTGATCCACATTGGCCCAGCTGGAATAACTATTCTTGTTGGTGAGGTCTAGGGTGCTGTGCCGGAGTAAATAATATCTGTGGACCTGAAAGGGTGTGGATATACTGACAGCCATGTGTCTGTTTTTGCAGCAAGGTTTACTAGTTCAGAGAGCTTGGGGGGAGCTAGGGCACAGATTAGGGTAATCAAGAGCACAGGTTAGGGGAATCAGTTCTAGAAAAAAGCCTCTTGCAAAACTAAGTATCAAATATGTAATTTCAGCACAACACTGTTAGTCCTGCCCCTTCCTCTAACAGAAAGTTGGGGTAGGATTGGTTAACTTTTCTCAATAGTAACACACCAAATTTGAGGTTAATATTGCTGGAAGGGCCAGAACTAAGTTAATTCAGGTTAATTAGTGGGCATTTTAACTTTCTAGGAAGAGTGTCTTATTCTTTTCTGAGACAAAGGAACAAACGAGCCCAGCCTACGGTGCTTTCCTCTATGGCACTCACCCACCTGGAGATGAATAGGCTCTTCCTTCGAGTTCAAGTAGTCCTGGCTAACCCAATAGAGATCCTCTGAATTAAAGAAGCCATCTCATAGGAATCATTGACCACATTTAAAATACCTGCTTAAAATCATATGAAGGCAATTGGTTTTACTTATATTTTCATGACAAGGAAGGGGAATTGGGAAGAGCTATCTGCTGTGGGAAACTGATATAGGGTTAAGCCTCGGACTGACCTGTTGGCAAAGTCACAAGTCCCAGCTTAGAGGGCACAGTCCTCTTAGCATACTTAGGCTTGACCTTATAACACTCCCCAGATCTTACCTGGGAAGCTAATGGGCTGAGGAAGTGCAGGAAGTGTAACCATGGTCAAAACAAGTGAAACTCACAAGAACTGTCTAACTATGGTAACCACTACCTTGTTTACCTCTCACTATAAAAAGCTTGGTGAGGCCTGAGCACAGTGGAAGTCCTTCCTCTTGAGTTGGACTTGCTCGCCTGGTCCCCCAATATTCCCAAATTATCTCCTGTCTTTTCTTTTTCATTTGTTGTGCGGCTCCTCTTCTAGACCCGAACCCTGAACCACGCAGGGCGTGGAGGGAAACACGACAATCTGCCAAGAAGATCTTTCAGCGCTTTGACAACTAGAAATGATATACTCTGTACTGTGCTTCTTCCCAGGAATAGTTATTGGGAGGTTCAGCCACCTTTGAATCTTTACCGAAGTAAGGTGAATTTAACTTCCATTTGGTGAACAACACAGTTTAACTCACCATGGACTTTAAAGTCCACACTTCCTCACTTAAGAACAAGGTGATATACGATGTCAGGATGTTTCAGGAAACCAAATGTGCCATCTGCAAGAAGAAAATTCTAGCTCCAAGGAGAGGTGAGCCCTGCCTTCAAGTCATTAAGGATTTTGGGATGAAATGTCTGCAGGAGGCCTGGAAGACTCACTGGGTAAACTGGAGGGACAGCTTTAGGAATACCTGTGGAAATGGACGATGCCACTTTTCTTAGTGTACAGTATGGTGAAATGGTGCTGACCTCCTTATTCTAGTCCACTCCTAAGGCTACACCTTGTGCATGTACCCCCCGTTAACTGACAATCACTGGTCTGTGAATTTAACATGAAGATAAGCCTTCAAAAGCTAATTAATGATTGTTACAGATTGGATCATAGTTCTATTCAATACATTCAATAAAAATATGACCAATTACACATTTTTTTTTCATGATTAAAGTATTTTTTAAAGGGTAATATCTTTTACTTTGGAACACATTAAGATCGTTTCAGTACTTTGGCTTCCTTTGAACTAGTCTAAAAGTCTATTGATTAAAAAGCTATACATTAAAAAAATATAAAGTTCACAAGTGTGTTATACATTTTAATCATTAAAATACAAATAGAATGTATTTCTTTCAAGCCATATGTAATGTTAGAACTGAATCCAATAGAAGACAGGAGAAAAAAAGCAAAGAAAAATGAAAAATTTGGTAAGAGAAAGCCTATAAGATGGTAGAAATAAATACAAATATATTCGTAATTGTAATAAAACATCATAGGATGAACCTCTGTCAAAAGACAGCAATGTTCAAGCTTAAATGTAAAAAGTTACATGTAGTTAAAAAGTAAACACTTAAACATAACAGAAGATAGGACATGAAGAAATACTAGGCATATGTTAACCAAAGGAAAGCTGGTATAATATTAATAGTAGATAATCTATATTGAAGGGAAAATTGTTACTAAAGATAAAGTGGGAATATAAAAGGAGTAATACCAACAAGTTATAAGAATTATGAACTTGTATGACCTAATAACATAGCCTCAAAATGTAAAAACCCAAAGCTAAAACTGAAAATGATAAATGTTCGTCTGCAAAAAAACCACAAAACAAAAAACCAACAAAAAACCAACAAAAAACTGCCTTTCATGAATTCAGAGAAACCATGTAACGAGAAAGTGAAGATAACTCACACTAGATGTTAACACTGCAGCCTAATGCTCACTACCAAGTGGATCACTGATGAGTGTGAACAATAAAAGTTTAATAGCAAACAAAGTTTTGTGACCAAGACTTTGACTTTTTCCATGCATGTCTCTGTGAAAATAACTTTTTGAATAGAAATGTCAGCAAATATACTACCTCTTCAGTAAATCCTCCCTAAGGATTAAAAAGGGAGACACTCCTGGCCATAATTTTGCCATTTTTAAAAATTGTTGGTTCAGGAATAAGCGAAGGTGAAGGGAGAGACTAGAAGTTCTATGTTCCTTATTTGTGTTCTCTCACTCACTTTCCCCATTAATTTTGTGAAGTAGTCTTTCTGTTTAACTGAAAAACTGAGGCACAGAGAGATTAAGTAACAAACGTGGCTAAGGTTATGCAGCTTGTCTCCATGCCAGAGCTTCAGCACCGTCCGCAGCATCAAAACCACAACCAATCAGTGAGGACATGCTGAAGGCATTGTATTGTGGGGAGGAAGTAGCATAATCAGCTCCAAGACCTAAAGATGAAAAGTCTACTTAAGAATCAACTGAAATATATCAATGATTGTTTCACAATGAAGAAGTAGTTCTTGATAGCTAGATTCTGAAACAGATGACTGCCAAAATAGAAACTTAGAAAAAATTTTTTACTTTTACCATAAAATTCTCTTTTGCTTTCAATAGTTTCCTTTATTATTCTAAGCCTGCTTATATGTGCTGGTGTAAATTTTAAAAAATGTTAATAACTATAGTTTCTATTTTTATTTTTCCTTAAGATTATTTTGTTTCTTATTTTCAGAACAGTGTCCCAAATTCTTGGCTCCAACAGTTCTCCTCTAAGTGAAAGTATATTATCATATCCATGAAGCTAAGTATTTTGAAATAACATTTTACTATTTGATGCTTAAAATACACATTTATCTCTATACATGAAACATCAATATTCAAAAGTTTTATTTGAATTAACTATTATAGTAACAAGGCCAGAGAATTTTATTAGAGGTTACAAACACTGAAACTTTTTCATTTCATACATACAGTTTTAATACAAATGAACTTACTAAAAGACTCATCTATTTACTAACAATTTAAGTTCTATGAATTTACTGAACATTTATTACTATATTCTTGTGACATCTTTCCTAACAAGCCTGCAGAAACCAGATTAAACACCTTCTGACTCCAGTTATTACCAAAGCATAAACCATCCCATTAGCTAAAATGACACATACTGGGTAATTCCTGGTAAAATATCATCTTATATATATGACAATCAAAACATATTCTAACTTCCCCAAATTAGAGACTTTATTGTGAATTGTATAGAGAATACTCTGTCATATTTTACATGTTTTATGAAAGGTAGCTATTATGTTGGCCATGGGCTACACCTTAATGAAGTATAAAATCTATGTTTATATAAAACTTAGCTATCATCTATATTGTATTTTAGAAAATGTATCAAAAGTTTTTGTTAACCTGGAAGGCTAAGAACACCTATATCTTTATTCTATGTTTTAAATGATTTCATCAGAACTCTAAATTCAAGCTACATAGTCCCATAGTTAGCAAGTCACAATGGGCACTTTTTCAGTATTTTTTTGCACGGCAGTCTATTTCTTGTTAATAAAATCACACTGATATATATTATATATTATAAATAATATATGACTTTTATTATCTTCAAAAGTCACTAAGAAAATGAATTTATGAAGGCTTTCATAAAGCAAAGAATCTTCAATTCTGGTAAACTGAAATTACTGCACTAACTTTATATTTAAATTTCTATAAAACTTATTTTATGGGAACTCCCTACATTGTTAGAAAGCAAAACTTTTAATCCTGAGTTTAGTTTCATTTACAACTCATTACTGGAATACATTTAAGTAAATCAATTTACAATGTGTAAGAAGCCCATTTTGATATTATAGAAGAAAATTGTAAGTACTAAAATAAAATGAAGTATTGGAAATATGTATGAAAGCTGATGGTTGGAATTTTACTCCATTTTAGAATTTGGAAGGAGTATTTTTTGTTAAACATAACAAAATATTTTTAACATTCATTATAATATTGTCTGACCTACTATAAAAAATTGTTAGTTAATAATCGATCTTCAAAGTAGAAAGTTTTTTCTTATTAAAATGTCCATATTAAGTCAACCTCTAGAAAGTAGTTAATTCATAACAAATTTTAAATAAAATGTTTTTGATGTAACTGATGCCATTAAATTAGTTTTCTAGCCTAAGGAGAGTCTGTAGATAGCACTTCTTCCTTTTTCCATAATTCATGGAGACCATCTAACAGTGGAGCTATCAGTTCTGGGGCACAAAAACCAGTATAAATGTGTAACTGTGTGTACCTAAGCATAAAAATTTGAAACTCAACCTGATCTCAGACAGAAAAACAAAGGAAATGGTGAAAACTTAATGTTTAACATCAAGGGTAGTGAGAAGGGCACTAGCCAAGTTCAACCAAGTTGTCAAATCTCATCATTGATATATTTGTAGAGGTAGATGTTTTTTAAATATTCAACATGTGAAGGTAGGTAAGTCTGAACTCAACAGTTTTAAACAAGTCATTCTCTAAAGGCAAAACACAGCTAGAGCACAGGCATAAAATCTATTGGTAAACATAGGGTTGTTGCTGACTTTATTTTCATTTTTCCTTTGGCATAGACATTAGGATAGTAAGTGTATTATTTTAATTGAGAACTTCTTACAAACAGTTGGAATTAGCCTGAATAAAAGAATCTTACAAACTAAGACCTGAATGGAAGCTAAAAAGGAATACTGACAGCGTCACTGTGTTGAAGGGAGAAATATGTGTTGAATCTGACATGATATATGCAGCAAATGCTTCTACTTGCTAAGATGCTATAAGAACCCTTATACTTCTTATGTGAATGACAAAAGAGGGCCAAAATAGACATGGAGATATTTTTAAGTATAGTTAAAAATAGTGTCAACTTTGTCCATAGTAACTGGTATAAAATAAATAATCATAATATGACAGGTTTCCATATGTTATATATACAGATTATTTTTAAATGTATTAATGTCTAGCAAAGTTTCTAATGTAAACCTAGAGTTTATAAAAAAACATTTAATGTAGGTAAAACATACATTAAGCTAAATACAGTGAAACCAAAATAATGTAGAAGCTAGAATCTTTTACATATTATTTGAATTTTCCATATTACAACAAATGGCCTGTTAAATTCTTCATATTACAAGCAATGGCCTGTTACTATGTATATTCTGTATATGCCATGACTGTGTTTACATATGTGAAACATCTGGAATAAAAGTAAAAAACCCAGACACCAAAGATGTTTTAAAGTAGTTGTTTTTGACATTTTCATGTTGATGAAGTAGCCAGATGATGACTGAATTTTTCAAACTTTACCAATATATTTGTTTTATACATATCGTTTGTTCTTGTTACAGATTGCATGTCTATGTTACTTAAGTGTGTGTGAAATAATAAAGGAAACCACAATTTTATCCCGCACTTCCAATGTTCTCCTACTAAGATTTCCTTAATTTACTTCAAAAAAAGGCAAAAATATTTAACCGTAAGCATATCCAAAACCCTCATATTGTTACCAGACCAAATATGGGGCTGGTTGTTTTCTATTATTAGATAAAATAGTTATCTAAGACTCTACTTAACAGAGTCAATAGAGGAAGGTGGAGTAAGAATTGAATCTTTTGCTCTGAAATCTTTTCTAGGAAGAAAGTGTGGGCTTCGAGAATACTGAGATTTCAAACCTACAGATGAAGGTTGAGAAAAGCTGCTTCTCACAGAATGTAACCTTGGTTCCTAAGAGATTTAAAGGAAATTAGGGTTTAATGCATTTTAAATGGGCCTTATTTTATAATTACTTCAGGGAAAGATTTTAATAGTAATATGAAGTGGGCCTGGATTTTGAGAGACTAGATGTGCTTTAGGAAATGACCTGCTGCTGGATGAGGAGGCATTCTAAGGCGATAAACAGACTCACTAAAAGGGATCTGAGAAGAGTCATATCTAATAGTATTTCTAAATTATTAGGCTATATCTCTTTTGTTCTATCCCTGAACTTTAATAAAGATTTGTTAAAAAGAAGATTTATATAGTTAGGGATATACAAAATTAGAGTCAGATCCCAGGGTTGAGAAAGCAACTATGCAGAGAAAATCAGGGAATTATTAATGAACTTTCATATTAACAGAGTAATATTTTATCCTATTGTTAAGTAAAACATCCAATGAATACCCTGGTCCAAGAAGTGATTTTTATTTGATCCATGGCTGAGTGTAAGGATTGCTGGAGATACGGCTTTGCTCAAGACACTTGAGTAGGAAAATTATACATTTTGACTAATGCCTACTTCAGAGCATCAGTGTTTAGCCAAATTCTTTTGCCTGAAAATCTCATCATTTTCTCTGCCTGCTTTAAATGATTTGAGTTTGAATGTTGTTATTCAAGAAAAATGCGAGCATCATGGAGCCTGAGTTTATTTCATAAAGTTGAATAGAACTTTGGAAGAAGCATGTAGGCCAAATCAATTGCCTAGCCTGAATCTGACAACAGAAATTTAATACCAAATGTTCTGGTAGTTCTAAAAACTAGCAACCTCTATATAATTAATGGAAATGAACTAAACTGTCCGAAATAAAAAGCAAAATTTCTCTAAAAAGGGATGTCTAATAATATACCATTGTACTTTCCATGATTTGGGCACATTTGACATTCTATTGATCTACCAAGACTCTGAGCATGCCTACTAACAGTCAATGAAACAACTTGCCAATGCTAGGGTAGGTAACTGTCAGGAGTAATTAATAAAAACAACGGGTGCATTTTAATGAACAATCAGACTTTGATGCCTCTAAGGTTAAAAATGTTTTAAATAGTGCAATTACACTGAGTTTATTCACATCACTCCAGGATACTCTGTGAAGTTCCAAAACAATCTTCTAACCAGAAAAGAAACATTTATGAATTACTGTAAAATAAAGATAATTATCAAAATGAGTGTTATGAGAAAATTCACTCCAATGACACGAGGCTATCTTTAACCTTGGGCACTGTAGCACTTTTTGAGCTAAGGAGACTTCAGTAGGCAATTCTGTTATTAAGCCACTCATCTTAAAACCACACACATTTTGTCAGTATAAAAGGTGGCATGAATTTGGTACTTGTCATTAGGATGTTAAAAAACTCCTAAATTATAATAATCCTTCCCCCAAATAGCAAACCCTACATGGAAGGTTTATACAAAAACTGATAAATACCTATATTGCAGTTATTAGCAAGAAAAATGGAAAGAAAGAAGAAAAGCAACCAAATGTTCATTTGTTTTTCTTGGTGGACTTTATGCTTTCAAAAATGTGGAAATGTGCCATGTTTCCAAAATATAAAGGGTAGATGGCACCACCTGTAGCTATCTTTTGCTATCAGAGGGATTAATGTTTTTCTGGATAATTTAGAAGGTCTTTCTTAACTTGTCTTCCTTCTTATATTTCCCAGAATACTGAGTTGTATAACACCTTCAAAGAAAATTTTTGATTAATAATCTAAACTAAATTCTAGGATAATTCTATTTCTACTATTTTGGTTAGGAAACTGTTCATACTTAGGTTATTTGATAAAAGTATGATTAAACAGATTCATGTTTATCACAATTTGCTTATTTTAGAATTATCATACTTTATTTTACAATTGAAATAATTTCTGATTCAATCTTCCAGATGCTTAAGGGATTAGAATACACATTTTATTTGTGTCTAAGATTTAATTTGTATTAGATTTAATTTTAGTGATCCAACAAAAGATAACTCTTGGATGAGACAAGAATTATTTCTGAAAAGTGCTGTGTTCTTTAAGATCTTCCCCTCTCAGCCTCCCCATTCCCTTGGCTCCTTACAGGTGACAATTAGTAATTAGAAGTGTTGGGTCCTACCACTTAATAGCTATGTCATCGTGGGCAACTCTCTTAACTTTTCTAAGTCTTACTTCTCTCATAAAAATTTGCCTGATTATCTCACAAAAATATTAAGTGGATAAAATGAGATAATATATATGAAGTGCTCATAAATTGTAAGGTTGCTATATAAACATAAGGTATTATTTTTGCCTTGGAATAATATAGTAAGCAAAAATGTGATATTCCAAGTATGCGTTTATAACAGATTATCATCAACAAAGTTAATACAATTTTTATTGGGAATATTATCATAGACTCTAAACAATCTTCAATAACTTAACCAAAACTTTTCTTTAGAACTACCTAGTAATTATATAGCAAATTTACTTACAGGGTTGTTATCAATATATTAAGACTAATATCTTAATACTATTTCCCAGTTGTAGACTCTGTAGTTCTTAAGTATATGATTCTATGATTTTATGTTTATAACATAGGGAAACAGGCTTATACCTAAATATAATTCTATTTATATAGCTGTATCAGTGGCTAAAACAGAAACCATAATGTTTCAAGGGTTGAAGTAATAGAGGAGTTCAGGCCTATCTCTTATGGCTTAATCCCTTCTAGACTATACATATATTTTTTATCTCAGTATAATGTTACATTCATTTTGTAATATATTAATAGGGTAACCTGTTAATTTTCCTGGGACAGTATAGGTTTCTGCCTATAGTATTATTAGAGTTTCATTTTTGAAAAATAGTCTTTGAATAGAATGATTTTATAGGTTTATTAATAAGATAAACTTTGTTGGTCAATAGTATATATTTCAAGAATTAGTTTAATTATTTTTGGTGCCCCCTTTCAGTCTCAAGTATCCTGATTTGAATGGTAAATATATAATTTCTGCAAGAACTTGGAGCAGAGATCAGCAAAGTAAAGAACTTTCTGACTACTATAAGGAGCAGCAGTCAAAGCAGAACTTGCTATGATTGATAAACACCAAAGGACTCTGTCTATAGGTAAGCAGCCTTGATTTCTATAAAGAAAATCATATCTAGTCTGTCTGCTGTTTATCAGTGAAGGTGGGAATAAGATTCAAGAAATATGTGCTGGAGAACAAGGACTCCTAACTCTGAATCCAAATAATCACATTTCAGGTACTAATATTCATATTGGAACTTGGCAAGTCTCCTCTGAGAAAAGATGTAGTTACATTCTTACACACGACCCTATTCAGACATACCCTGATACAAGCTTGTTTTACTATAATATAACAAACTGTACTTTACTAACAATAGATACAAGATTCTCTTGGAACTGCATGATCTGAGATTAAATCATGTCAGTGAAAACTATACCCTTAACCTAGTGTATGAAGATGTTTAGTTTGAAGGATGTTTAATAAAAAAAGTAGATGAACTAGATGATTTTTATGAAGAAATGATCGTTAGAATAAATTTTGGATATTTTCCCCAAACAATTCAACATTTAGAAAAAAATAAGGAAAGCTGAATTCTCTGTAATGGATATGCAAAATGTAAGCAAAGGTGACGAGTTAGAAAGTTACTTTCAAGAAGCCAGTAAGTGGATTAAGTGCTCTCAGGATAGTGCTATTAAAAGAAGATCTAACATCAGTGGCTAATAATTTTTACTCACAAAATAAAAATTTTTGAAATTTCATTGTGGAATTTAGTCTATTTATGTTTCTAAAACCTGAAAATAATGAATGTATATAGAATCTTTATATGCTAGTATATGTTCTTATGGCCTATTGGTCTCATGAAACAATTTGGCAAACGTGTTCATTATGGTTTCAAAAGAAACATCTTATTTGGCTCACCAGGAACAACTTGGGGGTCTAGGTCCTATTATTTCTGTTGCTGCTGCTGACATTTGGGGATGGGTGAGAGATTTATTAGGGTAATACCAATACTTATGGACTTACCCCTTCTGTTCTAAGTTAGGAAGTCAGTGAAAGAACTGCAAATGTATATAAGAAGGTTTTTTTTAAATACTAGTACAGAAATTTTAGTGATAACACTGTGATTTGCTTTGTAATTTTTGAACAATGGCTTTTCCTCACTACCTGTTTCCCAATTTTATAAGACTTGGTTTTAGAATCAGAATTTAAAGTTTTCCTTTGATGTAAGAATAGTTTTGCTCTTTACAAAAACAACTGTCCTTTAAGAATAACATTAAAAAAAGAATAACATATATAATTGAATATATTGGTAACATATAAGAAAAGGTAAAAATATTAAAGCATTCCAAGAACAATAAAATACAGTGGAGTATTAGCCAATTTTATGTCAGAGGTGAGTCCTTCTTTTATCAGAACAATTCTATTAGGTGATCCATATTATATAAAATTTGAGACCAAATGGCTTCTGTTATAGGAAGGCTGCAGCATTATCTCAAATGTTAGAGAACAATTTTAATATAGTCATAATAATCACATGAAAAGGCAAGAATACTGATCATGTTGATGGTATTACTAATATTTGGAAAATGTTACCAAAAAGTATAAATACTATGCAAATTTTGAAGACCATGGCAGAAAAAAATTCAAGAGTAGCAGTAACAAAAAATAAAAAATATTAGACAAAAGCTTATTAAATGACAAAATGCCAAAGCAGTAGAACTGAATCATTAAGATTAAATATGTGCTAAAAAGCATTCAAGTATTAAAGTTCTATTACAATTAGATATGACTCTTATCCTAAATATTAAAATAGATAGCAACAAATATGCAACATAACTTGTAAAAGGTTGAGAATAACGCAAAGCAGAGAAAATGAAAGACATCTCACTATTCTCATTGTGGTTATTATTTATGGAATGGATAAAATACGTAGAAAATGTCACAACATTAGATTAACACATTAAAAAAACCAACATGCCACATCTACCTAAATAATTTTGTAAAACAGCTGAAAAAGCAAATTCCATCAAATTTAGACAGTTTATAGTGGAATAAATATGGCGAGGATTAACTAACCCTAAGTTTCACAATGGGCAGCTTCTAGCCGGTTGGTTGGAGCTGGGTCTTGGCCACACAAGGATCATTGGACAAGAAATCAGTTGAGCTGGACTAGAGCTGCCCATTTGTCTTAATAATGAATGCTCCACACTGTCTGTTAAGTAAAGAGAAAGAAAATATAGATCAGAAAGAATGCATGGGAGGCGATAAGTATAAGTTAGAGTAGGCGAGTGCAGGACATCAATGAACATTTAGTGAATACTTGCAGAACGCATGACATTAATTCTATTAGTGTGTCATCAAGTGCGAGGCTAGATATTAGGAGGGGCCAGAACTCAGGGGAGGCTTGCTCACTGCCGAGAGCTTGAAATCTATTTATTATCTATCTATCTATCTATCTATCTATCTATCTATCTATCTATCATCTATCTATCTATCTATCTATCTATCTATCTATCTATCTATCTATCTATCATCTATTATCTATCTATTAAAGCTGGGGACTGACACAGGGCTTAGGATAGAAGAAGCAACAGGAGAGAGCCCAGGTGAGAGTTTAGGGGAGAATCTCAATAGAATATTCATCAGTTTCATGCAGATGTGCCAAAATGAGATTTATTCCCTTAATTTCGCATCTATCCTTGGGTGTGTTTGGCACATGGCACTAATTTGACTTCTGCTATCTGTCTCCCTAAGTGGGGTGATTTAAGCTATTTACCCTCTGGTTGGGGAGGAGTCTAAACCATTTACTCTTAAGTATCCTTGTTTAGGGAAGATAGGACTTTGTGTTCACTAGATGGCTGTAAACTGCTTGGCCATTTAACTGTTTCCCTATTCTACTTGTCAGTCTTACTAGCCTGTCTCATTTCCCACTCAGGGACTTCCATCTCTACAATCTTTTAGGGCTGATGATAAATTATGTCTTCAGTGACTGCTTCCTGCTGACAAGAGCTGTGGTCCTGGCCTACATAGGGCATGGAGGTCTCTCTGATCTAAGGAAAACAAGGGAATGGGATTTGAGACTGGAACAGAGAGGCTGTTAGCAAATTCTTCCAAAATAGGGGGTAGGCTAGAATCCCTGAAGCATCATTCATCATCTTATTATGGAATTGTATCATTCCAGAAGTGAAGTTGGCAGACTGCTTCATATTTCATTGACTCAATTAATGCAGTCCTAAAAATAAGTCGGTTCAGTTAAATTGTTAAGTCTCATTTCAGGAGGCCAAGATGCAGATGGGCTCCCAAAGTGAGACCTATACTGTGTAAACAAGTAGTCAGGTATTGAATAAGAGGTATGCCTATGAAAACAGAAGGAAAACAAAGGTTAATGATCACAGCAAATTATAAAAGGTTTTGATTCTGTAAGACTTGTCAGTCCAGAGATTTTTAGATGTAAGGGTAGTTTCTTTCGCTAGAATGAAAGCAAGCAGTGACCATCTGATCTTCCTTATCTGCAGTTTGGATATCTCTGGTGATTAAACTCTACATGGTTTACAT
>NW_005871051.1:3952626-3986149 GCF_000147115.1 Myotis lucifugus
TTTTTTATTTTTTATTTTATTGACAGTCAGGGGATAGATTCCTATTGAAACATTATCCCCGCCCCTCCTATAATATAGCCTAATTTTTTTTTTTCAAAGAATAGCCCAAAATCAAGACCTATTTTACTTAGTTAAAGTCCAGGTTCCCAATTTAGGACTTACTTGGCATAAAACAAGATTTAGTAATTTGTTCAATAAAGGGCTCCCTTAAATCTGCTTGGCTGGGATTCTCATTAAGGAAGCCTCCAGATTTGAACTTTTAATTAAGCCACTTAGGGGCAAAAGAAGGCAAACCACACAGGTTATCATCAAACATTTTGCCGTGAAATACCCTATAGATTTGGGTGAAATTCCTCAAGTTCTGGGGGTTCCCAAAATGTCTGAGGTTCTTTTCTTTTGCTGTTCTCCTAGGGAAAAGACTGCCATGATCATGTGAATAAGCAAGGTACCAGGCCATCTCGAAGGGGTTTTTATTGGCTTCCAAAGTCAATCTTAATTTATAACTTAAATCTTTCTTGTGACATCCAGAGTCTAGGCATGTTTCTCTACTTACAATCTATTTTAGACTACCTCTTTTCTAGTGTTACAGTATGTTTAGTATCCTATATAATAAAAGCCTAATATTCAAATAGACAGAATGGCGGAACAACAAGTCGCTATGATGCGCAATGACCACCAGAGGGCAGACACTCAACACAGGAACTGCCCTCAGCCCGCAGGCCCCAGGCCAGCAAAGGTGGGTGCCATCGGCCGCCCCCCCCACCTCCCATAGCCCCGCCAGTAGCCCCACAGATTGGCCCTGATCGCCGGCCAGGCCTAGGGACCCTACCCATGCACAAATTTCGTGTGTTAGGCCTCTAGTATAACATAAGGAACAGGTCAACAAAGAAACAAGTTGAGTTATAACATTCCTTCTATTTTTTTAAAAATATATTTTATTGATTTTTTACAGAGAGGAAGGGAGAGGGATAGAGAGTTAGAAACATCAATGAGAGAAACATTGATCAGCTGCCTCCTGCACACTTCCTACTGGGGATGTGCCCACAACCAAGGTACGTGCCCTTGACCGGAATCGAACCTGGGACCCTTGAGTCCAGAGGCTGACGCTCTATCCACTGAGCCAAACCGGTTAGGGCCATTCCTTCTATTTTTGAAGACATCAAGTGGTTTTAAAAAACATGATTTTAAGAAGGGAAGAGAGTTTGGCAGAAGGCCATTTATAAAGTTGCCCCAAACCCAAAATGTACCCTTTGAAAGTTGGCACTGGTAGGACAGGCATATAGATATCTACGCTCCATTATAAAGAGTAATCCCATATATCTGTATCATCCTGATGTTTTTGTGTGTTAAGATTAGTTTGAGTCAAAGAAACAACCTCTTTGGTACTAGCTTTTTGGTATTTTGGGCATAGGCCAGCTCCTAATTTAGGGAATCAAGCTTGTTGCATACATGTTTTAGATTTTGAATAGGTTCAAAATTCTCCATATTTATTCCAGGATCTCTAGAGCAGTAATGTCTGATAGAACTTCCCATATTGATGGAAAGGTTCTAGATCTATACTATCAAATATGGTAGTCACTAGCCTCATGGAACTATTTAGCAATTGAAATGTGGCTAGTTGTATTTGGGGAACTGAATTTTAAATTTCACTTGATTTTACTTACTCTAAAATTAAAATTAACTAGCCTTATGTGGTTCGTGGTTACCATATTGGGAACAGCATGGTACTATCATCAAAGGTTGGCGACTGCTGATCTAGGCTATATCAACCCACTTACTGCCACTTCACTAGGCAACCTTGACTGCCAGGGAGTTAGTCTTTCAATACTTCTGCCTTGCACAATGCTCTTTTTGTAACACTCATTATAGTCAGAGAACACAGTCAGTATAATTTACTGAATTTATAGAGATTTGTGACTAAAATATGATAAGCTTTTGGAAATGTTCTATGGATGTTAGAAAAGAAACAGTTTTCTCTTTGCAAGGTACAAAATTCAATATGTATTATTCATATATAATATTTGGTCTTATTTATTCAAATCATAAAGTCATGATATTAAAGTCTTCCAGTTGTGTTTTTTCTCTCCTGGTATTTCTAACAGTTTTTAACTTTATATTTTTTGATGTTACATTACACTTGTTTATTCATTATAGATTTACTCCTTTATCACAATAAGCAGGCCTTCTGTATCTTGTTTAATATTTTTTACTTTGAAATTGACTTTCTTATATAAATGTCATTCCTCCCCCTTCCCCCAATGTTGTTTCCATTTTTTTTTTTGATACATATTGACTGGCAATGACTCAACCTAGTGTTCTTTGCACTTTTGAAGCTAATTTTTATTTTTATTACAGTACTAGAGTTAAAAGTCAAATAGTGGTTAAAGAGTAAATAAAAAAGGGCTCAACATTACCTTCTCCCTCTCCTCCACTTCATTTCTTCACAAGTGGCCACATTCACTGAATTGTTTCTTCTAGTATTTACTTCCACATTTCTATCTATATTAATTGAATAATTCCATGACCTGAATGGGCCCTGATTTTTATTCTGGGCTGCCTATCCAATTACAACCCTAAAGATGACAGGGAGACTCAGAGCATCTGAGAGTGGCAATTCCCCGACCATGTCATGCCAACTCAGCAGTGCTTTCAGCAGTGAAAGTCCTAATGAGATGTGTAGAGTCGTTACCCAAGGACTCTCACTACTACAATAAGCTGCTGAAGAAGTTGGCCCCTCCAACTTGCCACTTTGCTGTCTGGGGGGCCAGAGGTGCAGTACTCGCCCTGAGGACCATCAACCCAATTGCCCAGAAAGGACCTGGAATCTTGAAGCAGGGAATCGGTCTTTGTGAAATATAATGGTCCCATCTATTTTAAACTAGAGAAATTGGACATCAAGCCAATACTGCTCAGGTTCTGGCAGAACTGAAGGAATATATCACAGAGGTGGATGCTGACTTTGTTCTTTGCGCGAAGTGGTGCAGGCCATGGGACGGTGTGCCATCAAGGTGGAGCAATCTGCAGAACTTTGTGTCATCACATTGCTTGATCTCATCCAGACCAAAGCAAATTATGTGGTCCAAGAGGCGATTATCGTTATCAGGGACATCTTCCACAAATACCCTAACAAGTATGAAACCACCATGGCCACTGTGTGGGCATTTACACTCGTTGGATGAGCCAGACGTTCAAGCCACTAAGATTTGGATTGTGAGAGAATATGCTGAAAGCACTGACAATACGAATGAGAGCTTCCTAAGGGTGTTCACTCTGCTGACTGCCAGAGGTAAGCTGTTCCTCAAGAAACCATCAGAAACACAGGAGCTGGTACTGCAGGTCTTGAGTTTGGCAACACAGGGTCTGATAATCATGACCTCTGAGATAGGACTATATTTATTGGAGGCTTCTCTCTATGGACCCTGTCACAGCCACAGAAGCAGTCTTGTCTGAGAAGGCACTGACCTCTGAGAAGTCAGATCTCATTGAGCCAACTTTGCTGAATGAGCTAATCCGCCACATTGGTTCTTTGGCCTCTGGGTACTACAAGCCTCCCAATGCTCTTGTGGACTCCATTGCAAACATTTGCCAGTGCATCACAGAAGCACTGATGCAGGTAGCAGCCCTGTTGGCACCACCACCGCCACCACCCTGAACAGCCTTGAGTTATTCTCTTCTCAAGGTGACCTGAGGGGCCTTTTAAACCTTGACCTTGGTCCCCCAATGTGCCACAGGTGTCCTCCATGCAAATGGGAGCAGTGGATCTCTTGGCAGTGACCTTGGTGGGAGGCAAGGGAGGAAGTCCAGCAGTGGGACAGTCCTTCATCTCATCATCCGTGTGTGCGACCTCTGCTCCTTCACCTACTCCTGTTGTGGTCAGCAGTGGTCTGCATGATCGATTTGAACTCTACAGGGATAGGTATGGCACATGATGGGTATGTGGCTCCTAAGGCTGTCTGGCTGCCTGCAGTCAAGGTTAAAGGCTTGGAGATTTCCGGAACATTTACTCATCAGCAAGGATACATCTATATGGAAATGAACTTCACCAACAATACTCTGCCGCACATGATAGACTTTGCAATCCAGTTTAACAGGCATAACTTCTCCCTCTCAACACCTTGGGCCCAGTCATGAAAATAGAACCGCTAAATAACCTGCAGGTGGCTGTGAAAAACATCGATGTCTCCTACTTCAGCTGCCTTATCCCACCCAATGTGCTTTTTTGTAGAAAACGGCAAAATGGAGTAATTATTGACAATAAAAATGATCTTTAGTTTCAGATAAAGGAATGGCACTTAAATGCTGTTTCCAGCAAGTTGCAAAACAGCATTTATACTATGCCAAGCAGAATGTGGAAGGGTAGGACCATGGTGTACCAATCTCTGAAGCTCATTAAAGGCATGTGGATCTTGGCTGAGCTACGTATCCAGCCAGGAAACCGCAATTATACACTCGCTGAAGTGTAGGGCTCCAGACGCCTCTCAATACCTCTATCAGGTCTACGACAGCATTTTGAAAAACTAATAGGCTGGTCACCAAGATTGGTGCAGGCCAAGAACTCCTACCTGGAAGAAATTGTATTGCCATGTAGACACTGAACCCACCGACCAAGGTAGTAACTAGTCTAACCTGTGCTAACTTTAGGGTACATCCTGCTGGATAGTTTTAGCTTCCTGCAGCTATTTGTAACCACTGCTTCAGTCATTTCCCACCTCTTGCCTCTGTTGCTGCTTACTTGTGGGCTTCTCCATATTGTGCCAATGCTGGAGTTTTTAAGTGCAGTTTGATATTTTGTAATTGAGAGCTCATTTCAAAAGCAGAAAAAGACAAAAAATATTAAAGCAAAAAGTGTCACTTTAAAAACATGCTTAACATTCTTTGGAAGTTGCTCTTATCCTATAGGTTACCAGTTCATCCTCTCTTGTCAAGCAGTAAAACTTCAATCATTTATATATATGTATCTATTTAAAATATGTAACTGAAAATAAATAGCACGTATCTAATATGAAACGGCTAATTCAAGAGAAGTATATTTATAGAAAATATTAACATCAAATAAAGTCTGTTTTACATTTTGATGCAACTTTAGTAGCACTGTAGACTTTCAGACTACATCAAAATTAGGGTTTTATTTCATGTTTGCAGTATAGTGATAACAGCAGTGAAGGAATGCAGTGAGTGATGACGGTGAGGGGATAACAGAGGGTGAGGAGTCTCCTTAAAGCTGACTGTTTTAGTATGGAGCTCCAATACCTGGGATGGGTCAGAAGCATAAATATGAATGTGAAATAGCTAATCTCTTTCATTTTACTGTAAAGAGTGTGCCCTGCAAACAGGATTCAAATGACCATACTAACTGTTAATCAGTAATGATGCAAGAGTTTTACGAAGAAACTAGGTCATTTGGGAATAAACAGAATTCCCTGCTATATAGTAGAGTTGAAATATATTGAATATATACACACACATCTAACTAGATGATCACTCTTTGGCCCAGATCTGATTTACACGAGCACAATTCCCAAACTGGAAGAGATTAAATATTTTCATCTCCCCATAAATTTTATTATTTATTTATTTTTAAATTCTCACTCAAGGATGTTTTATTTTTTTTAAGAGAGAGGGAGGTGGGAAGGAAGAGAGGACATCAATGTGAGAGACATCAATCAGTTGTCTCCCACATGTGCCCAATCAGGGATGGAATCCGAAACCTAGGTATGTGCCCTGATCGGGAATCAAACCTGCAACCTTTTTGGTGTACAGGATGCTCCAACCAACTGAGCCACCTGGCCAGGACTTATTTTTTATTTTCAATTTTTATTGAATTTATTGGGGTGACACTGACTAATAATATTATACAGGTTTCATGTGCACAATTCTTTAATACATCATCTGTATATTATATTGTGTGTTTACCACCCAAAATCAAGTCTCCTGTCACCATTTATCTCCCCTTTACCCTCTTTTACCTTTCCCTCTGGTAATCACCATACTGTTGTCTGTGTCAATGAGTTTTTTAAAAAATTCCTTCACCTTTTTCACCCAGTCCCCTCCTCCTCGAATAGCTGTCAGTCTATGATCTGAGTCTGTTTCTGTTTTGCTTGTCAGTTTATTTTGCTCATTAGATTCCACATATGAGCAAAATTATATGGTATTTGTCTTTCTCTGTCAGGTTTATTTCACTTAGCAGAATATTCTCCAGGTTCACCTATGCTGTCACAAAAAGTAAGATTTCCTTCTTTTTTACAGCTGAGTAGTATTCCATTGTGTAACTGTACCACAGCTTTTTATCCACTCATCTACTGATGGACAGTTGGGATGTTTTCAAATCTTGGCGATTGTAAATAATGCTGTAATGAACATATGGGTGCATATATTCTTTCAAATCAGTGTTTCAGGTTTCTTGGGCTATATTCCCAGAAGTGGAATCGCTGTGTCTGAAGGCAGTTTCATTTTTAATTTTTTAAGGAAGCTCCATACTGTTTTCCAGTGGCTGCGCCAAATCTGCATTCCTACCAACAGTGCACGAGGGTTCCCACATCTTCACCAACACTTTTTTGTTGATGTATTGATAGCCATATTGACAGATGTGAGATGACAGCGCATTGTGGTTTTATTTGCATTTCTCTGATGATTAGTGACACTGAGCCATCTGTATGTCATCTTTGGAGAAGTAACTATTCAGATCCTTTGCCCATTTTTTCATGGAATTGCTTGTTTTTTTTTGAGCTGTTGAGTTATAGAAGTTCTTTATAAATTTTGGATATTAACTCCTTATCAGATATATCATTGGTGAGTATGTTCTCCCATTCATTGGGTTGTCTTTCCACTTTGTTCATTTTAGATTTCCTTTGCAAAAACATTTCAGTTTGATGTAGTCCCATTTGCTTTTCTTTCCCCTTGCTCAAAGAGATATATAAAAAATATTACTATCAGAAATATTGATTTTATTGCCTGTGTTTTCTTCTAGGATTTTTATGGTTTCAAGTCCTACATTTAAGCCTTTAACCCATTTTGAGTTTATTGTGTATGGTGTGAGAAGGTGGTCTAATTTCATGCTTTGCATGTATCCGTCTAAGTCTGTAACACCATTTATCGGATGGGCTACCTTTATTCCATCCTATGTATGTTCTTGCCTGGCAGGTACTGACTGTAATGGCATGGGTTTCTTCCTGTGGATGCTCTGCTTGTGGAGTTTACTGGATCCTGTTCTGTTGTTTTCTGAAGCTGGCCACTGGTTGTGCTCGTTTTGGGGCCTCTTGGGAGGAACTCTGGTGCAGGCCTATGTTAGATGCTGCCCTGTGACTGGCCCAGGGAAGGTAACCTGCTTGGAGCTAGAAAACTATACACAGTTTATAGTTACCTCTGCGGGGCCTAGGTGCGAACAGGAAGGACCAAACTATGCACCAAGGCCGGCTTTTATTAGCACCAGGCTCGGGGGCAGGCCAGCAAAAGTCTCAAGGCACCCAAGATCTGTTTCCATCTGCCGGCTGCCTGTTAGACTCAGTCACTGAAAGAGCCTCTGGTGGTACTTGAGTTGCATGAGCAAGGTTCTCAGTGAGTCATCAGGTAGAGGTGAGTGGTTCTCACCAGACTGACACAGGTTCAAACTGAGTGCCAGTGCTGGGTCTGAGGCCACTCAGCCAATGTCCCAGGGTATACTAGGTCTAGCTGTCCCATGCAGGGGCCCACAGACCTTTGTGGTAAGTTGGGGTCTTACAGAGTAATCAGGGTGAGGCCAGTAGAGTTTATAAGGCCCAAGCCAATCAAGATTTGGCTGCATGAGGGAAGGCTCTGCATTGGTTGGGTGTACAAAGAAAAAATAGTCCCGGTGCACAACCCACAAAACTAAGGTTTGTTCAAGATTCTGCCAGGAGCTGAAGCTCCGCAGGGAGGGGCTCCGGGAGTTGGGAGATTAGGGTCAGTAGATCTTCTGTGAGGAGGAGGTTCCAGTCAGGCTTCAGAGAAGGTGGGAGGAGTGGCCCCTTTCACAGAGCCACACAACTCAGTCTGTCCTGGATTCTGCCCAGACATTGGCAGTGTGGGTCCACCTGGAGTTTGGAGGGAGAGGCTAGCATATCTCCTGTTAGGGGGTGGCGCCAGTTAGGTTCATGGGAAAGAGGGGGCAATGGCCCTCACTACAAAGCCACACCAGTCACTGATACCCCCGAGTCTGTCCAGACCTCTGTACCCCAACCCAGGCAGCTGACTCCTCAGTAGTAGATGAGCTGCACAAAGTGGGGCTACAGGGAATCCAGAGGGTAAGGCTATTGTATTCCCTCAGGGTGATGCCATAAGGAAGGGAGTGCTCCACCCAAGAAAGATGGCATCTGTGGCGTGGGAAGAGGGGTCCTGGTGGCTGTCCCTTCAGCTGTCTTCCCAGAGCCACAAACCCCAGTCTCTCCTCACATGACTCTAGTCTACTCCGCCCTCCCTCTGCCAAAACCCTGGGCAAGTGGCTGCAAATGAGATTTTGTGCATTGGTCCTTTTGAGGGCACTGTGTCTCTAGCGGACTCCTGTCTCTCCCTGGCAGACAGAATCCCCAGTGATTTTCACAGCCAGATGTGATGTGGGTGCTTCTTCCTGGTGTTCTGGGCTGGGGAGCCCAGCTTGGGGTTGAGACCCACTCTTCTTAGGGGTAACCTTTGCCGCTGAGCAGTTGGAACCTCAGTTGCCGCCCATGGGAGCAGAATTAGCCCTTTTCATGTCTCTGCCCTTCCTACCAGTCTCGATGTGGCTTCTTCTGTAAATCCTTGGTTATCAGACTTCTGTTCAGCTTATCTTCAATTGGTTATTCAGTTTGCTTGTTCTATATTTTAGTTGTAATTCCAGTTTGGTCCTGGAAGAGGTGAGTGTAACATACTCTGCCACCATTTTGGATCTTCTGCCATAAATTTTACTTTCCATTAACATAGATAATAAAAATCTGAGCATATGAAATATCTAGGCAAATTCATAAAAACAGAAAGTAGGTTAGAGGTTACGAGGGGTTGGGAGTGGGGATGAGAAATTATTGCTTAATGTGTACAGAGTTTCCATTTGGGATTATTAATATGTTTGTAAACAGATAACTGTGGTGGTTACTACTTAGTTTTCCACTTAAAAATTGAAAATGTTAAGTTATATATATTTTACCATAGTAAATAAAGCATTTTTGACCATGTATGGTTTATTACTTATTCAAAACTAATAGAAATTACAGTTAATTTGGGGTTCTATTTCCTTCACATGAAAGAATTCACTAATTCTGTACTTCTGATCACAAATGTGATATAATTCTCCAAAGTTGTTCCTTTCAGAAGAGAAAGTTGGAAAACTTGAAATATGATCAAGAAAAAGAAAACAAAAAAATAGTCAAAACAAACTTCTTACTTTAATTGGTTCAGGCTGCATCACAGGTGCAGGCATAGCAATGGCACTTGAAGCATAAACCTGGTGATATGTTCCTTGAACTCCATGATCAGAATAGGGCTATTACAAAAAAAGAAATGTATTGCCTTTCATTTATTATTTAAAAATACTTATTCAGCACTACAATGTACTAGGCATTTTGCTACACAATGGAGAAACACATCTCCCATCTTTAACTTATAGACTGATCTCGGACAGACAAGTAGTCAAAATTACCATAAGACCTGTAAGACATGTATAGGGATGCATGGGAGGAAAGGTAAGAACTACTTGATTTAGCTTAAGAAAGTTGGGGAGGTAGCCAGTCAAGTTTTCTAGTGGAGCTGAAGCCTGAATTTGAAGAATTAGGGAAAGAAGATGGGACTAGTATGCACAAAGACGTCAAGGCAACCAAGAACACATCTCCTTTGGAAGACCTGCGTAGACTGCTGGTATGGCTGGAGGAAAGAATATACACTAAAAAAGAGATGACAGAGAGACATTAGAGCAAAAGGGAGGGAAAAGATCATGTAAAAGCAGATTTTTGGCCTGTCCAACAGATGGTGGAACCATTTATTGAGATATGGAATACAAGAAAAGCAAGTTTGATGCTTATGTAATTGTGTGTAAGGGGGTTGGAGAGAAGTTAGGTTTATAATACAGGGTGTCACCCCAAAATGTATAAACACTTTAATAGCTGATAGCTCAATTTTGAAAATAAAATGTATTTTAGTAAATACTGACTTTATAATTATTCAGTGTGTTCATACTTTTTTGGAGACAACCTATAAAATCTGAGGTATTTGTAGGACTCCTAGTAGCAATATACTGTTGATAGAAAGCTAAATGGCTCCATCTAACGTGTTTTCTACTTAGCAACCTACTTTATTAATTAACTTATATCTTTGCCTACACCTTCTACCAGAAACAACATTAAAATAAAAGCATGCATATAACATTTTTATGAAAATATCATAAAAATAGTACCAGTTATAAGCTAATATAAGTAGTAGCTCCAGAAAAATCTTATTAGAGTCCACTGGTTTAATACCAAAAGTAGATTGTGGCTAAAAATCTAGTGTTAAAGAATTCTTACCTTACTTCTCCCTCCCCTTGAAAACCAGAAAAAAACAAAAAGAACCAAAGATAGATTAAAAAAAATGCCATCATCAATTAAACAAGGAAATACCCATTATCCCCAAACCACGAACAATTTAGAACATCTGCAAATGCTATGCAATTTGGACCCATATAAGTGAGGACTATGAAGCCTCCTCAGACTTCAGGAAAAACAAAGATCTGCTTAAAAATCAATGTTCTAAAAGACCTATTGAAAAAGTCTTAGGTGTAGGGGTATGTCAGGCCAATGCAGCAGCAGGGAATATTTTCAGAGATCCAATTTCATTTTATTTAATATCAGGGGATATGGAATTGAAGGAGAAATCATGTTTCCATATTTTTATCTACTGCCTTGTCTTATAGCTGAGGAACACTGCTGGAGGTGAAACAGGTTGAAGGTAGAAAGGGAAGTAGCAATTACTACAACCCAATACAGTAAATGATTCCCAGAATGCTAAAAACCGAGGGAAGAGCATCTCAACCAGGAGACTTACAACACCGTGCAAAGCGGCTTCAGACAACAGTCTGATCTTCCCACCCTCTATTTTGACAAGTAGCTGGTCTCATGTAAAAATTAGCATAAAGGTGAAAAGGAAAAGCAAGCAACTTAAGCATGCATACTGCCTCTTCAACTACATTAAGGAAAGACAAAAGTTGAAGAAAAGGGTGAGAAATTACCCTAGAAAAACTGGAAAAGTTCAGATAAATGTAATTTTTTTGAATCTTAAAGAAATTATAATAACATGATCTCTAAAAAGGAGCTCAAAAGAGAGATTTTAAGCTAACATAAATTTATAGACAATGAATGATGTAACCAAAGTGGCAGAGATTGAGATAAAAAAGATTAAAAATAAGAGAGATGAGATGATGCCCTGGCTGGTTTGCTCAATGGTACAGTGGTTCTCAACCTTCCTAATGCCACGACCCTTTAATACAGTTCCTCATGTTGTGGTGACCCTCAACCATAAAATTATTTTCGTGGCTACTTCATAACTGTAATTTTGCTACTGTTATGAATCGTAATGTAAATATCTGATATGCAGGATGTATTTTCATTGTTCGCGACCCACAGGTTGAGAACCGCTGGAGAGTGTTGGTCTGTGCAACGAAGGGTCGCAGGTTTGATTCCCAGTCAAGAGCAAGTAGCTGGGTTGCAGGTTTGATTCACCACATGGTTGGGATGCATGTGGGAGGCAATCAATCAATGTGTCTTGATGTTTCTCTCTCTTTCTCTTCCCCTCTCCCTCCCTCCATTCTGCTCTCTCTAAAAATCAATGGGAAAAATATCCTTTGGTGAGGACTAACAAAATAAAATAAAATACATAAAATAGATGAAAGCCTGATTAGTCATAATAAAAATAGAATAAACACAATGAGAAATATAGTCATAGTTACCTTGAAAAAGTATAAAACAAGTACCATGATAAAATAATTACCTGAGAGATGATAGATATGAAAGACAAAAAGTGATCTAATGCCCTGACCAGTTTGGCTCAGTGGATGGAGTGTCGGCCTGCGGACTGAGGGGTCCCGGGTTCGATTCTGGCCAAGGGCATGTACCTTGGTTGCGGGCACATCCCCAGTAGGAGGTGTGCAAGAGGCAGCTGATCGATGTTTCTCTCTCATCGATGTTTCTAACTCTCTATCCCTCTCTCTTCCTCTTTGTGAAAAATCAATAAAATATATTTTAAAAAGTGATCTAACATATACATAATTTGTATTCTATTGTTTAAGTCACCCAGTCTGTGGTACTTTGTTCCATCAGCCTTTGTGTAAACTATACTAGTATCAAGCAGTTATTTTGTTTTCATTAATCCTCATCCGAGGACATTTTTCCATTGATTTTTAGAGAGTGGAAAGAAGGGGGAGAGATAGAGAGAAACATCGATCTGAGAGAGACACATTGGAGGATTGGTTGCCTCCTGCATGTGCCCTGACCAGGGCCAGGGATCAAGTCTGCAACGGAGGTATGTGCCATTGACGGCAATCGAACCAGGGACCCTTCAGTCTGTAAGCCAAGGCTCTATCCACTGAGCAACCAGCCAGGGCTCAGCAGTTCTTTGATAGCTAGTCTTATTTTCTTTCCGACTTTATAGACAAAAACATGTTGAACAAGAATGTAAGAACTCAAAGAACATAGCATCCATGTGCCTTCTTTAACAAAGATACTTGCAGATGTAATCAACCAAGTGAAAAATGGAGGAAGAGACGATGAATGAAGAAATCCCGGTAAAGGTATATTTTTAGTAATTATTAAGATTCAACTGTGGACTTTTTTGTTCAAGAACAAAATTATAATGTTATAAGTGTTAGCAATATAAAAATAGTACAAAACATTTAAATTGGGAGGTGGGTGCTAATTTCCTAATCTTTCACAACACCGATTTCAAACATGCATGTACAGTTCCTGGAAAATATCTGGTAAGGTTATTAGTAATGGTTCAGGAATATAATTTAAAGACATGCTAGTCACCATCTATAGTTATAAAATAAATTTGACTTACGTTTTTGAAGAAAGAATTTTTAAAAATTTTTTCTTGGCTTAATTTTTATGTGCTTTTAATTGATAGAATGTTAGCAACTACAGTGGGGCCTTGACTTATGAGTGTCCTAACGAGTTTTTCAAGATACGAGCCATCTCTCGGCCAATTTTTTGCTTTGAGTTGCGAGCTAAAATTCGGGTTACGAGCCAGCTTCAGATACCCCACCGCTAGTTGGCGCAGCAAACGTCACAGTGAACGCCACAACATCAGCCCAGCATCACGTGTCTCACTCGTTCACTTTATAATTTGACATACAAGTAATTTGAGTTACGAGCTCCGTCACGGAACGAATTAAACTCGTAAGTCAAGGCCCCACTGTATATAGATTGGTAGACAAATCAGAAGCAGTATTTGGTATCTTACTCTTTAAAGGAGATCGAGCCAGGAATGAGCCTAGTAAAGTGAACAGTTAATTTGAGAAATGATTCTGAACTAGTTAGTGAAGAAGTCTAAGATGAAGCATTCTTAGATATAAAAAAGGAAAAAGATAAGATATGCAACTTCAATGAAGGTCTTGAACAAACACTTTTAGAAAAGAAAAAGAAATAAATGTAAGATAAGGTAGTAGAGATAAATTACTTGGAGACTATTACGTACTTCTGGAATGGAAGCTTCCATCAGAGACAGCGGAGGAGGAACGCATCCTCCATCTTGTGCAATTTCCACTGGTTGATAAAAAACCTCAGACGGTTGTAGGTATAGGAACGGAGCAGAAGAGGCAGGAGACTGAAACACAAAATCATAGTTCCAAATATGATTAGTTATGTCATTTAAACCAAATGATTTACCCAACAGGTGAGAGAAATATTTGTTTCATATTTTCCTGAAGTTCTTTTTCAGGGATAGCTTAGAAGTATCTCAGCAACAAATTAGGAGCTCTGGGGTTGTTATAAATTCCAGTTGTGTAGATGTCATTAAAAAACTGTATCACTAGTAAGGACTACAAGTTCTTAGTGCTTCAGAACCTCATCTGTAAACTCAGATAATTTTATTAAGATCACTACTAAAAGCTGTAATAATATAAACAATGGTATTTAAATTATCATAAACATCTATTCTCAGCTTTGTGACTCGCATGGAGGTGGAAAATGTCAAAAAAGATGAAACAATCTTTTGGTGGGATACTATTTGTTATCAAAGTTGGGAGATGGGATACCTATTTGAGAGCACAGGTCAAACAAGCAAAATATGAAGGCTAGAAAAACGTTAAAATTTCCAATAATACTAATAAAAAGAAGTAATTTTTTATGTTTTTGCAACACTCACTCATTTATAAAATGCTTTCACTTACATAGTCTCATTTGATCTTCACAAAAATCATATGAGAAAATTTACAAAGGGATAGTAGTCTCATTACTTTTATTTCACAAATGAGGAAGCTGAGAAATATAGTGATTAAATAAACTGCCAAAGGTATCACCGTTAATAAATAAAAGAGAAAGGTCTCTAACCTAGTTCTCCTGATTTTAATATTCATGCAGTATTCACAAAAGCACAGTGAAAAAAGTTAGTATTTACCTGAGGAACACTCCACTGCCACTGACCTGGTAGACACTGTGCAGGGGCCTAAAATGAAAGAAAAAAGACCCCACAGATAATAAACAAGGGTTAAAACTGGATTATTTACATGCAAAGAATGGAGTTGGACCCCTATACCTCAAACTATGTACAAAAATTAACTCAGAATGGATCCAAGACCAAAATTAAGACCTAGAACTATAAAACTATTACAAGAGGTCATAAATCTCTATGACTTTGAATCAAGCAAATTTTAAAATTATGACATCAAAAGCACAAGCAACAAAAGCAAGAAAAGAAAAAAGATAAACTGAACTTCATCAAAATTGAAATCAATAATGTGTTGGCAAGGATGTGAAAACATTAGAACTTTTATAAATTGCTGGTAGGAATGTAAAATGGTACAGCCTTTTTGGTAAACAGCATGACACCAAAAGGTTAAACACAGAGATACCATATAAACTCAGTAATTCAACTCCGAGGTGTAAGACCTAAGAGAAATGAAAACATGCCTGCACAACAACTTGTACACAAATGTTCACAGCAGCATTATTTACAACAGCCCCAAAATAAAAATAAAATAAAAACAACCCAAATGTCCATCATTTGATGGATAAACAAAATGTAGTGTATCTATATAATGGAATATTATTCAGCCATAAAAAGGAATGAAATACTGATACATGCTACCACATGGACAAATCATGAAAACATTATGTTAGGTGAAAGAATAATAAAAGAAGATCATATTTTATTTATTTTTTTGGGGGGATCAAATGATATTTTTATTTTGAATGTTGATATTTGAAGAAAGGAGTAAAATATTATTTTTAAAGAAGATCCTTTTTAAAAACATATTTTTATTGATTTCAGAGAGGAAGGCCTTAAGAAAATATTTTAATAAAAATATATGAAGTAAAATGATTTATATATAGATTTGTTAGATAAATGAAATCACTACTTATGAAGTGAGAAACACAAAGGAGATAAAACCTGACTAAACCATGAATTACCTGATCTGATTAGCAAAAATTGATAAAGTTATCAATCTTGAATTTGAAAAAAAAAGGGTAAGGGATTATTTTTTATCAAAATGGGAATTTTAAGGATAGACTGATGAAGAATATATAACTCAAAAGAAGTATGTGAAGTAAAATTATTTCTTATATTGTAAAATATATTACAAATTGGTACCAAAATCTTTCCTAAGTATATGAAGACATCATACTTTCAATTTTATAACTGCAAGTCGAAAACCAGAGTTAAAGTATAAAATTAAATTGCATTAGAAAATTTCCAGAATACATCCGCTATGTCAAGTGAGCTACAGCTGTATGTTAATCAATCAATAAAAAAGGAGCTGGCTCAATAGGGTGCAAGCAGAAAGGGACTTTCCTTTTTCACCCTCCACTTTAAAAGCATTGTGCTGCGTAGTCTTCCTTGCCCTTGGAAAAAAATGAGGACAGGTCACTTTTGGGTGTGGTAGATTCCAAATGCCGACTCTCTAGTTAGAACTTTTGATTCCAGCGAGACCACTCTAGCCCTTGATTCTGGAAGTTTACTTTACACAGATTATTTCTCTACTAAGGTAATTTCTCTAGAGTTTTTTTGGAGAGAGTCTCTTCTGTGAGGTTCACACCTTGCTCTTGGGAAACATAGCCTTTGCTGTGAGAAGTTTAACACATTCCCACTGTGGACCTTCCCTCCTGGCTCTGCCTCCCGTAGACCACTTCAGCTTTTTCTTTGAACTTTTTTTTAGGAGAGGTCGGGTCCAAGTGATACCACCTCACAAATTTCAAGGGAATATTAAGGTTAGTTATTTTCAGAAGTCCTCTTCACTTGTTAAGCTTCCTTCTTACCAATCTTCCCTATCAATCTCATCCTCCCCTTATCTGTGCACAAGGTGGGCATTGAGTTAAAGATCCCAAAACTGGTTTCACAATTGGTTTCTCATGTTAAATGGTCTGGTACTTAACGTTCTGTGTTTGGGGCCTCTGCTGAAAATCTGAGCCAGTTTAGGAAAAGTCATGCTACATATATATTTTAAATAAATGTCATTAAGTTCTATTTTTAGTAAGTGAAAGAAACACTTTAGTTTTATATTTAGCATAGTAATATAATAATAACTGACCTCCCCCAAAGCCAGTCTAATACCAGAAAGAATTCCAATGACCTTAACATTTCATGTGGGTCTGTTTTAAAAGTTCAAAAAGAAAAAAATAAACAAATGCATTCTCTTTCACTATTTCAGAGTATGAAAGAATGTGGTTTTATTTGTGAATGGTATAGACCAGAGGCTGGCAAACTTTTTTTGTAAAGGGCCAGAGGATGAATATTTTAAGCTTTGCAGATCATAATATCTCTGTTGTAAGTACTCAACTGTGCCACTGTAGCACAAAAGCGTCTACAGACAATATGTAAACATGTATGGTTGTAGTTCAACTATGCCTTATTTACAAAACAACAAAATAGTCTGGCATTACAGTTCACTTATCCCAGTCTCCAATAAGAATGAAAAAAAGAATGCTGGCTAACCAAAAGATGCTATCATAATATAATCACAATATAATCGTGATTTTAACGTACATTACAGTTGACCCTTGAACAACGGTTTGAAATGCGTGTGTCCATTTATACATGGATGTTTTCAATAAATGCTGGCCCTCAATATTTATTTTCAATAAAATTGGCTCTCCACATCCCCAGATTTTGCATAGAATTAAAACAACTGAGGATGTGAAAGACAGATGGTACGCATTGTTCTATGCCTTTTTATATAAGGGACTTAAGCACCCAAGGATTTTGGTGTCTGTGGGTGTGGGGTGGTGGGTCCTGGAACCAATCCTAGAACTCATGTGTGTGGTAGGGGTCAGTGCCCCTAATCTCCTCAGTGTTCAAGGGTCAACTATATATTAAATACGGTAACAAGAAATTAATGTAATGTTAACAGTAACATTAAAAATTCAGTCTGTGGTCCAATATCTGTATCTTACTTTAGGAATTATTTCTAAAGACTTTTTAGATTGTTAGTCAGGGGAACAAAACTGACCTAATTAATATTTTGTAAAAGGAAGCAAATAGTCCATCTTCCTGTATGACATTGTTTATTCCTCCTATAACCCCGTCAGAAAACCCCCCACAAAAACATTGCTATCAAGACTTAATTATCTCTTTAATTACTACAGTATTTGTATGAGAAAGAATAAAATGAGAGATACCCAAAAAAAGACTAAAGTGATCAAGGAGAATTTTCACTGTACTAATTTGTTTACCTGGTAGTGATATGCAGACTGCTGATAAACAGGCTGAGTTACCATCACAGGGGAACTAGATATAGAACGTGACTATGAGAGGAAAGAAAATGGAAAATTATTTTAGGCAAAATTCTTTAAAATAGTTTATAATAAAATTTATCTCAAATTGTTACCTAAACCCAGGCAAATTATAGTTTATTATTGGAAATGTCATTTTCCCACCTCTTATTGATATTACCAACTCCACTTAAGTTTATTAAAATCATCACAGTATTCCTACTTCCATGTGGTTTTATTTCCATGGTAATGTTAAAACCACCATCAGAAACGTTGCTTTTAGTCCAGAGATTATGAAAATACTAGAGGCTCGGTGCATGAAATTCATGCACTTGGAGGGGGTGGTGTCCTTCAGCCTGGGAGCCCTCAGGGGATGTCCAACTGATAGCTCTTAGCACTGCTTCGGAGGCGGGAGAGGTTCCTGCTACCACCGCTGCACTTGCCAGCCTATGAGCCTGGCTTCTGGCTGAGCGGCACTACCCCAGTGGGAGCACACTGACCACCAGGGGGCAGCTCCTGCATTGAGCATCTGCCCCCTGGTGGTCAATGTGTGTCATAGCGGCCGGTCATTCCGCTGTTTGGTTGATTTGCATATTAGCCTTTTATTACATAGGACAGGTCTAAGAATATTCAGAGGGCAATGGCAGCTAGACTTAAGGTGTCACTACCTATTTCCATTGTGGAGACCAGCAGTAGATAGTTAATGTGTACATAGCATTTAGACTTGAATGAACAATCATAGCTGATTTTGCCACTGATTTCCAACTACTTATAAATAATCAACATCCTATTTCCTTGTTATACATTTAATTAAAGCAAATATATAAATGATTGAAGCACTTGTTAAATTCTATTTTATTCATTTGACATTTGAATGAATTAATCATCCAATAAATAAACTTACAAGTGATTTATCTCTTTGGAAAAAGTATACACCTAACACTCAATTATTCAAAGTAATAGAGTAAATCCCCAAATTTAAAACCAGCTTATTAATAAAACAGGCAAGTTGTTTTAAGACAGGTAAAATAAGCTTTAATGATAGCAATTAAAATTCATTTTCTAATAACAGGGATGTAATTTACATTGTTTTAATGTCTTTCCCCAGTAACTAAAGAAAAGTATTATAGCTCTCTTTGCACAATCTGTAGACTATTATATGCTACTAAAATTGCACCATAGATTAACATTGGGAAATAATAATTTATTAATAGATTATAGGAGGAGCAAAACATGATAATCTTAGCAGATACAAAAAAGCATTTGTTAAATCAATAGCCTTTCATGATAAAAACCCTTAGCAAACAGAATAAAAAGGAACTTATTGATTTAGGGCATGAATTCTTCACCAGGTTTGACTTTGTCCCTGTAGGGAACATTTGGCAATATTTTTGGTTTTCTAAATGTAGGGAGGCTAAGACACTGCTAAACATCCTAAATATACAGCCTCCCACAACAAAAAATCATCTGGCCCAAAATGTCAGTAGTACTGAAGCTGAAAAACCCTGGTTAAAATTAAGAGTATCCTTGAAAACCTACAGTGCATATGTATGTATGTATGTATGTATATACAGGGTGCTCCCCAAAATATATATACACTATTTTCTGGTAGCTCAATTTATGCTACTTTCTTTTCAGATCTAACCTATTAGAATTAATAATTATTCAAAGAGTGTATACATTTTTTGGTACACCTTATATATGTATATGTGTGTGTATAAATAAAATATTAATGGCAACTCACTGGACTTATTTTCTCTTTCAAAACAAGGTCATTGTGTTATTGCATAAACACTATAGCTGAGGTACTGCCAGTGCAATAACTCAATGCGGAAAAACATGAGAAACAGAAGAGCAGAAAGCAATAGAGGTACATTGCATCATAAATGACTGTCTCTGTGAGAGTTTGGCAGTTTAAATATCAACGTTTAAAAATCAAAAGCATTACTACATACCAGCCACAATGTATTGAAAAAATAGGATTTAAAAACATATACCATTCATAAACTATAGCGTACCTCAGAATAAATTCAACAAAAAAATGTGTCAAACTTTTTTAAAAAAAATATTTTTATTGATTTCAGAGAGGAAGGGAGAGGGGGAGGGAGATAGAAACATCAATGACAAGAGAGAATCATTGATCGGCTGCCTCCTGCACACCCCTACTGGGGACCGAGTCCGAAACCCGGGAATGTGCCCTTGACTGGAATCCAACCTGGGACCCTTTAGTCCACAGGCCAACGCTCTATCCACTGAGCCAAACCAGCTAGGGTGTGTCAAACTTTTTTTATGAAGAAAAGGAAATTTGATTGATGGATGGAAATAAAAGAGGACCTAAATAAGTGTTCACTAGTAAGAAAATTTAATATACCCAAATGTTCCAAATTGATCTATATATTGAATCCAATTCTAACCAAAACCCAAAAAAGCTTTTCAGAGAATGGAATAAGCAGAATTATAAAATTTATATTTATAAAAGCAAAAACTTAAAAATAGATGAGAGACTCCTGAAGAGCACAGTGCCAGAACTGCCCTGTCAGATCTTATGATTCATTATAAAGCAATAGGAATTATAACAGAATTGGGAAGACTTGGAACAGAGAGCTCAGAAAGAGACCCACACATGGAAAACTTGGCATTTGATAGAGGATTTGTTTCAAAACTGGAAGAGAATAGATTAGTCAACACAAACTCCTGATTTGATATCTACATATGAAAAACAGCAACATGACAGTATTTTTAAAATAAAATATAGAATACCTGTATTCTTTTTAAATAAATGTTTTTAAATTGATTTTAGAGAGAGAGGGAGAGGGTTAGGGTCTAGTTAAGATCCATCACCACACATAGGACCTTTTCTATTCTTAAAATATACAGCTACAAAGTTTGATAAAAACATACCTAAACCAAATCTACAGTATATAGCAGTGATGGCGAACCTTTTGAGCTCAGCGTGTCAGCATTTTGAAAAACCCTAACTTAACTCTGGTGCCGTGTCACATATAGAAATTTTTTGACATTTGCAACCATAGTAAAACAAAGATTTATATTTTTGATATTTATTTTATATATTTAAATGCCATTTAACAAAGAAAAATCAACCAAAAAAATGAGTTCGCGTGTCACCTCTGACACACGTGTCATAGGTTCGCCATCACTGGTATATAGTATGCCTAAACTATTTAAAATTACGATAAATTTCAGTTAACTTAAAAATGAGAGTATTCTATAATTTTTCAAAAACATTTAGAAGATATAAAAGCAAAAAACTTTTAAGACTACTTGTCTTAGACAAACTTATGACACATGCAACATTTGGATGTTCATTTTAGTATGGATTGTAGAAAAAACTTAAAATGTCCTTCAATTAGGGAATGTACACTCATACAATGGAATATTATAAAATTTTAAAGTAAGTGAACTAGAAATACTAGAATAAACATGGCTTAATCTAAAAGCCTTACTTATATAGTGTCTAAAAACACCCAAAGCAATACTATATATTGTTTAAGCATACCTATATTTGTAGTAAAAACATAGAAGACAGGAAAGATATTCTGGGGAGGAAAGGAGGGTAAGAGAATGCGAGCAAGGAGACTTTATGTGAATTTACCGTATTTTATTCTTCCCATTAAAAATCTTAAATATGGCTAAATGTTAACATATACTAAACTTGAGTGGTAGCTACATGGTTATTATATTATTATTTGTACTTGTCTGTGGTTGACATTTTTTGGAAATAAATATTTTGAAAATTAATAGTAATAGATGGAAACCCTTCTAAAATGAAATTACTTACAGGCCAAGGTGGTGGGACAGAAGTTACTTCTGGAGTATGAAAATAAGCAACACCATTATGGTAAGTGTAAGGATATCCAGTTGAAGTTGTTAGGTACATTGTTCCAGCTGCTGGCATTATACTGGAACCTAAAGTAAAGATTAAATAATAATAATTGAAATGCTAAATTTAACTTTAAAGACTGTAATTTCTGAACACTGGAAAATGTTTATCTTAATACACCTATATAGTTACAGTAAAAATTGAATGTTATGTTATTTTTTAATTCTATATGTTAAAATCTTTGAAGTATATATTTTCAAACTTATTACCTTAAAAATTTTATTAGCTTAAGATGCATAAAAAAAGAAACAAGTTTAATAAGAAATACTAAAATTTCACCAATTCAGACTTTAATATCAGTAAAATGAAACACAAAGCTAACAGATAGATTAGATGATTATTTTTCAATGTAAATTATATGTAATTCATTTACTCTACAGTCACTGTAGTGAAGTTCCTAAGACTTTAGTAAGACATTTATTTGTAAAGGCCAATGGTGAGGGAGGCAGTGAAGTTGGAGGAGATTCTACTTTCTGGAAGACATTTTGGTTCCCCCCTACAAATTCTCAATTGATAAATACCAAATCAAAACTAAACTCGATTATCTGTTAACGTCTACGTAAAAAACTGAACAGTCCAAATGAACACAATCTATTAATTTGTCAACGGATGTATAATAAGTACCTAATGTTTTAAACATTCCAGTAGACACTAGGACAGAGATAGAGTAAGAAAATTTAGTTACTAATTTTATGTGACATTGTTCCTTCTAGCCGAAAACTGTTAGAAATTTTAATAAATATTATAGCTAAAATCTATAAAGAGGCCTAATTTAATAAATGGGAAGAGTGAGAAAAAAAAGAGAAGAGTTGAAAGCATTACAGAAATCTGAGGAAGGCACATAATTTGGCCAATTCTTAAAGCTTTTGGGACTGTTCTTTCTGATAATTATGACACATGTGGTTGGGTTATAGAATATATGTAACCATAGTTTCTGATATTGGGTCTATATTTTAACTTTCAGTACTTTCACTATAATTTTAAGTTACTTTCTAATTAGAAAATTTTCTAATTAGTGGTTCTAAATTACTTACAATTAATTTTGCAATTTTAAATATATTTTTATCTGTTTTTCCCTTTAAAGATGTAACTATATGGAATATATACATATATTTTATTGACTTTTTACAGAGAGGAAGGGAGAGGGATAGTTAGAAACATCGATCCGCTGGCTCCTGCACACCCCCCACTGGGGATGTGCCCGCAACCAAGGTACATGCCCTTGACCGGAATCAAACCCGGGACCCTTCAGTCTGCAGGCCGACACTCTATCCATTGAACCAAACTAGTTAGGGCTGGAATATATTTAAGCATCATTATTCAGGTAAAATTTCCCCACCCCCCCTCCCCAATCTAGTATATATTAATTTGTGACAAGAAATATTCATTTGGCCACCAACTTTGCCAAAGTAACTTTATTAAATGAAAGGAACCTGATATTTTAATGAAGTTCTACTGAAAGTTTAATATTTAAAAAAAGAACCATGTAAAAATATTGAAAAATACATTAGTTGTTAATACATACGAGGGATCCCTACTTGTTGTTTTCTTATTGCTGGACCAATGTTTAGTTTCTTATCCTTATAATTCAGTTTTTCAGCCTAAAATAAGAAAAAAAATAAATTTTATTATTTTGGTACTATTGTTTATAAAACCAATAAGGAAAATTAGTAAGAAACACTTTTTAAAATTCAGACTATAACATTCTTTGATAGTAGCAAGTCACAGTGGAAAGGGCAAAGTTTTTGGATTTAAACAGATCTAGGTCCGAATCTACTGCTCTGACCCTAATTCCTAATCTGAAATACAGTCAATCCTCTATTCATGGATTTGGGAATTAATCTACTCATTAAAATTTATTTGTAATCCCAAAATCAATACTCATGACAATTTAGCGGTTATTAGCTGGCAAGAGCAGAGGTGAAAAATGTGAATTGCCTGACACACATGGTTCCATTTGAGATCAAAGAAGGTGACACTGTCTTATTTCAGCTTTTATACTGTAAACAAGTGTCCTTTCTGTGGTAAATATAGTGCCATGTGTTTTGCATTTTTGTCTTTATGTTGGTGATTTTGCTACTTAAAATGGCCTTTGAGCGTGGTGCTGAAGCGCTGGTCAGTGTTGTTAGGCGTAAGAAGGCTGTCATGTGCCTTATGGAGAAGAGGTGGACTTCATTCAGGCATGAGCTGCAGTGCTGTTGGCCATGAAATCAATATTAATGAATCAATAATACTAAGTATGTCTTTAAACAGAAACACACATAAAATAAAGTTATGTATTGATTGGTTGATGAAAATATTGGCGGCAGAAGCTTGTGGAAACCTAGGCGTATACTTGTAGAAACAGCAGTTCAATATTTGCTAATTCAGTATTTGTGGTGACTTTATAGAACATTGCTACTGTAAACAAGGAGAACGGAGTACTTAATATACAATTAATATTTAACTGAGAATTTAATATACAATTCAAAATCTATTTTTCTAAAAAATTTAATGTCACCTTTGCCAAATTTAAGTTATTATCCCAAATTACAGGCTACAGATTTGTTTTAATATGAATGTTCTTAGTTCATATAAAGATTTTCATAGGAGGGGAAATAATCAAAGATAACCTCATTCTAGAAATCCATATGTGTAGTGTTTTTTAGGAATTTAAAGTGCTATTAACACTCAGAAAATATATATCCTCACATTCTTAGCTTAAGCAAATAAAGTAAAACATTAGATTACAACTCCACAACCATACTCATGTAATGATTTGAAATTTGTTTTTCTGAAGATGAAGTTTCTCTTTAATGCTTTTTTTATTAATTCAATTTTTTGTAGGCTAATGTCAATCTTAAGATGCAAATAAGTTAAAAAAACTTTTTAGCAACTGATCATTGTACTAGACCTGTACTATTAAAATAAACACCACAAAGAATTATTTTGAAAGAAATTCCAAAAAGAAAGTTAAATACATTAAAACATCTTACCTCTTGTAAAATTTTTTGTGCATCTTCTTGTGTTTCAAAAGTGACGAAACCATACCTAAATAAATGAATTATTTTCTTAGAACATTACTTTAGAATTATATTAAAAAATTTAAAAAAAATTTGTGTTTTAAGAATGGGCCACTGTAGGAGTGAGCATTTTTCTATGGTGCATCAGCATAAAAAACTTAGGAGAATTTTTAGAGGATAGTGAAACTTAACACTATCACTTCCTCTTAGAGTCAGGGGACTAAAAGAAAAAAACTCAGAGATCCTGAAACAGTTTCAGATCTGAATTGTATAAGACAGAAGAGCATGAGAGATACATGTTTTGGCTTATAAATCAGGATGCAATAAATTTCAGTCCAGAGCAATAATCTCTTTAAAATAACAGAGGTTTGGCTTAAATAGAAATCAAAATAGGAAAATAAATTTTAATTAAAAAATGTCAACACAAAAAAACTTTTACATTGGTAAATGAGTATACAAATACATTAATTACTATTATGAGCACATAAAAGCTGATAATACAATTATGTATTTACTAAACAAATTAAACTAGAAATATGTACAATGTAGACTTTTACACCTACTTTTCATATCTAATTGTTACCTTCAGAGTATAATTCATATAACATTCAAGACACAAATACATGTTCAAAAAAACCCAAAACAGTTAGACAAAAAGAAATAAAAGAAATAAAAAGCATATCCCTCCAAAATGTAATTTCTATTTAAATAACTTAAGGAAACTTTTTGAGTAATGCTATGTTTCTTATTTTCTTAATTATTGTATAAAGTTTCTTTTTTTTAAACAAAGGAATTTCTCTTCTTTATTTGGCTAAACATTAAACAAGGGTTAAGGAAATATTTTTACACTGAATTTTTTTGTAGAACACATACACCACCCAGTGGAAAAGGCATAAAATAGTTTATACGTATTTCTATGTGATTATCAATGATAAAAATGGATATTACCAAAATACTGCCAATTCTATAAGCTAAACAAAAGAAATACAATCTCACTTTATCCTAACATTGTTCATCAGTCGGAGGAAGTCGCTCATCTGTTTAGAAAAAACCTCTCTGCAGAATCCCATTACCTCTTCCAAAGTACCCACTTGTCATGTTGTTTGCCTCTTCTAGTTTTCTATCACTTCATTGGTCCCTTCTCTTATACCTACAAATATGGACGTCTTGCCTCTCTTTCAAGGAAACAAATATGTACAATCTTTCTCTAATCTCCACTGCCTTAACTATTTTAACTTTGCAGTCAAACTTCTTAGGTAAGTACACTATATAAACTACTTTTTTTTTCTCTGAAATTTGGCTTTTGCATATACCAACCTACTAAAACAGCTCTAAGGTCATTAGACATTTCTAGACAAATCCTACTGCTTTCTTCTCAATTTTCATTCTCCTTGATTAAGAAATTAAAAATTATTCTTGAGTTATATTTCTCAGATTAGTCCCTTAATGAGGTCTCTGATGCACAACCTACAGAGATACCTTTGTGTCAGCTTTTTTTCAAATAAAGCTCGATTTAGTCTAAAGCAGGTATGTAATTGCAACAATATCTGATTCCTTTAGCTTCTTGATTCCTTTAGCTTCTGGTTCCTTAGCTATTGGACATTATATACTCAACATTAAGTGCTTGCTATGTAACACTGAATGGTCCCTTAGCCCATGCAAGAATAATTCCCAACAAATTATAGTGTCCCCCTTCCTCCAACACACACACACACAGAGGAGATCAAAAGGTAGGGCAAAAGGTAGGAGGAAAGAAGACTGCACAAAAATCTCTTGAAAAAATGGAAGCAAAGTAAGTTAGCATGCAAAACCTAGTAACCCAATAAAAACACAATTGCTAATTCTATGTACTATCTATAGTGATACTAACCCTTTAGACACTCCAGCTCTGTCATTTACAATCTTCACTTCTTTTACAGACCCATATTGAGAAAAAAATTTTCTTAAATCATTTTCATTTGTCTAATGGCATAAAAAAAAACAAAAACATTTTTAATTGATAAAAGATGTAAAAACTCATGCTTGTTTTAGAGACAGAAAAGTTTATAAATAAATAATATGAATGAATATAAGAATACCTCTCATTAAAACAGTGGATGAAACCACTAGGTTATTAACATCAATATATGTAAATACTTTGCTTTATTCAGAACTACATTGTTAAACATAGTTTAATAGTTAAAAGTTTTAAGCTGGATTGTTTTAAAACTACAAAGAAAGTTCAGTATTTAAAGGAGTTCTTATTCTCTAGTTGGCCAGTTGAAAAATATAATTTGCATTAGGCATGTCTATAATTATAGTAAGGAAATACAAGTAGTCCATGCTGTTCGAAGGTTTGTCTACCACCACTGCTTTTACAGAAGACCTACATTAGTACCTGTTTTGGCTAACCAAAAGAAATCCAAAGAGGACTTCTGCTTTTACGAGAAAGGGCAAAAAGTGAAAATACGTTCAGCTTTTGTTTTGCAGCAAGCCCGTATACCATAGAGGCAGTGCAGCCCAGCGCCTTCCCTGGAACTGCACTCACAGCTCAGCATCAAGCTGCTATAGCTCTGAACTGTGCCTGTGAGCATCTGTGCTTTATCTTGATTTACTTTGTGTATCCCTGAGCAAGATGTGTCCTGAGGTGTCAGAAAAGCCTGAGAGAGTGCATAAAGATGCTATGCTTAGCTTAAAACTGGACGTAAACATATTTGGTATGATTTGGTTGGGTATTTTGGGAGGCCTGAGAAACACTAAAAATTTTTCCATATGCATTTATGTCCTCACTTCAGAACATTTCAGTTTATGAAAGGTTTCATAGGAATGCTCCACTTTCAGGAAGTGGAGGAAACATGTGTTCCTAGAGGGCTCACATGAAGGCAGTGGAACTAAGTTATGTTGGCCTACACCAGTCACTTTTAATCAGCATAGTATCCTGGAAGAGTACGGTCTTAGGAAAGGAATATATTTCCAGACGTACATGAACTCAATTTGTGATAACAAATGAAGTAGTTACATAATTTAAAGTTTTTGGATGCTTTATCATACTCAATATACATTTTAGCTAAATAGACATTATAATATTCAAAATAAAATTTGAATTATAATTAGACTATAATGTATAAGATATCTACTAAGATAGTTTTGGCATATCTAGTTTATTTTTTTTAAATATATTTTATTGATTTTTTACAGAGAGGAAGGGAGAAGGATAGAGAGCCAGAAACATCGATGAGAGAGAAACATCGATCAGCTGCCTCCTGCACACCCCATACTGGGGATGTGCCTGCAACCAAGGTACATGCCCTTGACCGGAATCGAACCCGGGACCCTTTAGTCCCCAGCCCGACGCTCTATCCAGTGAGCCAAACTGGCCAGGGCTATCTAGTTTATTTTTAAAATATTTTTTTGACTTCAGAGTGGAAGGGAGAGGGAGAGATAGAAAGAAACATCAATGATGAGAGAGAATCATTGATTGGCTGCCTCCTGCACACCCTCCACTGGGGATTGAGCTCGCAACCTAGGCATGTGCCCTTGACCGGAATCGAACCCTGGACCCTTCAGTTGGCAGGCTGATGCTCTATCCACGGAGCCAAACTAGCTAGGGCTGGCATATCTAGTTTTAATTACTCTCATAATAGACTTATATCACCTTTCTTGCAGTATTTATACTAAATTCATTGCAATTTCATTTTCTGGTTCATCTATAACTGTTTGCCCTAAGAAGATCTTTAAATATCCCTAGAAAAATTTTTCTTTATAGACATAGGTAAGCACATGCCTAATAGCAGAGCTAATGCCTTTTGAGTTCCATTGCTACCTTACTACTTAAATACACTATTGTTTTTTAGTTAGTAACCTAAAGCCTGCTAAAGTGGATGATGACAAATACTGAGTTAACTTGAGAATAAATGAATGACTCTTACTTCAGTAAGTACAAAATGTAATTAACACCAGAATAAGAATTTCTATTGGAGAATTGAAAACAAATTAATTCAAAGTATTTTCTGGTAAAGAGTCAATAGCTCAATTTTGCAATTCAAATTTAAAGGAGACAGAAAGTCAAGATGATTAAATATTACAGAGAGATGGCTTCTAAAAAAGTTTTAAAAAGTTTGAGACTTCTTGGGGCTACAGTAAACAGTTTCATTGTGGGAATTTATCTATGATTTTGGAAAAAGTTTAAGTATAAGGGAGGGAATTCTAGCAGTTATCCTAAAGCTATGACTGCATTATAACAACATAGCCTCCAAAATTCATTTTGTAGTTTTCAGTAAGTTAGAATAACATAGCCAAATGTTTAAATTTATTGATGATTTTTAAAAATATACTAAGCTGTTTTAATATAAATCCTAAACAATAATAATCAACTTGAATATTTATGGTCTGCCATTAATATTTTCCATAGAAATACAATATTTTTTAAAATAGGCATTTCATAAGAAATCATTTTTCTTTATTTTTAGTGAATCATTCTTATAGTTGCTTAAGATTCCACTTAATATATCCTTGCATGCCTTTTCTGTAGGTGTTTACTATATGGGGATGCTGTAAAACACTCACAAAGTATGCCTTTCTGAAATAGCTTATTACATCATTTAAATATATTACTGTTAAGATGCTTTATTCTGACAAGAACACAGGCCTGTTTGGGTGATCAAATTTTAAGTTAGGTGACAGGAAGCTATTTGCAAAAGATGAAAGTCTAGGAGGGTACTCAGGAATCAGAAATAAAAGTTGGGGTAAAGAAACAGGATTTCATAGGACAAATTTTGTTTGTGTGTTTTTTTGAGTCTACTTTTGTAAATTATAATCACTTATTTGGGCTTCTGGAGTACTATGCAAGAAAGTATAACTAATATGATATGGTGAAATGAAGAATATGGAGCTATGAGTCAGGAAAGTAGGATTCTAGTCTTTATGCTGTCACTAAGTAGCTAGCTAGGAGACTTACAGACAGGTCAGTGAGCCTCAATTTCCATGTATGTGAAACTGCACAATTATATATGATCTATTTAATCTCCACTGTTTTTGAAAATATTCTTTATATTAAGACAAGTTGAAAACTATTAATCATTGTACAAATAGCAAATACGTTATTTTTATAGTTACACAAGGAAACAATTTCCAAGAAATAAAATTACTTCTAATGCAAAAATTACACCATGTTATACACTGAAATAGGTACCTTAAAGTCAATTCCTCCTACGAAGATGCGATTAGGGATCACTGTTCCATATCTTGGGGCACTTGTTGGGTTATTCAAAGGCACGGGTGATGCAGGATTAGGGGATGAAGACAATGAATCTGTTTGTGTCTGATTTGATGTTTGCTGTAAAATAAAATTCTTTTTAAACTTTTAGCACTGGATATCACTTTTTTTAAAAAATGTTTTTATTGTTTTTTAAAAAAATATTTTTATTGATAGCAGAGAGGGAGAGGGTGAGAGAGAGAAACATCAATGATGAGAGAGAATCATTGATTGGCTGCCTCCTGCACGCCCCCTACTATGGTTGAGCCCCAAACCCGGGCATGTGCTCTGGACCAATCGAACCCTTTAGTCTGCAGGTGGACGCTCTATCCACTGAGCTAAACCAGCTAGGGCACGCTGGATATAACTTTTTAAAAAAATATTTTTATTAATTTTAGAGAGGAAGGGAGAGGGAGAAAGAGAGATAGAAACATCAATGATGAGAGAGAATCATTGATCAGCTGTCTCCTGCACGCCCCCCACTGGGGATCGAGCCTGCAATCTGGGGCATATGCCCTTGACCAGAATCGAACCCAGGACCCTTGAGTTCGCAAGTGGACACTCTATTCACTGATCCAAACCAGCTAGGACTGGATATAACTTTTGATGCAGGCTGAAAATATGTATGTTTCAAAAAGATGTCATTTAAATAAAATATACTTTAGACTTTAATTTTATTCTAATTTATGAAGGTTATAATGAAAGCTAATAACTTTTTTGGGCAACATAAAGATAGGAAATGTAGAATCTACTCCATTATAGTAGATAAAATCTTAAATACATTAACATACTTGTCAATTAAGTATACCACTAGAATATTATAGCCACTTAAATATTGTATTAAGGAGGAATTTTAAACTCAAAAAAAAGTTTGAGAAAGAGAAAAGTAGCCCTGGAAAGCTAGGAGCTGGCACAACCAACTTGGTCCTGGTGGTTTTAGGAGTTGGCCCAGAACTCATAGCTAGGCTGTGGTATTCTCTTGTTAACAGAACACCAACAAGGCTACTCTGTGATTGTGATGGATGGAGATAAAAATAAGACCACTCCATAATCATGTCTGAACATTGGCAAAAACAAAAGCATTGTCCAAACCACAAGAAGGACTAAACATCCTTCTATTCTGACTGAAATGAGTGACTGCTCCTCCTTCTTTATCAGCTTTAGCCTTGATCTGTATTTCTTGCCTACAAGAATTAACATACTAATCCATTACTCCCACATCCTGACAACATGCATTTCAGAATAAAGCCCTCTTCCTTGAACTCTAAAAAATGCTTAACACAAGCCTAAACCCTGTAAGTTCGTTTTAACATCATCTTACTGAGAGGTCCCGTGGTGAAGGGCAACAATTCAATAGACTCAACTTTATTAAACTACAGATGTGCTCCTGGCGGTCTCTGGCCAAAGAACATTGACAAGTTAATAAACACTGACATTCAAATTTGTTTTTCAGTTCTAACATTATTTTTTAAAATGCACTTGTTAGTTTGAAGATTTGACTGATTTCATTAAAAACTATACCATACCTAACCCTGAATGGGTGGCTCAGATGGTTGGAGCATTATCCTGTATATCAAAAGGTTGTGAGTTGATTCCCCATAAGGGCACATACTTAGGTTGAAGGTTCAATCCATGGTTGGGGCATGTACCGGAGGCAACCGATCGATGTCTCTCTCATTCCCCCTTCCTCTCTCTACACATATCCTTGTGTGAAGATTTTAAAAAATTATATACCTATAAGTATGCATTTTTATACCAAAGAATTGAGCTCAATGTATAATCATATGTTCACAGTTCTAAGTCAGGGGGTCTAATTTAGATTTTAATAAATATAAGCCTTTGCACAATGGAAAGATAATAGACTCTTAAGGTACATCTAAAAAAAAGAAGACTTGGGAATAGAATTTTGAAGAGAAACCAATTCAAGAACTTGCTAATTATTTTCCTTCTAGGAACACTAAACAGACTTCTGGGACAATCTAACATACTGAGTTCCTAAAAAAGCTTGAAGTTCATAATTTCAATTCTCCGAGAAACAAATACATAAAAATAAATTTCAATTCAGATAATGGAATTGTTCTTTTTCACATTTTGTCTCCTCTTTCATTTCATTAGCCAATAAAACCATCATCTCTAAATTAATCTCTGCAAGATGGACAAACCACTAGGCCAGTGGTGACTAGGCGGCTATAGACTGAACCTTACGGGCTCTAGTCTCCATATTGTCTTAAGGGGGGAAAACACATACTTTCTAATATGGTAGTTCATAAAAACATCTACTGAACCACAGAGAAGTCCTCATATTTAAAATTACTATATTGTTGTTTCCAACGGAAGAAATCTGGACTCCAATCTTAACATAAGCATCCTCTCTGGGCATTTGGAGGTTATTTGTAACTTCACTTGTGGGACACGTGCCTAGAATAGATGATTTTGGGATGCTTAAGTTTATTTTTCAACTGTAGATTGGTATTGCTAGAAAAAGTAGAATAGTAGATATAATCTTGTCTCTGCCTGTTTAGAAAGTGTAGAAAGTATCTATTTGCAAATTTAAAATCAGTCTTCATGAAATTTTCTTACAAAATGAGTTCGATGGATTAGCTCATTTGTTCTCAAATTTGTTTACATAAAAGTCACCCCCATTTTTCCTATCACGGAGAGAGGGATGGCATGAGCTGAAGTGAACAGAGTGCTTTATTTCCAATCCCGAGAAGCTAGTTAACTGGGTGTGGGACGAGGGAGGGGGAGGTCAACTTTTTACATCCAATGCACGTCATTCTCCAGCGGCTAAGGCTCCTGCTCTACTGTGGGTTCCACCTGCTTCTCCTCTTTACCACTTATCACTTCCCAACGCGGTATTTACTATGTTTACTGTCTCTTCCCACCAAAGGTAATGCTCACAAGGGAAGGGGTTTTGCCCGTGCAGCACCTAGGGCAGTGATGGTGCAGAGCAGGGATTCGGGAAATATTTGAACGGACGAAGCTCTTCTTGCTCACAACATGCCAACCAGCAGCCTGCAGGCTTTAGAACACAGTGTGAGGAACAGCCTAGAAAATACTCGAATGTGTGCAGGTGGAGTCCCTCGGGAAGGGCAGCGATGCAGCGAGTGAGCCGCTACAGCCTCCCCTCCCGCCGGCGATGCTCTTGCAAAGGCATGAAAAGCCCATGTGCGCAGCGAGCTGCGGCGACTGGGGCACGAGGAGGGCCCTTCGCTCAGGGAGCGTCCAGCACCACCCGGTTCATGAAAAGCGTCCTCCGTCCTCCGAAGGGATGCGCCTTCGCTACCGCCACCCGCTGGGGATTAACCGGGACCCCCATCCGCCACTTGGCCCCCGGAGACACGGAGACGACAGGAAGGGGGCGGCTAACCGTCGCAGTCACGGCCTCGACGCTCCGTCCCCTGCGAGGCCAGCAAGTGGAGGCACCGGAGGAAATGGCCGCGGAGACAACTTCCTCGGGTTCCCAGCGGGTCATCGTGAATTTGGGCGCCCGACACGAGGGTCCACC
>NW_005871051.1:3987734-4002026 GCF_000147115.1 Myotis lucifugus
CGCTGGGACCGCACAGCCTCGGGAGCCGGCCGCGATGCAGCCAGGGCGCGGGCGGGGTGAGGACCGAGCGGCCCGTGGCCTTGGGGTCCCCGGTAGACGGGGCTTCAGTAGACATCTCTCTGCAGGAGAGCGGGGCCAGGTCCTGGGGGCGGTGCGCGACGGGGCGCAGAGCCCGTGGAAGGAACTGCACCCGGACAACCGTACGTCTAGACCAGCGGTTCTCAACCTGTGGGTCGCGACCCCTTTGGCGGTCGAACGACCCTTTCACAGGGGTCGCCTAAGACCATCGGCAAACACATATATCATTACATATTGTTTTTGAGATTAATCACTATGCTTTAATTATGTTCAATGTGTAACAATGAAAATGCATCCTGCATATCAGATATTTACATGACGATTCATAACAGTAGCAACATTACAGTTATGAAGTAGCAACGAAAATAATGTTATGGTTGGGGGTCACTGCAACATGAACTGTATTAAAGGGTCGCGGCATTAGGAAGGTTGAGAACCACTGGAAGGGATAGGAAATGTCACCGGGGGGCCTCTGATAGCAGTTCACGATTTTAACTAACCATTTTTGTCATATGTTTTTAAAGAAGCAGCAGCAATAATTGTTTTAAAAGTAGTAACTTTTGTTCTCTATTGTAAAAGTTTGACTTTGGGTTATTTTAAAGGGTTAAAAAATAAACAGCATAATTATGACTATCTTTTGATCTGTCTAAAGATTAGCACATAATATTATTTGCTAAAAAATAAAATGGGAAACAATTTTTGTTAATTGAATACAGTTCAGCTAAAGTACCCTAAAAGTCTGCATGCAATATAAGTTCATTTTCTCAAGTTATAAGTATCTGTGGAAATTACAAATTAAAACATATTCTAGAGCAGAACAGTGTTGCTATTTAATACCATTGATCTTTGGGCATTTTCCTAGCAGTAATGATGGGTTTGCTAGATATTACTATCCTCTCTTTTTCTTCAGTCTTTTTTCTTTAAACCTTTACAAAGTATTACAGATGTCTCCCTTTTCCCCCCCCTTTATCCCCCTTCACCTGGTTCCTGCCTGCTCCAGGCCTTTATTTTTAAGTAAATTTCACTATTGAAAAATAACACAGTGAGTCTCATCACAGCCAATATCCTTATACAATCTAGTCGTGAAATGAATGTTTATATTGCTTCAAACAGTTTAAACCTGAAGTTTGAGACCACACCTTCATGTTTGTACTTGTTGTCTGTGTCCATAGGTAATGCATATATGCATTTAATTCTCTGGTTAATCTCTTTCCAGACCCTTTCCCCATTTCATCAATCTGCTCTATGTTTTCATGCCTCTGGTTCTATTTTATTCATCAGTTTATTTTGTTCATTAAATTCCTTATTTATTTTGATTTTTAGATCCAATTGTTGATAGACATGCATTTATTGCCATTTTGTTCATTTCTTAAAGGCACGTTTAATTTAATATCAAGAGTGCAATACCAAAGGCCCAAAATACAATGAAGGAACACATTCCCCCATTAACACCAATGACAATGCTCTTTCAACATGTGCCTGTTGAATGAAATGGGGGATTTAATAAATTTCACTATTAAAAAATAACACAGCGAGTCTCATCACAGCCAACATCCTTATACAATCTAGTCGTGAAATGAATGTTTATATTGCTTCAAACAGCTTAAACCTGAAGTTTGATACCACACCTTCATGTTTGTACAGTCCTCAGTAAGATTATCTACAGTATTAGCAACCATTCAAAGAACAGACCATTGATTCAAACCACATTGATGTAAGGCTCAATCAAGTAATAGAGACCCCAAAATGAAATGGTTAAATATATGAACTACTTGTACTGGTGTCTATTAAGTAGTTTCTTAGCAAATAAAACCTTAAAATGCAAAGCTCACCACCTCATTTGAGTTTTGACCAAGAAGTTCAACAATAATCATGATTTCCACAGTCTTATTGGCAAAACTGATGTACAGTGTCTCTAAGTCGCTATGCTCAAGGTTAAGAGCCATGCATATTCCATTTTTACATTTTACTGGAATTTTACATGTTCAGTTTATGATTTTAAATCTCTAGGTTTCCATTCCTCCAAACTGTCTGAAGACACAGTGTGCCACAGACTTAAGACTTGTTTCTCCCTCTATTTTTTCAAACAGCAACATTTCTCAGGTGTCTACATGTCCGAGGAGGGGAATTTTTCGGAGGCGGCCACTTCTTCGGAATAGCCCAACGCCATCAGGCCTCTGAAGCAAGGGGAAGGGGAAGAGAAAAAAGCCGAAACGCAAGGTTCATCCGGTAAGTTCTACATTAACCATTACAAGCTGGATAGGATAAGAATGTGGCTTTTTTGGCTCAAAAAGTCTGAGTCTTGGTGTGGAAACGAGTACTTGGCTGTCCCACCACAGCTTTCTCCTGGTGCGACGGTCAGGGAAGTCTGGACTGAGGAGTATGATTTGTTTACCTATGAGGCGTAAACTTCCAGGCACCCAGTGCATTTTGGGCTTGTTCCAGTCTACCTTTCACTTTTAGGAAAAACAAGTTGATGGCGTGGTCTACCATTGTTGATCTCCGTTGGCTGACACTGGGCTGCTGGACTTGCTTGAGGTACTGAATTTGAGCAGTTCATTCTTGCATCTCTTGCTCCTCGGTTGCTAGTCGAATTACAAGGATGTTTGCCATTCGTGCAGACTCGTGCTGCTGTTGCTTTAGTTTTTCTTCCCACTCCCTTAAGCCAGTTACATCATTAGAGTACAGGTCTGTGTACTTTCCCTCCAAAGCTTGCACATATGCTTCATACTGTTTCCATCTTAAAATTAAAATTAACTCATCTCGTGCCATAACTTTGAAGTCTGTCTCACTCAGGCGAACCTTTTTGGGAAGAGGTTCCTCCTTGGTCATCTTGAATCCTCTCCAGTGCTGCCCAGCGCCCCGCCTCCTCACCCCCTGCCGACCCACGTGCTCCCTTGTTCATATTTTTGATCTTTTATTTCTTTTTCTTAAAGAAGACCCTTTAACATTTCATGTAATAATAGTTTGGTGGTGATAAACACCTTTAGCTTCTCCTTGTCTGGAAAGCTCTTTATCTGACCTTCAATTCTAAATGGTAGCTTTGCTGGGGAGAGTAATCTTGGTTTTAGGTCCTTGCTTTTCATCACTTTGAATATTTCTTGCCACTCCCTTCTGGTCTGCAAAGTTTCTGTTGATAAATCAGCTGACAGTCGTGTGGGCGCTCCCTTGTAGGTAACTAACTGATTTTCTTTTGCCGATTTTAAGATTCTCTGTCTTTAACCTTTGGCATTTTAATTATAATTTTAATATATTTTTAAAGAATTAGCAGCAATAATTGTTGAAAGTAGTAACTTTTGTTTTCTATTGTAACGTTTGGCTTTGGGTTATTTTACTTGCAAGATAAAGGGTTAAAAAGTAAACAGCATAAGTATATTTTAATCTGTTTAAAGATTAACTCTTAATATTATTTACCAAAAATAAAATAGGAAACAACTTTTGTTAATTGAATACAGTTCAGCTAAAGCACCCTAAAAGTCTGCTTGCAATATAAGCTAATTTTCTTAAGTTTTAAGTGTCTGTGGAAATAAAAAATACAAACCAATTCAAATTAATATATATTCTAGAGCAGAATAATTTTGCTGTTTAATATAGTTGATTTTTGAACATTTTCCTAGTAGTAATGATGGGTTTGATAGATATTACTATCCTCTTTTTTTTTTTTTTACTAAAAGTACTTACTTTTGAAGACCATTCATTAATTCATCACAAGTTAATCAACAAAATTTAGGAAACATTGACTTTATATCAATGCCTATGTTGGTGCTAGGAAGATATACTGTACACAAGTAACTCTTTTAATTCTTTTTTTTAAAAAATATATTTTATTGGTTTTTTACAGAGAGGAAGGGAGAGGGATCGAGAGCTAGAAACATCCATGAGAGAGAAACATCGATCAGCTGCCTCCTGTACGCCCTCCAGTGGGGATGTGCCTGCAACCGGTCAGGGCAACTCTTTTAATTCTTACACCGAAAATAGTTTTTTAATTTTAAAAGCTTAAATAAATTATGTAAGACTATCCAATTCAACTTAGTGGACAAGTATAGAGTTCCTATTATGTGTAGTACATAATGCTGTATGCTATGGGAGATAAGAGGATGAATGAGATCATACTCTGTCTTTGAGGTGTTTTCTTTCTTTTTTTTCTTTTTGTTCCTTTTGCTCCTTTTTATTTCCCTGCCTCCTTCTCTTCCCCAACCTTTCCCTCCTCTGGCTTTTTCTTCCGGTGGCTGTCGGGATGGAGTCTGAGCCTTTGAGGTGTTTTCAATCTAGGGGACGAAGGAATTACAAAAAAAATAATAATAACACCCTTTCCTCATAGCTTAATTCATCGTGAACAAATTCCTTTCATCCTCAATGTGTTTGATGAATTTCTCCTCATATTAGGACTTATATTTATATTTATCTAAACTTAAGAAGGAAATGAAGCTTTGCCCATTTTTTCTTAAAGAACAGGACCTTGGTTCAAAAATTGAGGTAGACGCTGAGCAGTCAAATAGTTGAAGGCTGCCAGTGGACCAACCATAGGCCTCACAGCTGGAGGCATATTGAAGCAGGACCTGAGTGTGGCATCTTCGGGTTTACCACAGAACTCTTTTATTTATTTATTTAAATTTTGTTTTATTGCTAAAAGTATTACAAAGAGTATTACATATGTCTCCTTTTTTTCCCCCCTTGACATTCCCCCAGCCTCCCCTACCCGCCAGTGTCTGTGTCCATTGGTTATGCTTATATGCATGCACACAAGTCCTTCCGGTTGATCTCTTACCCGCCCGCGCCCCCCCAACCCTCCCCGGCCTTCCCACTGTAGTTTGACAGTCTGTTCAATGCTGCTCTGCCTCTGTATCTATTTTTGTTCATCAGTTTATAATGGTCTTTATTATCCATAAATGAGTGAGATCATGTGGTATTTTTCTTTCATTGACTGGCTTATTTCACTTAGCATAATGCTCTCCAGTTCTATCCATGCTGTTGCAAATGGTAAGGATTCCTTCTTTTTTACAGCAGAATAGTATTCCATTGTGTAGATGTATCACAGTTTTCTAATCCATTCATCTGCTTATGGGCACTTAGGCTGTTTCCAAATCTTAGCTATGGTGAATTGTGCTGCTATGAACATAGGGGTGCATATATCCTTTCTGATTGGTGTTACCACAGAACTCTTACATATTGAGAAGAGAAAGGCATTTGATCCAATGGAAACTTAGGCAAAACACATGTATAGACAATTTACTGAAGACTAAGTCCAAATAGCCAAGAAACATTTGAAAGAATGCTTAGTAATCTGCAAAGTAAAAATTAAAATACCAATGGAATATAGTTTATAGCTATAAGATAAGCAGAAATGACTACAGTACCCATTAAGGTAGAATGTGAAGTAGTGTGATTATTTGGGAAATCTAACATTTATCTATTAAAATAAAAAATACATATACCTTTAGACCCAAAAATTCTACTCCTAGAAGTCTGTCTGGTGGAAATTAAACAACTGGTTCATAAATACATGTGTACAAAAATGATTACTCCAACAATGTAGTGGTGAAAAACTACAGAAAGAAATTGAATTCCTTAAATAGAGCAATACCCCAATAAATTATGTTATATCCATACCATGGAATATTATGCATTTATTTAAGAGAATGAATTTGTTGATATTATAGATGAGATGGTGAGATTCTTATAAAGTATTATTGAATGAGAAAAGGAAGACTATAAAATATTTCCACCCGTCCCACTTTTTAAAAATAAATAACAAAAACACATTCTATGTGTTATACACATATATATGAATGTGGGCCAAAACTGAAAAGGTGCATGCTAGGTTGATAACTTGAGTTACTTTGCAAGGAATGGAAAGGTTGACGTGGGTGGAGAAGGAGAGAAATGTGCAAGATATGTAAAAGGAGTTAAGAAAAAGGTGTACCAAGGTTGAGGTTTGATTCCAGGTCAGGGCACATGCCAGGGCTGCCGGCTCAATCCCCAGTGTGGGGTATGTAGGAGGCAGCCAATCAATGATTCCCTCTCATCATTGATGTTTCTCTCTCTCTCTCCCTCTCCCTTCCTCTCTGAAAAAAAAATTTTTTTAAGCATGCGTATCATTATATATATGCTATCATTTCTAAACCTAATAAGAAAGGCAAAATCAGGGGCTAATACAGTTTGCAGGAAAGAAATATGACAAAAATATGTCAAGAAATGGAAATAACTATACATAATTTTACTGGATATAAAATTTTTTAGTTTTTATTTGTTTAGTAAATGTTTATTTGTTATATAAATCAAACAGCATTTGACTATTTGAGTCAATTGCATGGTTGTAAAAAACATAGGTCTTAGCCCTAGATGGTTTGGCTCAGTGGATAGAGCGTTGGCCTGTGGACTGAAGGTCCCAGGTTCAATTCCAGGCAAGGGCACATGCCTGGATTGTGGGCTCGATCTCCAGTGTGGGGCTTGCAGGAGGCAGTTGATCAGTGCTTCTCTCTCATCATTGATGTTTCTGTCTCCCTCTCCCTCTCCCTCTGAAATCAATAAAAATATATTTAAAAAAATAGGACTTTTAGTAAATGTATGTGCATATCAGGAGAGTCTAGCTTATGTCAGTAATAAATGACCCCCAAATCCGAGGGGCTTACCAGAAAGGCTGCTTTATTGCTCATGTTACACATCCACTATAGATTGGTTTGAGCTCTACTCCATGCTGTTTTCACTCAGGATCCAGCTTCTATTTGATACCCATTAATCTTGTGGCAGAGAAAGATGACGTCATGGTTAAGCATATGCTGGCTCTTAAAGCTTCTGTTTAGAAGGGGCTCTTCCACTCATCTTTCACTGGCCAACCAAGTCACGTGGCTGAGCCTGCTGTCAATGGGATGAGGATGTATAACGTTCCCACAGGGAGGTCAGTAAATATCTCCCCTGAGTATGAAGATCTGCGTCAGGACAGAGTGTTAATGAAGTATTTCCATGTAATCTTATTAGTGAATGTTATTAAAGCTTGGTGAGTGAGAATTATATGAGAGAAAAAATATATTTTTATAATTAAATAAAAGCTATTTTCTCATCTATTGGGTGCACAAGTAAGAAATACTTCTTTGACTTTAGTTTCAATCACAGATCACAAACTATCCTTTACATATTCAGAAAAGAAACAAATGAAAACCCTTTTAATCCATATTTTGAAGCTAGGAAAAGTTAAGGTAGATAAAGGGGGTAAGATTTGATTTTACCCACAGATGATTCCTGCAATATGCTTTATTTTCCAAACCTTTCAAAAACAATTGTGACATTATCTGAAAAGCTTCACCAGTACATTTTATATAGAGCAGACTAGAGGCCCAGTGCATGAAACTCATGCACTGGTAGGGTCCTTAGTAGCTGCCAGCTGGGGCCTCCCTCTCTTCCCCCCGCTGACCCCGCCCCCTGGTCGAACTCCTGGTCGAGGGGACAATTTGCATACTACCCTTTTATTATATAGGATAATGGTGGAAGTCCCAAGTGCAGTTCAACAGCTGTGGGTTAAGGGCAGAAGCAGCTGTATCCTTGATCAGTTATATGAGTCAGTGAGGGTGAGAATTGTGAGGTTCTCACAGGGGTTAATGCTAGCAATCTAGCTTTCACCAGACCCTTGGCATCAGATGGAATTTTTTTAAAAGAAAGGACTCACTTTTTTAATTTTAATTTTAATTTTAAATCTTTATTGTTCAGATTATTACAGTTTTTCCTCTTTTTCCCCCCCATAGCTCCCCTCCACCCGGTTCCCACTCCACCCTCTGCCCTTACCACCCCCGACCCCCACTGTCCTCATCCATAGGTGTACGATTTTTGTTCAGTCTCTTCCCGCACCCCCACACTCCCACACCCCTTTCCCCCCAAGAATTGTCAGTCCACTCCCTTTCTATGCCCCTGATTCTATTATATTCACCAGTTTATTCTGTTCATCAGATTTTTTATTCACTTGATTTTTAGATTCACTTGTTGATAGATATGTATTTGTTGTTCATAATTTTTATCTTTACCTTTTTCTCCTTCTTCCTCTTCTTAAAGAATACCTTTCAGCATTTCATAGAATACTGGTTTGGTGGTGATGAACTCCTTCAGCTTTTTCTTATCTGTGAAGCTCTTTATCTGACCTTCAATTCTGAATGATAGCTTTGCTGGGTAAAGTAGTCTTGGTTGTAGGTTCTTGCTGTTCATCACTTTGAATATTTCTTGCCACTCCCTTCTGGCCTGCAAAGTTTCTTTTGAGAAATCAGCTGACAGTCGTATGGGTATTCCCTTGTAGGTAACTAACTGTTTTTCTCTTGCTGCTTTTAAGATTCTCTCTTTGTCTTTTGCTCTTGGCATTTTAATTATGATGTGCCTTGGTGTGGTCCTCTTTGGATTCTTTTTGTTTGGAATTCTCTGCGCTTCTTGGACTTGTAAGTCTATTTCTTTCACCAGGTAGGGGAAGTTTTCTGTCATTATTTCTTCAAATAGGTTTTCAATATTTTGCTCTCTCTTTTCTTCTGGCACCCCTATAATTCGGATGTTGGTACGCTTGAAGCTGCCCCAGAGGCTCCTTACACTATCTTCGTATTTTTGGATTCTTTTTTCATTTTGCTTTTCCGGTTGGGTGTTTTTTGCTTCTTCGTATTTCAAATTTTTGACTTGATTCTTGCGATCCTCTAGTCTGCTGTTGGATCTCTGTATAATATTCTTTATTTCAGTCAGTGTATGCTTAATTTCTAGTTGGTCCTTTTTCATATCCTTGAGGGTCTCACTAGACTTATTGAGGGTGTTACTAAATTTATCAGCGGTTTCTAGAAAATTCTTGAAAAACCTTATAACCGTGGTTTTGAACTCTATATCCAGTAGTTTGCTTTCCTCCATTTCTGTCATTTGTGACCTGTTTCTTTGTCTCTGCATTTTGGCTGCTTTCCTGTGTTGATAGAGTGGCTTTCTGTGCTAGGTGTCCTATAGGGCCCAGTGGTTCAGCCTCCCCAATTACCTGAGGTGGACACTCTTGGTGCACCCTTTTGTGGGCTGTGTGCACAGTCTTGTTGTAGTTAAGCCTTGATTGTAGTTGGTATCACTGGGAGGATTTGACCTCCAGGCCAATTGGCAGTGAGAATCAGCTGTGTCTGCAGTGGGAGAACTTCTGTGCTGGAGGCACCCTTCTGGGGAAAGACTTGCTTCAGTGGGGCTTTGGTGCTCACTGAGTCTGCCCCCTGAGTGTGTCCCTTATGGATCTGAGCAGTTGTAATCCGGATGGTCCCACTCTGACCACTGGGTACACTGGCACTTGGATCTCTAAGGAGGTGCTAATTTAGCCTCTGCCTGAGGCTACCAAGCAGGCGCTACGGAGAGATCTGCAGATTTCTCTTTTTTTTTTGGATTTGGAGGGGCTCAATGAGGCCCAGCTGTGAAGCAATGCAAGCTGCTGTGGGGCCTTGGGCCTTCTTTTGGATGTTCTGGGTCTCTCTGACCCAGCTGCAGTTTGTTAGGTAATTTTAGATTGCAAAGGGCCAGGCCATTCATATGCAAAAGCCTCTGCTAGCAGCTTGGGTGGGGCTGGGTCTCAGGGAATCAACAGGGCGGAGCATACAGCTATGGCTGATCCTCAGCCCTGCCCTAAGAGGCCCCGGGTCTCAGTGTCCCACGGTAATTGCTGCAAGCACCTCTGAGAGAAAGCCGCTCTCAAGTTCCGACCGATGCCAGACAGTCCAGTTTCTCCCCATATGAGTCTGGGTCCCCAGAGACTCGCCCGGAACTGGAGTCAGGGCCGTTGGGAGTGTGTGTCTCCCTCCCGATTGAAAAAGACACCCGCATTCTCAGTTGCCAGCCCTTTTGGCGTGCGCCTCTATACCTGTGCACTTTACTTCCGCACCTCTTCTGAGTCTCAGTGTGCTTTTCTCTTTCCTTTTAGTTGTAGAATTTCCACTCAGCCAGCCTTCCTGTGGTTCTGGATGATGTCCGTTTTGTCTTTTAGTTGTATTTTTGAAGTGGTTGTGTGAGCCAGCAATTTCCGGTGTTTACCTATGCTGCCATCTTGGTTTCTTCTCACACGGGTTAATGCTAGCAATCTAGCTTTCACCAGACCCTTGGCATCAGATGGAATTTTTTTAGAAGAAAGGACTTATTTTTTAAAAATAGCTCCTCATTTTGTAAAGCAGATAAATATATTGTGCTTAACAAAAGAGCTGTACATCTGAAAACTTACTGGAAACTAAAAAGGGATTACAAAAGAGACCATACTTTACCCTTGTCTTTTATTTTAATTTAGAAAATGCATAACAACTTTCTCTTTATTTGAAGTACTAGTGCACTCTGCTTCTTCCTCTCAAAGTATTTGAGGTAGAATGCAACAAAGGCATATTAATAAGGTTAACAAGATAGGGATGAGTCATACGTTATGAAGGAAAGGAGTGTATTAGAGAAAGAAATATGACTATATTTTCTTCCAGTGGGTCCTAAGAAGCTGGAAAGCATTAATAAACTTAATTTCTTGGCAGAAATTGGAGGAAAAACTCCCACATGCAGATGAATTAGATTTGGGGTATGAACCTGGGATGGGGGAGAAGAGAAGAAACCTACATCATATTAAATCCTACATTGCAAGTGTAACATATAGGGAATTGACTTGAAGAGTTTTTTTTGTTTAATATATTTTATTGATTTTTTACAGAGAAGAAGGGAGAGGGATAGAGAGTTAGAAACATAAATGAGAGAGAAACATCGATCAGCTGCCTTCCCACATCCCCTACTGGGGATGTGCCTGCAACAAAGATACATGCCTTTAACTGGAATCGAACCTGCGACCCTTCAGTCCACAGGCCGACGCTCTATCCACTGAGCCAAACTGGTTAGGGCTTGAAGAGATTTTTTTTATAACTTCATACCTGGCAGAGATTCAAGTTGTCAAATACAATAGAGAAAGAAGAGAAACAACTTTTCTTGGGCGCTTCACTATGCCATTCCGGTAGTACCTTTCATATAAATGCCTCTGTGGCTTATGCATTGGTGGGGAGCATGACCTTGACATGAGCTCCAACTCCAGGATCCATGTCGAAGTAAGTTATTACACAGAATATAAACCAAAACAGAGTCACTGGAGGATATGCTTAGAGAGAGAAAGGGAGAGAAACATTGACCGCTCCCCCACTGGAGATCAAAACCACAACCCGGTATGTTCCCTGACCAGGAATTGAACCAGTAACCTTTCAGTGCACTTTGAGCAAGCTAATTTGATCTTTAGTTTCCTTATCTGTAAAGAGGAGCTCAGAATACTGCACAGAGGATAACCTGGAACATAGAAAGTAGTCAGCAGAACTAGTAGTGGGGCAGAGCTAGGAGGTCAGCATGACAGAATACAAAAGTATGTAAACAATGCCACAGACAGGACAGTTTATTCAAGTGATAAAATCCTATGAGAAAGTAAAACAACAAAATGAGTAACATGGTATAAGTGTGGGGTTGAAAGGGCAAGTTGAGATTTGTGGTCAGAGAAGACTTCTCTAAGGTGGTGACATTTGAATTGCTAAGTCATTATTCTTATTCACCTCCTTTTCCCACCCCGAACCCCTCCACCCCCAGCTTCCAATTTGTCAACCAAGAGATTGCAGCATGTTACTTGGTGAAAGGTTGGGAGGAGGAATTGTGGATGATAGTAATTTGGAAAGAGGACTTGTTAATGGAGGGGTAGGAATGTGTCCACGGCTGCTGACTTAACCAAATTTCGTAAAACTTTCTCTCAATCCCGGGAGTGTGGCCACAGAGTAGAATCTATCCCTGAGTAGGAGCAGTTTCATGGAGGTTTTTTAAAAAACTGTAAACACGAATACCAGGAGAAGTTTTCTGAGCTTATGCTAGATCAGGGTCCAACTGTCTGAGAAAAAACAGAATGAATTAGACCAGCGGTCGCCAACCGGTGGTCCGCGGACCATTGGTGGTCCATGAAGTCCGAAAGGTTGGTGACCACTGGTTTAAGGAAACCTTTGGAGCAGCGGTTGCCAACAGGTGGTCCGTGGACCACTGGTGGTCCGTGAGGTCCGAAAGGTTGGCGACCGCTGAATTAGACAACAGCCTTTATGAATAGACACTCAGAGTGGGCAGTGTGTGTGCGCGCGTGTGTGCATGTTTGCCATCACATAAAGGTGAGAGAGAAGGCTGCTAAGGGTGGGAAGAGATAAGAGAGGAGTCCAACTGGATATCATTTAATTGGAACAAAATTGAGAGCCCAGAAATAAAACCACATGTATATGGGCAAATAATTTTTGGCAGAGGAGCCAAAAATACAAAATGGAGAAAAGAAAGCCTCTTCAATAAATGGTGAGTGCTGTAGAAGCCAGAAATAAACCACAGTGCTAGTTGAATATCAAAGAAGAATGATAATCTAAAATGTTATATTTGTCGAGGATAGTAAGTGAAAGTACTTCCTATACAAGATAGATGAGAATTCCCTGAACTGATGGGGATGAAGAGCAGGTATGGTTGTTTGAAGTTTGCATGGCCTTTCACTTCCTTCCTCTACTTGGGTTATAAAGGCAGATAGCCGAAAAGGAAACTTTAATTGAGTTTCCCCCAATCTTTTACTTACCAGAAAGAAAGAAAAAAAAGCATTTGCCATTATGGATGCAGTTCTCAGAATCTCACTAGAGGGCAGTGTTGGTTTTAAAACCACAGGTTGCTAATCTACAGTACATTCATTACTGGGCTGCATTTGTATTTGCAATGAAAAGGTAAACTCAAGCCTTCTCAGTCTTACCTGAAAGTTGGTAAATATCAAGTCTGAAAACTCCCAAGGGCCTCATCCAGGTCTGGCTGGTTGCAGCCCAGAGGAGACAGATAAAGCAGTGAAGAGATCACTGGAGGAGTTGGGTGGCAGATTGTAATTTCAGGTCCTGCACTAACTAGTAGACAAGAAACTAAGCCTCCTTAGGCCTTCATCTATCTGCAAAAGAAAAGGGTAGCCCTATATGGTCCTTAAATCTCCTTGTATTTAGAAAATTCTGAGATTTTAACAAATCTGGGTCTAAAAGGCTGAAGAATTTCTCATGCTCTTGGCCAAAGGAACAAGTAACATATCAAAGTATTAAATTATTAATAATTAAAATATAATTTAATGTTACAAGAATTTTAATATAGATTCTAATATTAAACAGCCTTTAAATCAAAATGTCAAATCTTCTGTTCTACTAGGGAAATCTCAGAGCCATCCTTTGCATCTATGTGAGCATGTTGTGGTTAATTTCAGTGACAATGCATCATCCAAAGACATCTTTCCTCTTGGTTGATAGCTTGCTGGAATGAGCAAAATATGTTTACACAGGATGATCTAGAGAAAGGAGGTTGAACCATTATCAAAGAGGGATGTTTCATGATAAGAGACTAAGTCCCTCACCTCACCTTGTAGTTAGCCAACATTCACCATAATTGTGCTTTGTTAAAGGTCACTCTCCACAGGGATTTAATTAGTTCAGTTTCCTATTACCCTTACCTCTTTTATCTGATGCTCTTCCCTTGTCATATTCGCATTGCAAAGTGAACTGAAAATCTCTCTATAAAATCTTAAGCAAATTATTCAACTCTAGGGCCCCAGGAAACCGTAGTTATCTCTGCATGGATTTGACTTCTAAGGGTTGACTGAGAGCCAATGAACCGCTAATGGTGCGAAGCTATACTCCATTACCCCAAACGTTTTGACATTATACGCACCGCTCCCTTCCCTCCAAATTGCTTTGCTTTGAGAGGAAAGGTTTCCTACCCCGGTCCCCTCCCTCTTCTACCCCGCAGTTCTGTTGGCTTTTCGGGCTTATTTCGAATATCCAAACTTCCTGAAATCTACACGGCGCGCCGGCGGGTGCGCACACCCGCGCTCGCATCCTCGCTGGGGCACATGCGCCCCCCAGGCGGCTCCGTCTCGAGGCCAATTCCTTTCTTCGGGCCCGGGCAGCCCCTCCGCTGCGGGGATTGGTCGGGCCGACTCGCTCGCCCAGGAGCGACTCCTGAAAGGCTCAGACGCCTGCCATTCCCCGGCTGTCAAAACAGGTTTCCCTCCCTGTCACAACAGAGCGAACGAAGTAAGCCGCCGCGCCGGGTTTCCGAAGTACCGGCCGTGCCGCTGCAGGAGACGGTGCGCGGGCTGCGGTCTCCGGGTTCCGGCCCCCTTTTCCGGCCGCGGGGGTCCCGGCCCTCGGGGGCCGGCCCAGCCGGAACCCCGGGGGCCTTTTGGTCTGG
>NW_005871051.1:4002617-4199415 GCF_000147115.1 Myotis lucifugus
ATTGTTTTCTCCCACCCCCTTCATTTGCAAACCTTCCTGCCTCGCCCGGAGGTCCGCAGCCTCTGCTCTCGGCCGGAGAAGCAGAAGTGACTTTCCCCTGGGCAGTGGAGGAAAAGTTCCCCTCTGCGTCCTTGCGTTTCGATGGATCTTTCCTCATTTTCTCCGAAAGCGTCACTGAACCGTTGATGGCAGGCGAAGGGGAGGATTCAGTAGAAATGCAGACCCGGGGGGTTGCGCGCTGCTCTCCAGCGAAAGTTTACACCCCCCCCCCCCCCAATGAAAGGAAATGCAGTTTACACTCCAGTGAAAAGAAAAACCCTCTAGCGTCAAACGGTCCCCACATCTCAAGAAGCGGGGATTTTCCTGGTGGCAGGCAGAGTTTTCAGTGGACCGTTCGGCAAAGCACAGAGCGATGCGGGGCCCCGAGTGTCAGCGCTGGGAGAGCGCGAGCGGAGAGCAGTCGCTCTCCCAGCATCATCCCGGGCCGGTGGTCACCACCACATCCAGGGAAAATGCTTTTCTTCATCCATCTGGCAAGATTTTTATAAGCCTCGTCCCTCCCTTTCTCTCTCTGTCTTCCTTCCACCTGGGGCTTGTTTCCTGTTTGAGATTTCATCTTTTGGATGCAGGACATCTGGGTAAGGTCTCCTAGAAGTCAGAACTCTCCCACGGGCTCTGGGAGAGGGCCTCTTAGCGTAAATGCATGGGAGCAGTCATGTGCATGTGAGAATAAAATCGATTTTGGTTGGGCAGTCAGTATGAAACTATCTATATAGTTTGGTATATATATACATATATACACACATATACACACACGTACATACGTATATATGTGTGTGTACATATATATATGCCAAGGATGATAGTGTAAGATGGACTTGGAACTTACTCTTCAAGGTACGTGGTGTGATGATACATTTAGAAGCCTTGTTTAGGTCTGAGCTGCGTAACCACCACATGATGCTGCCTCTTTCTAAAGCTCTGAATTGGAGCTCCCAGCACCAGTGTGGGCAGACTGCGCCCACAGTACATGCACCCAGCGCCAAGTATGGTCTAGGCTTTCCCAACACTGACACACCGACGTTTAAAACCAACAGGGAGATTTCTATAATAAAAGAAGAGCGGGTGGTAGTTGCAAATAACTTGTAGTAGTTTTCTCTTATTTTGTGACTCTTAGCTTGTGAAAACGGAGTGTTCTTTTCTGGGTGTGAATTTGGATTGAAAGGATATGATTACTTTTCCCCCTTTTAATCCACAGATCAGAAAGCATATTGTTTTGAAGTTTAAAACACATAACAATTAGGAAACATACATTTTTCCTTGTTTTTTAAAAATATTTTTTCATTGAGGTAAAATTGACATACAACATTATATTAGTTTCAGGTGTACAGTGTGATTTGATATTTGTATACGAAATGATCATCATTTGTCACCATATGTAGCTACAGAATTTTCTTTTTTTGTGATGAGAACTTTTAAGACTTATACTCTTAGCAGTTTTCAAATATGCAATGTGATGTCATTAACTATAATCACCATGTTGTACATCGATCCCCATGACTTATTTATTTTATAACTGGGAGTTTGTACCTTTGGACTTCCTTCATCCATGATGTCCACCGCTCCACCCTACCAGTCTGTTCTCTGTATCTTTCTTCATTTCCTTTTAGATTCTACATAAAAGTGAGATCATACAGTATTGGAGGAAACACAGTTTGGATTTTAAGATATTAATACTAAATGTGGTCCTGTGTATAAAAACAAGCACCACAAGATAGTTTAAAATATACCATCATAAAAAGCAGTGGGCTCTATAGTGTTGTAAAAAAAATAAAAGGAACGGAGTATAGGAAATATACAAATCCTTGTACTTAAATTGCATTTTCTAAATTGTACCATGTGCTGGTAATGGTGCCTTTTTGGTTTTGAAGTTTCTTTTGCAGACAAGAAAAGAGGGGGAAACTTGATCTTTCTTCTATTTAATAGTAAAATAAGCATCTAATAAATGGCCTTTAAGAATAAAGATGCTAGAAAATGAAGTGAATTACTATTATTTAAATTAGGTTTTATTGAAACCGTGATATATACATATGATAAAGAAAATTAAATGTTGCAAAAAAGTATGAAGGAAAAATTCTTAGCCACTCCACACTCACTTACATAGTCCACCCCAAGGCTGTTAACACTTTCTTCTGTATTCTTCCAGAAATATTCCATGCATGTATAAGCACATGTATCTGTACATATCTGTGGTGAACCTTTGAAGCTTCCCTTTTATATAATAACAATTGGTTAGAGTTTTACAGACATTATATCTTCAGATTTGCTCTAAACATTTTTGATGCCTGGAAGGTTGTCTAAAGTCATTGAGATTGGTCAGTTAATTGTCAAGTGTAACCTGGTAGGTCATAGGTGGTGGTACCGGGGGTCTGTTCCCAGAGGCCTTCATTCCCATCCAGTGGGGAGAGAGCTCTGTTTCGCTCCCTCACTGATATCACTTGGGTTGCGGGAAACGAGTTAAGTCGGCTCGCGTGAATTGCGCGTACTCCGCGGGAGCCGTCTTATTAAACTCGGTTCATATAGATTTGCGGTGGAGTGCGGGAAACGTGTAAACTCGGGCCGATTGTAACTGCGTATTACCAAATATTTCATTTCAATCGAACCCATACTTCAAAAGATATAGGCATTTTAACGCGCCATCTTATATTTTGGCGGGAAATTCACCCGACACCGTAGTGATATTAGGGACCTTTCTGTTGACATGAATCTGCTGCCCCCTGGTTTGTTTACTTTAACGTAGTAAAAATGGAAGTTTCTTAAAAAGGTCTAGATTACATAGGAAATATAGAGCACATGTTCTGTATAGACAGCAAATGCATTCTTCGTAGTATTGCCAAGAGTGCTTTTTATTTGGCATTGAAACATTCACAAAGAGAATTTTGTTCATTTTATATTAATCATTCTATTAAATATTGTTCCAAATAGCCTTAGTGCAGTAATGATTAGTATTCATGATAATTCCTGAACCACTGAAAGATTGTGAATCATCAAATATTAAATTCTTTTCAGCTCAATTAAGGCATTGTTTCTATTCTAATTGATTGAATGCAAATTCTCAAGTAACTTGAATATTAGATGAATCAGAATAGTGCATTTCCCTATCATGCCAGAAAACAGACTGTCTTGTATATTAATAAGAGGAATGTTTTTAGCAAATTTGCCCTCTCTAATTTATGAAAACATGTGTTTAGTTGAGAAAACAATTTCCTTTATAGCTGATGAAACAATAACATCATTTATCTTTACGCATATTCTTTCTACTATAATTGTGTTCCTTCACTTATATGCCCAGTCCTAAATTTGAAAAAATTTAACATGAGAATTAAACAAGGTTCTCTTTAAATTGTCCATTTTCCCTGTGTTATTTTAAAAAAATCCTCACCTGAGGATATTTTTCCATTGATTTTTAGAGAATGTGAAATCGAGGGAGGAGGTGGGGAGAGAGAGGGAGAGACCCAGGCCCGGATGGAGACAGCAATGTGCCCTTGACCAGGAATCGAATCTGAGACCCTTGCCGATGCTCTAACCAGTTAGCAAACCCAGCTAGAGCTCCCTGGGTGATTATTTTTGACAGCATTGACACTGATAAATGTTGTATGTGTTTTGATAAGTGCATTGTTGTTACCACAATATTGCAGCAGACTTCATCTTCATTGCTTCGTGATGACTTGTGGTTTAAAATGACATTAGTGGTTGATTAACATTTTGTACATTTTTATTTAAAAAATAAAAAAAGACATTAGTTACATGCAAATTGATAATATCTAACAATTATGTACTATTCTGCATTTGAATATATTTCTACTTAAGAAAGTAAACCATTTGTCTATTGGATACTTCATATCATACTTACATGTTTAAAATATTTAACATTTTGGATTACAGTTTATCCTATATAATAAAGAGCTAATATGCAAATGGTCATCACGCCCTCGTGCCGCGCCAGAACTGCTTAGAGTCAGACACTTAACACGGGAGAGAGGAATGGGGACCAGCCAGGCACAAATGAGCTCGTGAGAGAGGAAAGGGGTCCCGGGCGCCAGCGGCTGTGCCTGCGGCCTGGGAGAGGGACAAGCTGCCCGCCCTGCGGTCCGGGCACCTGCGGCTGCAGCCCAGGTGGAGCCACCCGCCCATGGTCCCCTGCGGCTGTGGTTGGCCAGAGCGAGGGAAGCCCGGGTCTCAGGTGCCTGCAATCTGCTGGAGGAGGGAATCCTGGGTCCCGGGTGTGGGGAGAAGCAGAGGCGGTTAGGGGTGATCAGGCCAGTAGGGGAGTAGTTAGGGGCGATCAGGCAGGCAGGCAAGGAAGTTAAGTAAGAATGAAAACCGATGTAAACATTTTAGACACCCTATAGGTTAAATAGGCTTCTGTAGATTGGCCTGGGAATGAATCAGCATTTATAGGCTTTTTTTTTTTTGCTGGTAGAAATATGTATTAAAAGTTCCAAATAACTTAGGGGTGAATTTTGGGGACACAACCTGACTATACAACGGGGCAGGGTAGCCTTGGCTCTAAGGCAGCGGTTCTCAACCTGTGGGTCGTGACCCCTTTGGCGGTTGAACAACCCTTTCACAGGGGTCGCCTAAGACCATGCTGCATATCAGATATTTACATTACGATTCATAACAGTAGCAACATTATAGTTATGAAGTAGCAACGAAAATAATTTTATGGTTGGGTCACAACATGAGGAACTGTATTTAAAGGGCCAGAAGGTTGAGAACCACTGCTCTAAGGGGTGCCATGAGCATGCCCTGTGGCTTCAGTCAGGGTGCTCCTCCGAGGTGTGAGTCAGCTGCATAAATAGCATTGAACTTCTTGGGGTGGATCTGTTTTATAATCCCAGTAACTTCAGTCAGAGTGTTGACCTCCTCTGATGTTGCCATAGTCACATGGTCACATTTCACCTTAGAAATGGTCACTTCTTCCTGTGGTGCCTCGTTGATGTCATTTCTCATAGCCCTCTCACGAGAATTATGAATGAAATTCACACAAACAGCCTTGTCATATTTTGATGAAAGATTTTAGAAGTGCCTGTTGATTAGTTTTTGCTACTACTATGAGAATTTACCCTATTTGTTTTCCTTGGAAAATATATTATGGTTCAAAAAGTTTAAGTGAATTACACAGCCTTTGAGGGGTTAAACAAACGTACATTGCAATTATGACTGAATAGTTGTTTTCCTAACCTTTTCCTTTTTGCTGAAGAGAAAACATGTAATGAAATTCTGTACAGTAAAATGTCAGTGGAACACATATTGCCGGATAACACCTCAGGCACAGTGGGGTGTTATGAAAAGACATCAGGGGACAGCCAACTTCACCTTTTCCTTCGTGCTCCTGAACAAACAACCCGGTAATGCTGGGGTGACCGCGGGCAGTAGGTCTGGGAGTAGCGGGAAGAAAGAACGGCAGCAGCCTTCCCTGCTTCTGGAGTGACCTCTGCTGAGCGTTCATAACAGTGAACATTACACATCATTCCACTTTCAGGGGCCATGTCCAAACCGAGACGTGTATAAGATTGAACAGTAAAAACATATCCGGCTTACAGTGACTAAACAGAACTAAGTGGCAGGAGTAGAGTTTTTTTTTGAGTTTCCCATTGGGAGTTGCCCATAGGCTATTAGGTGGAGAGAGAGAATAATTTGATTGTGACTTACAATCTACATCTAAGGTAGTAAATCAGTAAACCTTATTATAGTAAGACCTGTCAGTTTTACAAAATCTCATGTTTTGATGTGTTTTAATAATGTAAAAAAGTTTATTTGTATTTTTATTTATCTCTTGTTTAGCTTAATTATCTCTATCCCAGTTCATCTCTGAATCCCAGTTCCTATAATAGGGTACAACGGACAGAATTTATTGTAATTAATGAGTATTCTAATGGGATAATAGCTATTAGGACCAAATGTTCAACTTCAGTAACAACAACATTCTATTTTGTTTTAAGTTTTGGACAATGTATTCTGTATTTCAGCTAATATTTGGCAGTAACAAAATCACAGTGTGACAAAGTATTAGAATCATCCTTTGGATTTAAAATGGCGTTTGATTTGTGGTTTTATTGGCTGTGTTTAAGAGCAATACAATCTAGTTTATTTTCAGTAGTGCCATTTTAACTCACCTCACTAATAATTACTTTGAGAAAAGTAGGCTTATACATAGTAAGTACAAAAGAATTATATTTATACTATCATTATCACTCCAGGAAGAAGAAAGGCAAGTTAATTTTGAAAACAATAAAATCTATTCAAAGCAAAACAACTAAACTATTTCAGTAAGTGTTTCCAAAGTTTTTAAATTTGTATTTGTAAATTTATGCAAGTGTATAGCTATTACAGGAAAAAAATAGTATTTTTTCTCCCTTAACTATACAACTTTGTATTCAAAAGTTTAAAATACCTTTGAAAGAGAATATCTGCTTTGTTAATACTTTCACATTGACCTGTTCAAGGGCCTTTAAAAGGATGTTAAATCTGTAGTAGGCTAACTTGTATTATTGTGTGGTAAAAGTAATGGTTAGAAATGATAAGATTGTATTCAGAACACCTTCCCTGCTAGGTGTTGAGGGAGGTAAATGCACAAGGAAGGCAAAAGGAGACAAAAGAACACTTTCCTGTCAGCTGGGACCAAGATGACAAGCAGAACTCCAGAAGCTGGATCTGATCACGTTATTGGTGCTTTTCCCTAAGACCCATTATTTCAAACCAAAGCAGGCCAAATAGCCGGTGTGGCTTAAAGCCCACACCCCACACCCCAGATCTGTCAGCTGAAGATGAGGGTGGGCTGCTCAGGGGCCCTCCCCCTAGGACCAGAGAGTGAGGTGTCAGCGGGCGGAGAATGTTTCCCCTCCACCAAAGCTCAGGCTGGGTTAGGGTCTGGCTCCAGAAAAGGGCAACTGGGTCTGAAGGGTCAGCGCAAACTGCCCTCCTCTGCTTCCCAGCAGGTGAGGCAGGTGAGGCGGGTGTTGGTTTCAGGAGAGGGAGGGAGGTTGTGGGGGGGGGGGGGGAGGAGAGGAGAGAGAGAGCGAGAGCGAGAGCGAGAGCGAGAGAGAGAGAGAGAGAGAGAGAGGGGAGACCATGCGATGTGCACTTTGCCTTTAATCTTCTCTGAAAGCTTCACCTCCATAAAACGTAGCCCATTAGTATCCTTGACCTTGCAGTTTCTTAATCATTGTCAGGACTAATTTTTGGAGGAGGGTGTAGGGGTGGAGGTCGGGGACCAAGTCAGCACTCCCTAGAGGCTGGTGTATAAGATGCAAAGACACCAGCATTTGATGAATTCCCATTTTGAAATATTTTGGACTTACTGATTCTGTGCTATAATTGAATATTATATATTTAGGAATGATATTAATAATTAAATAGCTTTCTATGTTTCATCTAGTAGAAAAAACACAGTAACACCTTGAAGACATTTTTCTACTGAGGAATTTTCTTTATAATAGTAGCAAATGCTTATGTAATTTGTATTATGAGTCTGGCATCATTCTAAGCACCTCATGTGCATTAACTCAGTCAGGCCTTACAATAACCATATGTGGTGAGTATTTTTGTTATTACCTTCATTTTTACAGATGGACAGATAAGTGACTTGCCCAAGGTCACCTAGGTAGTAAATGTCAGAGCCAGGAAATAGACTCTAATTGTCCAGCTCCTGAGGTTGTTTTTAATCTTTATACTATACATCTTCTTTTAAAATATATTTTTATTGATTTCAGAGGAAGGGAGAGGGAGAGAGAGATAGAAACATCAATGATGAGAGAGAATCAATGATCAGCTGCCTTCTGCATCTCCCACATTGGGGATCCAGCCTGCAATCCAGGCATGTGCCCTGACCAGGAATCGAACTGTGATCTCCTGGTTCATAGGTCGACGATCAACCACTGAGCCATGCTGGCCAAGCTATATATTCTCTTTTTTTTTATCTTTAATTTCTTTATTGGTTAAGGTATTACAAATGTGTCCTCTTAAATAATATTAATTTATACTTTAGCTCTTGTGGATGAAATAGCAGACATTTTATGGTTATCTTAAAAACTTAGTTGACAAATAAATTCTAAAAGCAGTTTTGAGAAACCATCTTAAAGATTATTTGAACACTTTTTTCTTCTTCTTAGTTTTATAACCTTTCATGTAAAATGCCCATGATTTTACATTAATTTTGTATTCCACTTTCCCTTGAGAGGAGTGGAACTCCTGGTAATATATTTTTACTCTTTGAACAGAATTAGCATCTTTACCATAAAGCAAGAATTTATGATCCATCATTGATATAATTTATACAAGCTAGGGATGGACAGTTATTTAATCAATAAACCTGATGTGATTTATTTTATAGTTTCATAGTTTTGTCTTCCAGCATCAACAAATCAATAAAGAGTATCTGAGTTTCTGATCCAAAGAAGTTGCAGTTTTGTTAAGTGCAATGGATATGACACTATACTATTGAGATTTCCTCCCAATTACATTTGAGGTAGGTATAGTTTCTCACAATTAGCAGGAGTTTGGTAAATATTTGTAGAATTCCATTACACTGAAATTCTGTTTAATCATTTAATTCCTTTTTTCTTGGTAGAAATTTCAGTCAATATGTGGGAAAATTCAAATAGATGATTATGTCACGAAGTTACTGTGCTTGTGTCTGCTTTATGATGCTGAAGGGTAGAGCGCCCATTCTGCTGTGAGAGATACAGTACTTTGGCCAAATGGTACCCAGAGGTTCGTTCTCATCACTTGGAGGGTGGCCAGGTGTTTAAAACCCAGTCAGCTCTCTTGTTGAAACCCTTGTAAGTCAGCTTTAATTACCTATCTGTGGTTATGTTAAATTATTGAAGGATATAAAACTTTGGCTTTTTCTTTCTCTCCTCCCTCCTTTTTAAAACCTCCTATAAGGTTTTCTGCACAATAAGGTATTTAGTCATATTCTCCTCATGTGGATTTTTTTAAATAAGGCTTTTTGCAACATCTGAAATTGAAAAGAAATATGTTTCCTAATACTTTCTCATGCTCAATTAGCATGGGATCAAGCTGAGTTTGTGATAGATGCAGTAGTGTGTCATGTGCGATGTGTGTGCACGCTTGTGCTAGTCATATTGGAAGTCAGAATTCTCAACAGCAGGTGACCTTTTGATGCCCAGTTTTCTGTCTTACAGCTGGGATGATGGGTTTTACCCAAAGACATGTTCATCATAAAAGTAACTGCGTGGGCTGTGAGAAGTCACACTCAGAAGTGTTAGTGGTTAAGCTTGACCACAAGTTGAGATTTCTGGGGTTTGGGGAGAAGAGGAAGAAAAGGATCAAAATGTGCTAGAGGGGAATGGAGTCAAATGGGACCATATTTATAAATGGGAGGGTACATGGCTCAACAAATGTTTCTTTACCTGGATCATTCTGCCAGAAGTATATTTTGGAATTCAGTTTTTAAAAATTTTGACTGCTTTTGATTCTTCTGGAGAGTCTTAACTAATGAACACCTCACACCTTAACACATCGAACAGTAATTGCCAAGCAGGCAGTCCTTTGAGCCCAGAGATTCCTGGGAAGGACTCAGGAAGGATTGGTCTGGGTTGTTGGTAGGCATGTTGGGTATGAAAAGATGATAAGCTTTGTCTATTTTGGTTTTTTCCCTCACTTTAGCCCTAGGAAAGTCCAAGGAAATTCTTCATAGTTGCACCCTCAGCATGACAGGGTCACCAATACAGAGAAATGGCTTCTGACAAACAGGTCATCGTAGGAGTTGGTGTAATAGGATGGAAGTAGTTGCGAGTACTGGGATTAGCCATCACAGCTTAAAACAAACCACTCTAAGATTTCAAAGATTTAGGGGACCACGAACTGTTGTGTTACGCAGAGACGGCCTTCCCTACTGCTCTTGCCTACCCCTCGTGCCCAGGCTAAATAGGGGAGGACTGGGAGGGAAGAGGTAACCTTGAAAGGGGGTTTTGTGGTTCCTGAAGAGAGCCTGTTCCTTCCACTTTCCTCATTGTGGGGGGAAGAGCTCATGACTTTCTCTGAGGTTGAGAGAGAAAGGACTCATGAGAATCATGTGTAAAGGGAATGGTGTTGGCATCCAACAGTCCTCTCTCCACCAAGTTTCCCAGTAAGTTGGGTCTGAAGTTCATTTTTTCTCTGGAAGGTACTGAGTTACTGGACCATCAAAGCCCCTGATGCCAACCTCAGTGTGGAGAAAAGAGACACTGTAGAAGATGGCCAGTCATCTTGCTGGTGCCCCACCCCAAGAGGCTGTTTGGGCAGAGGGACTCTAGCAACAAAAGGCTGAGGCAGAGGCTGGGTAAGGAGTGGAGGAAGAGGTCAGTGCCCAAGTCAGATTCCTAACACCAGCATGATGAATGTGCAGGAAAGAGGGTACTGTGGACAACCAGCAGCTCCATAGAAGTCAGCATTGGGATGCCTGCCTCAACGGTCAGTTCAGTGTTAGCTTGAGGAGCACAGAAAACCAACTGTGTGAGGTGGGCAACATCCCTATTGGGCCGTCTATGGGGAGACCTTGGCTTCTTCTCTACCTCCTCCAGCCCAACCCTAAAAGGGAAGTGCAGGAAGGAAGAAAAAGGGAGAAGTGGGTTGAGTAGACCCACCCCAGCCACAGCCACTACAACCACCATTCTAACTTGCCTTGGGGGCTATGGGGTAGAAAGAGGACCTTAATTGAGCATGCAATTAAAATTATAAAATGAATAAGACTTAGTTTTTAAGTACTTGAAAGAACCCTTCTAATTATTGAAAGACACTAAGACATTGTGGAATATGAGTGATCTGTTGTTAATAACTGGAGTACCCAGGGGCCAAGGGGATCCAAGATGACCTAGCTGGGAGGGAGCAGTTGTAGAATTGGAGAGCTTAGAGATGTTCTCTAATTTTGTACCTTTGTTTACTAAGCATGGTCATTCACCATCTCTCCTATTCTTCCAGGGATCCATTAGAGAGATTGTTTATGATACCATGGATAGATAACAGAGGGTTCTTTTAAGAATTCATGGTATAGAGTAGAACATGGCCAAGATCTTAGATTATCTTTCTTATAGTAGCCTGACAAGACATAGCTGTGATTATCATTCTAACCTTATGGATGAGGAAGCCAAGGCTTTCAGAGGTATGGAAACTTCTTCCAGGTCTTACAACTGTTAAGGATGGTAGGGTGGGAGTGAGGTGGGGGGAAGGACTGAATTCCCCTCACCCCCATTTTCTTTATTCCTCCAAACTGCAACCCCCTGTATCCCAAATTTCCAAAAAACAAACAATGATTTAAGAATATATTGATCTGGTTGGAATGAGGCCAGGCAGAAAACAAAGTTAAGGTGGTTCAGCCTTGCATTGTTCTACAATAAAAGCAACCACCATTTATTTATTGAGCTGGGTGCACATACATCATTTTATTTAAGTTGGAAGTCAGAGGGATCTAAGAAACAACCATAGATCTGAGGTGGTTGTGTTGGCACATCTCCTAGATTGGAGGTTTGGGTTTCTTACTCTTTGAAACCTACATTTTAGAAATCTTAAATGCTAGTTTCCTGTTGCTGCTGTAACCAATGACCACAAACATAGTGTCTTCAAACAACTTTGTTATCTCACAGTTCCAGAGGTCTGTCTGAAATGTGTCTCATTGGCCTAACGTCGAGGTATTGGCAGGGCTGTGTTCCTTTTGGGAGGTTCTAGGGCAGGGGTGGGCAACCTTTTTGTGCCAAAACCAGCAAAATCTCTGACTCAAAATTCTTCTGCGTACCAACCCTAATTTTTGGAGAACATGTTACGCCTACTTGCTATCTCTTAAGGTGTACATATGTGAAGAACCTTGAAGAAATAATAAAATTCATTCGAGCGGCAAAAACACAGTATATGATGATGAAAAATACATTTATTTTTTAATGTATACATGTACACTGATAGTCTGACAGAAAACTTTATGACTCCGTTTGATATTATCAGTGGGACTTTTGCTGCTGCATCACTGATGACAGAGATTTTACATCTGGTTTATATTTCGTGACCTTCAGAGATATGCACGAGCTACTACTTTCATCCGTCAGGCTACTCCTATTACGAGACTTAACAAAATTCAGCACTGAGAACAAAGATTCACAAGCGTATGTGGATGAAACCAAAACACTGGTCAGATCTAGGAAGGCAGGGAGAGTTAAGGCAGAGGCATAGAAATTGCTCTTCCCCTCTCTCGTCAATCCATGTCTATGGTCTTTAAGATAACTTGTTATGTAAAATTATTTATTTATCTAAGATGCACCTACACTGAATTTATCTGAAAAATAAAAAAGTCGATATTAAGAAAAAAATTGTAAATGGAAGATTATAAGAGAGGGTTTTGTGTGCCAGCAAAAGTTACTGGCGTACCATGTTTGGCACGCGTGCCAGGGGTTGCCCACCCCTGTTCTAGGAGAAGATCTATTTTCTTGCCTTTTCAGCTTCTAGAATCTGCCTCCATTTTTTTTTTTAATCATGGCCCCTTCATGTTCAAAGCCAGCTTTGATATTTTTCTTGTCTGAAATCTCATCTTAGTGAAAGTGTAATGAGGCTCTTTTTTTCTGCTTCAAGTTGATTAACTTTTTAGAAAAAGCCCCCATAACACCCCCTTGACACTAACTCAGCCTTAGGGGATACCTAAAACTGGGTAAAGGCATTAATTAGAAATAGCTTTCTCATTAATTTAGCTGAACTGATTTCACCTTATGATTAACTAAATCTTTGTGTTGTTTTTTTTTTTCAAATTGAACTAAGGCCTCTTACAGCTAATTACTTAAGACGCCTGGAATCAGGCCCAGAGTGGGAAGCTTTGTGACTATATACAAAATGTGAATGAAAAATTTAAAAAGCCATGTCTGACCCAGACTCAGCTTTTCTGTGTTTAGGTTTCTGTTTTCCTTGTTAAACTGTAAATTTATTAAAAGCAAGAACTCTTTTAAATTGTTTGGTTTGTGGGACCACAAAAGGAGAGAGTGTAATGCTCTATAAAGATGAGGCATTAAATAAATAATGACCCGTCTTGCCCTAGCTGGTTTGGCTCAGTGAATAGAGTGTCATCCTGAGGACTGAAGGGTCCTGTGTTTGATTCTGGTCAAGGGCACATGCCCGGTTGTGGGCTCGTTCCCCAGTGTGGGGCATGCAGGAGGCAGCCGATCAATGTTTCTCATCATTCATCTTTCTATCTCTATATTCCTCTCCCTTCCTCTCTGAAATAATAAAAAAAAAATAATGACCCAGTTTAAAATAAATCCTTAACATTTAGGAGAGGAGTGAACCATAAAATTGGCAACGATTATTCAACTGATGAGTAACTAGAGGCCCGGTGCATGAATTTGTGCACCAGTGGGGTCCCTCAGCCTGGCCTGCGGGATTGGGCCGAAACCAGCTCTCTGACATCCCCCAAGGGGTCCTGGATTGCGAGAGGGTGCAGGCCAGCCCAAGGGACCCCACCGGTATACAATCAGGGCCAGTCAGAGAGGGGCTGCGGGAGGGCTTCAAGGTGTGTCCAGCCACGTCTTGCTCAGTCCTGATTGGCTGGACCCCAGCAGCAAGCTAACCTACTGGTTGGAGTGTCTGCCCCCTGGTGGTCAGTGCATGTCCACCAGTGAGCAGTTGAGCGACCTTGCTTGCATATCATTAGCATATTACACTTTGATTGGTTGAATAGCCAACCGGACGACCGGACACTTAGCATATTAGGCTTTTATTATATAGGATAGTGTGGTTAAAGGGCAAGTGCAGTCTATTTCTTTCTGCGTCCTTTCCCACCAAGGCTGCTGAGAGTCTGAGCATCTTTCTGGTCTCCTGTCTTGGGTGTGGCCAACTGCCAAGTTCTTATGGGTGAAGTGCAAGTTAGTGGGTGGAAAAGAACATAAAGCTTGTAACATTTCCTGCCTCTTTCTAAGGGAAATCTCATTAGATTTAAACACAGCTTTCTTTATTATTATTTTTGGTATCATGTATTTTTAAATTTACATATAATTGATATATAATATAACATATTAATTTCACATATACAACATAATGATTCAATATTTGTATATATTGGAAAATAATCACAAAAAGTCCAGTTAATACCCATTACTGCCCATAGGAGAACTTTTAAGATATACTCTTTTAGCAACTTTCAAATATACACTACAGTATTATTAACTCTGGTCACCATGCTGTATGTTACATCCTCATGACTCATTTATTTTGTAACTGAAACTTTGTACCTTTAGACCACCTTCTCCCATTTTGCCCACCCCATACTATCTGCTTCTGACAACCATCAATTAAATTCTTTTTTAAAGATTCTACATATAAGTGAAATCATACAGTATTCCTCTTTCTTTGTTTGATTTATCTCATTTAGCACAATGCCCTCAAGGTCTATTCCTGTTGTTGCAACTACTAGCTATATATATATTTGGGCTGTATTTGGCTAGTCGTAAAATGCAACCTACTTTTGCCTCACCATGTGATTATATCTATCTATCTATATATATATATATATCTCACATCTTTATTCATTCATTTACCCATGGACATTTATGATGCAGTGAACATGGGGGTGCAGATTTTTTTTTCGAGTTACTGTTTTGTTTCCTTTGAATAAATTCTCAGAAGTAGAATTGCTGTATCCACAGTGTCCTTTATTAAGGCATCCTGAAAGAAGTGGAAATTTGGCTGGAATCCTTGAGAAAACCAATCATGCGTTCAATCTGAAGGGTTGTAATAAGAACTGGAGATAATACATCGCTCCTGAAAGACAATGGGCCTAATCCTGGGAGTTTAAAGGCTATGTGCCCTCTTAGAATATATAGGTAGCATTCTGAGTTTTATCAGCTATGACCTTGATTTTGACAAGTAAATATATTAGAAACTACCCATAACAATGGGGTATTAACATGTCCTTTGTTTATTCTTTACTAGTCTCATCTCACAAACCCTGAAGAGAGGGAACACGTTTTAGTCTTTTTGTGTCCTCTATAGCTCCTAAGTGTTAGGCACAGATTGATTTTTTTTCTCCTATCAAAATAGAGCAATTTATTTAAGACACAGAATAGGATCTGTTGATTCTCTTGGAACAAATGGGCTACCACATGCAAGGTGATCATTTTTGTCTGAGCGCGTGAGGGTGCGCGGGGTCGGGACAGACAGGGATGTGGACGTGGACAGTCGGGGTGGGGGTACTGCCGGTGAAGCACAGTTGGCTGGCATGTCTGACACAGACAATAAACACCGCAGGAGCCAGAGTTCAAAACCCTGAGGAGGGGTGGAGGGGACGTTTGTGCATTTGACAAGAAACATGATTGGGGGTGGGGAAAGGAACAGGTTTAAAAGAAGGCAAATAACCAGAATGAAGCAGACCTGACGGACAAAGTGCACTTCACCCGCCCCCCCACCGAGGCACAGATGGATTTATTTCTCTCTCTCAAGTAAACTAAGATGACTGTTCTCTTCCATGTTCCTGAAAGGATCCTTGGCCTGAGCTCATGCGGTCTACCGTTGCTAAGTTCACTTAATAGGGAATTAATCTGGGCAGGGAAGAGGACACAGTTTGGAGAGTTAGATCTGGAATTCTGGAATCTCAGCTTTGCTACTTACTGTGTGATCATGAGCAAGTTTTTAAAATTTTCTGAGCCATTGGTAAAATGGGAATTATGATGCCTGTCCTGCAAGTTTGCTGTAGGCCTAGAGGTGAGGAATGCAGTAGATCTATGTAGATTTATTTCAGGTATGTTTTAGGCTGTCTACCTACCTAACTAGCAGTTCTTCTAATAAAAATAGTGCCCATTGGTTAGTAATGGCAAATACATAATTCTACAAAAATTTTTATGACGGTTTATATACTTTCTCAGCAGCTGTGGTCAGTATTTTCCTTCTGAGTGGCTTTCCCCCAACCTCATAACAGCAGTGTCCTAGTGTAGCAAGAAGCAGCCCTATTGGCTGCCACCATTTCTTTATCTTATTCATTCAGTCAAATCATCCTTCTGTTATCTTAAGATGCCTTTGCCCACAATCTTTTACGTTAATAAGTGTGACTGTGGGCCACGTCTGGCCTCCGAGCCCTGTCATATACTTACATCTCATTCTGTGAGATCCCGCTAACATAAAAACAAGGTTAACTCTAGGTAATTATATATAAAAGAACTCCTTAGTTATGACAGGTTTTGACATTTAAATATTGAAAATTGAGTTGATATGTAATGACACATATGACAGGGCAAGGAAGAATGTGGGCCTTGTGTCTCATTATTCAATATTTCATATTATTAAGTCTTTAAATATATGCTTAATATCTCTGCTCTGGAGCCAAGGCCATTGAAATTTGACTCTAATAGCCTTTTTGGGAATGCCTATCATTTTTTTCATTCTGTAATACATTTGGCAAAATTACTTTTAATGATTGATTCAATCGTTTGTTCATTGATGTTTCTGTTATTTGTGACAAAACTCTACTTTGTAATATCGAAATTCGAAGGTGAGAAAGACATACTTTATACCCAGTGTATTAAAACTTTGCCATGACTTCCCACTGCCCGAGGAAAAAAGTGCAGATCCCTTCCCATGGTTCAGGGGACCCAGTACAATGTGGACCCTGCTTATCTCTCATACAGAGAAGAGGCACTATGAAAAAGATACAGATCAGAGCTTCAAGCCAGTGTTTAAAAATGTTCACTGAATAGATAAATGTAGCCAAGCCTGTATATCTTTTTGCTGGGTATTTCCACACCCCTAGATTTGCCCTTCTCTGTAGCCAAGCCTGTATATCTTTTTGCTGGGTATTTCCACACCCCTAGATTTGCCCTTCTCTGTGTTCCCCATCTCATGAGTAGCATCCCCCTGCCCCCCTAATTATCATTGCTAGCAATCGGACATCATTATTGGCTTCTTCTTCTTGCTCCCATCACATCCAGTTTATTACCATGTTCTCTTGGTTCTGTCTCCTGAATAGATAGTTCTTACTGCTACTGTAGTTCAGGATAATTCCACTTGGCTTTTATCACCACGGTATCTTCCTGGCTGGCTTTCTGCTTCCAACCACCTTCTTTTTCCTAATCCATTCTCCAGAAAGGTAGCTAAAGTCGTATTTCTAAAAGGCAAATCTAATTGTTATTATTTTCCTGCTTAAAACTTTGCCATGACTTCCCACTGCCCGAGGAAAAAAGTGCAGATCCCTTCCCATGGTTCAGGGGACCCAGTACAATGTGGACCCTGCTTATCTCTCCAGCTGCAGGTCCTACCACTTCCTACCTCCACATTCCATTCTGTCAGATGACACTTTATATAAAGCATAGTGCCTGCCCACAGAGGCTCAATGTATGTTAAACATTCTTGTTATTCTCCATGAGCCTTCCCTGGAAGTGGCACGGCTGGAAAAAAGATTTTAGGAGCATTACATAAGTGGAAGGAAGAGATGTTGAGAGTTCATAAGAGGATGTAATAAAAGAATCTAGATGCTGGTAACTAAATGGATAATGGATACCATGTTAGAAATTAAGAAATTATTAAATCCATTACATTTTTGAAAAACATTTTTTGGGGGGTAGATTTTGAAAAATAGTTTGGTGGAGCATACAAAAAAGGACTCCAATGGATCTTATTGTTTCCTGAGATTATGATCTAGTTTAGAAAAGTCACCATATTCACTCTTCAAGATTAGCATTGTTTTTTTCAAAGTCCTGCATATGGTCATGGCACTGTTGTTAAGTGTTTACTTGGCTACAGAATTTCCTTAGATTGTGATTTGTAGTCAGTGGAAGATGATGACTCAGAGCCCATGTAACTGCTTTTGCTTACTGGTCTTTATCTTTACGTGGCCAACAGTCTGTTTTCATTACTCTCACATTAGCACATGTGTTTGTGTATAGGGGAGGAAATAAAATTTAATTTAGCCAACATTTTATGTCTAGCATGACAAATTATCAACTCGAGGTTGAATCATTTAAGCAAAGTTTTCATGCTTTAGAGATGAATAGAGAAAAGTTTGTCACTGCTGTTATAATACGGGTTGGAAGATCCACTTTCATTAGTTTAGAGTTAATAGATCTTTGTAAGATATCATTATCTCAGTGATGTTGCTTTATTTAATGAAACCCTTTGCAGGAGATTGGTTGTTTATCTGATAATTGTTGTCAGATATCTTTGGGATAGTACAAATACTACATAAAGGATTTTCTTATATTGTTAAGAGGCTTTGATGATCAAAATTACCTTTGAGTTCAAAACTTAAGGAAACTAATAGTAAAAAGAAAACCAAAACATTTTACTTAGTGTGTTTGAATTTTTAAATTGGATTCAAATTTTTAAGTTTTTGTTAATTCAATGTATGTTTGATTAAGTAGAATTATTATCTAGCATAGGATTTAAAACTTTTTATGCTTGGATGATTACTATTTAACAGTCAAGTATGGGTTTGGAAACACACCCAGTAATGGTAATTTAGAAGTTTAGAACAAATCTGTTAAAATGTCTCATTAGCTTTGCCATGCCCAAGTATCCACATAGCGATATGAAATGCACTTGAATGGGCAAAGATTGATTGCTATGCTCACTTTTATAATTAGGTACATATATTCATAATTGAATATTCTAATCACTGCCATTTGCGTAAAAACAAACACTAAAAGCTGTTATGCCCCCTTCAGAAGCATATTAGGAACAGATGGAAACAGTGTCTTTAATTGTCCTAAAACAATTCTGTAAATGGTCACCACTTTCTTCAAAAGTTAGGAATCCCGCTGAATCCATTCGTTCTTTCATGGACTGCCAGTTGATTGCGCAATTGCATGCAATTTGGCACAAGGCGTGATTTATGATGCTATTGTTACAGGGTGCTTACTAAGTAGAAGAATGAAAAATAGAAAGTGTGGTTAATAGAAATGCTGTAGGTAGGGTTGTCAGACAAAATACAGGATGTGCTTTAAATTAGCATTTCAGTAAACAGCATATCACTTTTTAGTGTAAGTATGTCCTATGCAAAAATTATTCATTGTTTATATGAAATGGCCCTGTATTTTTATTTGCTGAAACTGGCAACCCTAGCTGTAGGTGATTGGGTGAAATATAGGTAACAGTCCAGTAACAGATTTTACTGATGGAGCAGAATTTTTCCTTAAAATTCCTCCAGAATCGAATAAAGAATATCTTGATCACTCAGCTGCTAGGTCAGTCGGGAGCTTTGATCTAAACCAGGGAGTCAGCCTCAAGAGCCATGCTCCGTCACCGCCTTCATATTATGGGTGTTTGCGTTTTTGAAATTAAAAGTAGTTCTCATATTCCACATTATTTCATCCTGTGTTATATTGAAGTTTTGCATAATTAAAGTTATTAAAATACATCTTTTATTTTACCCTAAGAAAATAACTTAGTTAATAAACTGAATATTTTTCTTTTCTAAAGTTAGGTTTCTTTGACTTGAGAGTTTTCAAAAACATGCAGATTTCTGCTGTTCTGTTTTAAGTGGTGTTCATTAGTGTAACCACAAGTTTTTGTTTGCTGCATGATTAATAGTGCTTTGCTTTACATTTTCCTGTTAGGACTAAATTACTGTGTTTGCCCTGATTTGGACTGCACACTGCTCAGCTTGTCTCCTTCGCTCGGCTGGCTGCTGGCTCTTCTGCTGGAGCCGTCAATCATCCAGGGCTCTTTCCCTGCCCAGGGCTCTTTCCCTGCTACAGGGCACGCTTTTTCTCTATGAGTGACAGGGGCTCCTCATTGACTTAGCCCTCATTAATAATTAGGCAGGTACCACATATGAGATCTTGCAATAATTCATGATCTGCATTTATTCATGTATAAATATAAATGCATATAATCTAAAAGCCACAGAGGACTTGAAACTGAAACTTCTTAAAGACAAGATGAAAACATTGCAAGCTATGATAGTCAAAAATAAGCTCTTGAGAATGGTTGAAATGACTTAGCATGAGTTTTATTTTTAAATACCTTTTCTGCTTGGATCAAACCTTTCCCATAAGGACACTGGATAGTAATAATCAATTAGAATATTGAAGAGTAAAGAAGGAGACATTATTAAATAATAGAAAAACAAACTAGGAACTATTTAGAAAAATGATAAGAGCTTATTTACTGATTAATTAACTTACACTGATATTGTATTATGGCAGTAAATGAACTAATGTCTTGAAGAGTTTTTTCCCTTAGTCTACATTTTATATTAAAAAAACACACCCTGTGGAAGAATCTAATGAGATGCTAATGATCGGTGTAAAAGAATGACTAATATGAATAGGATAGGGTCCCTTTGACCTTATGAAGTTGACAGCTAAATCCAGTAAAGAACTTCAGATATTTGGAATTAAAGATGAAATATTTTGTGATGCACAAGTGCCCAGCAATTTACAAAATAATTATTTCCTAACGTAATCTGACATAGGTAAGAAAGAAGTAGTGCAAATATTTAGGGTAAGAAAGAAAAGTTGTGCAAATATAGTGATTTGACAGTAAAAATTGGCAAGGCAGAGCCATAGATGGATGACAGACCCTCACAGATGTTTTATAGATTTAATATATTAAAGATAAAAAATAGATCCCGTTCTTAGGGAAGGATCTGGACATTGTGCAGTTGTACTGCTGGTCTGAGGCTTATGGCTTCTTTTCCACATTTTATAACTATGAAGTAGTGGGCTGGGCCATTGAGCAAATGTGTGTGTGTGTTCTTTGGTTTGCATGAATGGTATGTACTTTGAATTCTCAAAATAGAACTCCAGTTTATTTTCGCAGTAGTCTCAGCGAGAAAAGCTATATTTCTTAAATATGGCCAGAAGGCAGTGGGGAGGAGTGTTTACTGCAGGAACCTGTGATTGTTTGCAGGCACCAGCATAAGTATGTTTCCATTCCTGCACCCAGGGGGATAATCTCATTATTATACCTGAGCAACATGTAAGTCAGTTTCTTAATGCTTGCTTTAATATTGTAAAAGCAACAAGTGAACATGAAACAAACGTTAATATAAGAGTATATCCCGAATAGTAAGCCCCAGGCACCCAGCACCCAGCAGAGGCAACCACTGCTAACAGTTTCTAGTGGTCTTTATTTTTATAGGGAGAACGGTTTTTGTTTTACCTCTGGAAGGTGTAAAGGTGGCTATAGTTCCCCAGCAATGCAGTCAGCAAATAATCTTAAAGTTCTCTTTCCAAGGTGACTTTGAAACGTGAGTTTTGAGGAACTGGATTAAGCACTGACCTAAAAGACATAGATATTTGGATTTCTGTGAAGATATATTCTCACTGATACTGACATTTGGAAGAACTGAAATTAAAATTTTCATCCTGATGCTAAAACAGGAACTTAATGCGTTGGCTATAATTATGCATTTATGTTATTTTCTGAATGATTCAAGAGAAAATATTCAATATTTTTAGGCCATCAGAACACTTTCCTCCCTCTCAAGGCTGCCTCCCATGGTATTTGTGCTGAGAGGACAGCTGCGTATAAGACAGTGGGAAAGTTGGTAGCATCTCTTTTAGAATAAGCTTTCACATACAGCTTCAAACACCTTTGTGGTTTGGGTTGTATTTTGACAGTTGCTAAGTAGCTTGACTCAGAGCATACAGCTGTGCAATTCAAGATGATTTTTCCTAGCCTAAAGAGAGCTAAATGAAATAAAATTATAATCAGACTTTTAAAGTTGTACAGTTGACCAAACTCTACTTAGGACCCATACAGTAGAAGAAAATGGATGAATGTCGACGAAAGCACGGAAATCCCCTGCTGCACTGCAGCATAGCAGTGAACTGAAGTCCGATGAAACCAGGTAGGCTCCGTGGGAGCAGATGAGCTGAATTTGGGAACTGTTTCATTGAAAGGAAAACACTGGGTTTGGGAGCACGCGGACCTCCTGGCACAGTGGGTGTTTGGCACTCAACCACTAAATTCCAATATGAGCACGTTGTTTATCATGAAGAATAAGGGAGGCTGAAATTTCTGAAAAGAGAGAGTAGGAGAAAATGTCAAAATGCAACTTACCTGGTCAAGTGGGAACACTTCAGGATTTGAAACTTAGAACTGTGTTCTTATAAAGGAGAAATAAAGAGAGCTTACTAAAGGTTTCCTATCCCAAGACTTTTTCTTTTTGCTTTTCCCGAGATAAGGACTAGGCCGAAGCGTGTTGGATGTAAATGTGGACAGTCAGTTGGTGAGGACTGTCCTGGGCAGCTATAGGAGAACACTGCTCATGAAAGAAAACAGAGAAGGAACATAAACAAAAACCTTGGTGCAAAGTTATCCAAGGCAGGTCCCGGACAAGAGCAGATGGAGAAGAGAAACTAGAACTAGTGGCTGTGGGACTAGATGAGGTCAGGATTTTTCTGGGCAGGTGGGACCATCCACCAAGTTAGAGGTGTTGTGTTGCCTGGGAATCGGTTCGGGTCTGATCCCTGGGTCTGGAAAGCCAGACCTTTACCTGGAGAAATAGGGTCATGAGGGGTGAAAGAAGCGGGAGAAGAAATGCTGCCTGCCTGGGGGTAGAGTAGGAAGTGAAGAGAAGGAAAATTCCATTCCTTAACTAGAGGGTATGTCCCTGTAGCCAACCCGCACTTGCAGATCTGATGTCTCGGTGATCCCTTTCACAAGGTATGTCTTATGCCCTAGGTCAGTGGTCAGCAAACTCATTAGTCAACAGAGCCACATATCAACAGTACAACGATTGAAATTTCTTTTGAGAGCCAAATTTTTTAAACTTAAACTATATAGGTAGGTACATTGTTATTAACTTAATTAGGGTACTCCTAAGGCTTAGGAAGAGCCACACTCAAGGGGCCAAAAAGCCGCATGTGGCTCGCCAGCCGCAGTTTACGGGTAGGTGCTTGACGGAGCTGAGGCCAAAGATTTGACATAGAGGGAATTAAAGGGTAGGCGGGGCTCTGTTCCCAAGGCCACAGTCTACAGAGTATAACCCTTCCTGCCTCCTTTAATTCCCTGGGCGATGGTAGCAGGCAAGAGAATGGCAAATGCAGGGAACAGTATAGGTTTGCAGGACCATTGGCATTCTGCCATGTATAATTTAAAAACCACAACAAAATAATAATAGACCTGACCAGCATGGCTCAGTCGTTGAGCATCGGCCTATGAACTAGGAGGTCATGGTTCGATTCCCAGTTAGGGCACATGCCTGGGTTGTGGGTTCGATCTCCAGGATGGGGTATGCAGGAGGTAGCTGATCAATGATTCTCTCTCATCATTGATGTTTCTAGCTCTCTCTCTCCCTTTCTCTCTGAAATAAATACAAATGTATTCAAAAATAATAATAATAGAAAAAAATAGGCTTTTTAAAGGAGGGGTCTTTCTTAAAATTTGCCTTGAATAAAGGAACATTTACCTATCTATATGATCAAACTAATTATGAGATGTCCATTGACCAAGAGTAATGGACATTTAAAAATATATCAGTATTGCCTTTCCCCCCTCTAATTACTAAAGTAATACAGGCTCAAAGCAAGAAATTTGGAGAAACATAAAAGCAGAAGAGTGCTACTTTAAAAGAAAATATCCTTTTAAAATATTTCATGGTTGGGTGGGGTGGACAGGAAAAGAAACTTCACAGACCTTCAGGGAATCAAAAGGGTTCGAAGAGTACGACAAAGGGATTTGGACACATCTCCTTTAGGGTGTGTGGAATTGGCCTGCAATCAGTTTGGTTGAACGGAGAAAGATCTACCAAAGAAAGATCTCTCTGGGGAGGTCATTAAACTGAGAATGGATATCATTTGAGAGGCTGGTTCAAGGTCACTGAGGTGCTCCTGCAGGGCCCCTCACCGTGGAAGCATGAATCTGAAATTGCCGTCTCACCCACATGTTCAGTGTTTCCATTCAACACAAATAGCATCACACATGGTTGGCAGCCAGGAAACCCGGCCCCGTCACCAGGTAGTGGCGTGCCCTTGGGCAAGAACTTAATCTGTCTGAGGTTCAGCAGTGCCCTCATTAGCAGCAAGACCGGATAGAATCCCATCTGCTCCCAGGTGCAGTTCCGCTCTAACCCTTGCTCTAAGGCATTGCTCCTGCACTGTCTTTCTCTGTCTCACCTCACGGTCTCCTCCTGCCCCTAAGGTAATCAAACTATTCCCAGTGAGCTAAGTGCATTTACAAACATAGGAACTTAAGAAATGCAGCAATGATTAGAGAAGGTGTAAATTCTGCCTGGAATCCAGAATGTGTGACTACTAAATTGTTTTACTAAATATGAGTGTGCGTTTGTGGGAAATCGAGAACCACCTATAAGAGATGGAAACAGCCCAGCTGGGTGTAGCTCAGTGGTTGAGCGTCCACCCAGGAACCAAGGGGTCACCGGTTCGATTCCTGGTCAGGGCAGATGCCTGGGTTTTGGGCTCGATCCCCAGTGTGGGGAGTGCAGGAGGCAGCCAGTCAATGATTCTCTCTCATCATTGATGTTTCTGTCTATCTCTCCTTCTCCCTTCCTCTCTGAAATCAATAAAAATATATTTAAAAAAAGAGCTGGAAACAAAGAAGCAGGCTTTCAGTTTTTAGTCCTATCTGGAATGAAAAGAGTTCAGATTATGCAGTAGTTGATAAGAACATGGGTGCCATAACTGGAATAAATGTGAAGGCTGTGTATATGTCTGGGGAATTATCTTGAAGAAGACAGATCTATACAACAACTACACCTAGCTACTCAAGATCTTCATTTTCTGTTGAATGTGAATGCAATTTTTTTGTTCTATGGAAAGAGGATTTCTGGAAATTTCAGACTTTGAGAGCAGTTCTCTATATAGAAATACATAGTACAAATAACACAAAAAACTTAGTACAGATGTTTTTGGTAATGACATGGCTTATGACTTTCAAGCAGCAACCAGCCTAGAACCTGAAAATTTTTTCAACTGCGCAGTGATGGAAGTATAGATTAGCCAGTTGCAAAGGAAAGCAGTGTGATGTTGGGCAGTTGGGGTCTTTATTTGAAGAAGCATATGAAATAGTTGGTGTTTATGAGAAGGCATGGTTCCAGAACTACCATGTTACTGCTCTGGAAAATATTTCCTGTGATCCAAGTCATGACAAGAAAGACTTTTCTTTTTTTTAAAAAAATATTTTTATTGATTTCAGAAAGGAAGGGAGAGGGGGAGAGAGAGAGAAACATCAATGACAAGAGAGAACCACTGATGGGCTGCCTCCTGCATGCCCCACACTGGGGATCAAGCCCAAAACCTGGGCATGTGCCCTGACCAGGAATCGAACTGTGCCTCCTGGTTCATAGGTCGATGCTCAACCACTGACCAACACTGGCCTGGCGAGAAAGACTTTCTGAATGATACCTAAAACCCAAGTACAAGTGACAGCAGAAGAGAAGAGACAAGAACAGGAGAAAGTGGTGAAAAGCAGCAGAGACAGTGGGGGAGTAAAGATAGTGGCTGCAGGGGGAGTGACTTCACATCTCTCAGCCTCACCTGGAGGTCCTGGTGCTTAAGGAGGCTGGCGGAGGAGGCAGGTGGGCACAGCTACGAACAAAGTTCAGGGAGCCTTTTAACCCACCAAGGTGACAAAAGACAGCTGCCCTGGTTCCTTTGCCTGATTCCCTCACCCCTAAGCTCTTATAATTATGTACTAATATTATGATGGAGTTTCTGCACTAGTGTGAGGCTGCATGACAAATGGCTTGTGGCCTGGCATTAAAATTTGCCATTAGTAGTGAAAGGTGAATGTAGAACTATTTTCAAATGACGCTTTTTATGTGTGTAAATGAGGGTGGTTGACATTGATTTTGCTGTGCACTTGCAAACTGCAGCAAATGGAGTGAATTAATTCAACGACAGGCTCTGGCCATGTTTTTGATGTACTGGGTGGTGATAGCTGGAGGTAGGAGGGACATAACAGCATGCAGAATGAGGGTGAAAATGTCATGTGCCTCTCAATTCCTGGCAACTCCTGCCGCACAGCTGCAGTGTGGCAGGTGGGGGAGGGGGCGGGGAGGCTGACGGGAGATGGCACCACTGTGGGCAGCAGCCTGCTCTGGCCGCCAAGCTCTGACACATCAGCTGGAGGGAACCAGTCTTGGCTCTAGATTGTCATCTGATTACATATTATTTTGCTGCCTTTGTAACTGTTATCTGTTTACCATGCCTCTGGAATAAGGCTTCATGCCTGTAGTGATTAAAAAGTGAAGCAGCATTTAGTGTGCTCATGCATCTGCATTGATGGTAGATTAAAAAGAGGAGATACAATCTGTACCATCTTTTTAAATCACCTTGCTTTCAGAATTAATGCATTGCATTATTGCTTTTCATGAACCAACATTCCATTTTGCACAGATTGATTTTTTAAAATATTCAAATACATTTTTAAAATATTCAAATACATATAGGTGCCAATAACTGATCATTAATATTATGAGTCTAAGGTGGTAGGGTTGAAATCTCTTCTATTTTGGCCTGAGGATGAAGCCAATTGGTCTCTCTAGGAAACAGAACTGGACTTGAATCCCAGTGCAGATATTTTAAAAAAAATTTAAAAATTGTGGTAAATATACATAAGAGAACTTACCGTTTTAGCCATTTTTAAATGTACAGTTTTGTGGCATTAAGTACATTCACGTTGTAGTGTAACCATCACCACGATTCATCTCCAGAACTTCTTCATCTTCTCCAACTGGACCTTTATACCCATTAAACAATAGCTCCTCCTCCCTTCCCCCCAGCCCCTGGCACCCACCATCCTACTTCCTGTCTCTATGTATCTGACTGCTCTAGATGTATCATATAAGTGGGATTATAAAACACTGGTCCTTTTGTGACGGCTCATTTCACAGAGCATAATGTCTCCAGGGTCCATGCATATGTCAGAATTTCCTTCTTTCTTGAGGGAGAGTAACATTCCATGTGTGTATCACACTTTGTTTATTCATCATCTGTTGATGCACATTGATGTTGTCTCCATCTTTTGGCTACTGTGAATAATGCTATGAATATGGGTGTACAAATACTTGCTCAAGTCTCTGGCATAAATTCTTGTGGGTGTGTATATATCTATAATGGAATTGCTGGATTACATGGTAATTCTATGTTTAATTATTTTGAGGAGCTGCCTGCCCTTTAAAAATTTTGTTTATTGATTTCAAAGAGGAAGGAAGAGGGAGAGATAGAAACATCAAGGATGAGGGAGAATCATCGATTGGCTGCCTCCTGTACACTCCCTACTGGGGATGGAGCCTGCAACCCAGACTTGTGCCCTGACTGATAATTGAACCATGACCTCCTGGATGATAGGTCGATGCTCAATCACTGAGTCACACCGGCAGGGCGAGGAGCTGACGGTCTTAATAAGTTTGAGCTGCTACAACAAAACATCATACACTGGGTGGCTTATAAACAACAGAAATTTTTTCTCACAGTCCTGGAGGCTGGAAGTCTGAGATCAGGGTGCCGGAATGGTTGGGTTCTGTTGAGGGTCCGCTTCCTGGTTGCAGATTCGCCACCTTCTTGCTGTGCCCACACATGGTGGAAGGGGCGAAAGAGCCCTCTGGGTTCTCATTTTATAGGGCACTATTTTCATTCATGAGGGCGCCACCCTTGTGACCCAATCATCTCCCACAGGCCAACCTCCTAATACCACCACATCGGGGGGGTTAGGATTTCAGCATATGAATTTTGGAGGGGAGGGCAGCACAATCATTTAGTCCATAATGCCACCAAGCTACTTCCTGGGACACATTGTGACCTCTCTGAGCCAGTGGTTCTCAACCTTCCTAATGCCGCGACCCTTTAATACAGTTCCTCATGTTGTGGTGACCCCCAACCATAAAATTATTTTCGTTGCTACTTCATAACTGTAATATTGCTACTGTTATGAATCGTAATGTAAATATCTGATATGCAGGATGTATTTAGGCGACCCCTGTGAAAGGGTCGTTCGACCCCCAAAGGGGTCGCGACCCACAGGTTGAGAACCGCTGCAAGCCCACTGTCCTCATGTGCAAAATAGGAATAATAACCCTTTTCTGGAGTGGGTTTGAGGGATGGAGATAATGTAGGTGAAACTCCCGCATCATTTCAAGAGACCGTAGCAACAACACGATAGTTTCTGCCCACACCTTGCTGTACCCACCTTGGCTTCTGCTGCCTGTCTGTAGCACCCCCTTCTTGCCAGGCTCCCTCCTGCTTATCTTGTAAGACTTGCCCAGGGGCTGCTTTCTCCAGGAAGTTGTCCCTGCTTCTCCCCAAACTATATTACACGCCCCCTTTTATGCTTTTATGGCACCTCTATTATTGCGCCTACCATATTTTGTCTCTTCAATTCTCTATGTCCAGTTTGTACATTCATTCAACACATACTGAATATTTACTCTGTACTCACAGCTGGGGATTTAGGGTGACACAGACACCTAGAATCTATCTGTGGGGAGGTCCTCCTGGACCAGTTTCTCAGGGTGTCTGAGAGAGCACCTGCATCCCAGTCCTGTGGAAGCTTTGGGGGCCAACTCTGGGTCTGGGCACCTGAATTTTAAATATTCACCTTGGATGGCTCTTGTGCATACTGGCCTATGCGTCAGGGCCGTGTTAGGCAAACTGCGGCTCGCAAGCCACATGCCGCTCGCAAGCCACATGCGGCTCTTTGGCCCCTTGAGTGTGGCTCTTCCTAAGCCTTAGGAGTACCCTAATTAAGTTAATAACAATGTACCTACCTATATAGTTTAAGTTTAAAAAATTTGACTCTCAAAAGAAATTTCAATCGTTGTACTGTTGATATTTGGCTCTGTTGACGAATGAGTTTGCCGACCACAGCGTCAGGGGATCCCATGAGGGCGGGCTTTCTGTCAGTTCAGCACCTCATCCTTGGCCCCGAGCACAATTCCTGGCACTGTAGGTATGCAGAAAATATTGCAGAAGTCGGCACTCAGAGCTGAAATGAGGGTTGAACCAGGGCCAACACTAGATATATTTAAGGGCCTGAAATCACTAACAATTAGGATCTACTTGACTTAATTATGGAGTGGTTCAATTGGATGGCTTTTTACATTTTTTGGTATTAATCAAATGCCATGCTGTTCCCTTTTTTGGCTTATTGGTTTACAACTTAGGCTAAATATCATTCTGAAAATTTTGTTTAAGATAAAGACAGAATTTTTGCAGCCAGTCGTATGGTCATTGTGAATATTCTTTTAGATAACCAAGTTGGTCAGGCACTATGATAAATATTCCTGTGTTAGCGGAGGCCCTCTTTCAGCTAATATCCTAGGAGCAAATAACTTAATAAAGCTCATAACTGTTCAGGTTAATAAACTTATTTCCTCATTGAGTTCAGGGAAAATTTTGATAAACTAAGCTCTGAACCAAGAGGATAAGACCTTTTCTTGCATCTGTGCTTGTGTTGGTGCCTGACATCAGTTTCCTCTCATCCGAAATGTTTGCCCTTTCTTCTCCATCTAACTAAATCCCACTCTTCACTTCCTCTTTGCCCTTTTACCCTAATTGCTATTTTTTTTTTCAGAGCTGGAGCCACTTAACCCCCCCTACACGTGGGTTCTGCCCTGTTTTAGATTTTGGTACCAATCCTGTTTTTTTTTTTTTTTAAATATATTATAACAAATCAACCTGTCGTTGGTTTTGCAATGCCCTGCCTGATTCTGATAATAGACTTTTTCTTGTTCTTTGTGACCAAACTTATTCTTCATTGTAGTTCTTCCAGCTTGTCTGGTAGCACAGTTATTCTGGGCCCGGGTCCCACTACTTGGTTTCTATAATCTTCTTTGGAACAGCCTGGTTGACTGGGTTCTGATGTCATGCCTCCTTAATGCCCAGAGCTTGGTTACTTAGATCTCTAACTCTGCTGGTTGCTTAACAGGCTTACCCACTTGATGTCCTTTACCCATCCCAACATACCTCCCCACCTGGTGAGTCTATTTAGTCTCTGTGTCCAAGCCTTTCTTAATATGGCCCATCCAGTTTCAACTGATTTGGATTTATCAATATTTGTGCTTTTGATCACTAAAAGGTTAATATCCTTATTAACCTCTATGTCTCAACCAGTTATTCAGATGTGCCATTTGAGCACAATAAAATATGTCATTTAGGAATGCTACTGAGCAAGGGCATCTGTTTTATTTAGCTTGGCTGCCTTTTTTTTTTTCTTTTTACCGAAAACAGAATTCAGCCATATCTAAGCACTGCCCACTTCCTCCCATTGCATTAACCTTGCCTTTTAAGGTGATTCCAAACTGACCTTTAAGAACACAGCAGGCAATTTAAAAAAAATGTTTTTATTGATTTTAGAGAGGAAGGGATAGGGAGAGAAACATCAATGTGAAGAGAGAAACATTGATCAGTTGCCTTCTACACACATTCCAACCAGACATCAAACCTGAAACCTGGTTATGTGCCCTGACTGGGAATCAAACTAGCAATCTTTTGGTGCACAGGAGGACGCTCAACCAACTGAACCACACTGGCCAGGGTCAAATCTGGAATATTTTAAGTTGAAGAATTACAGCTAGCCCAGTGGTTTATGTAACGTATACAATATGAAAACCACTTTAAAGGACAGTTCACTCCTTTGTTGCCAAATTTATATAACCAACATGCAGGTGAAGTTGAAATGTGCCATTATTTTGCCATTACTTGTAATATTTGTGACTTAGCATTTATTATCTACATTATTCTCCAAGATCTTTATTCTGTTGTTTAAACTACTTTTTGAAATACATTTGGATGAAATGCATCTGTTTAGCTTTAAGAAGATTGTATATTTTGAATTTCCATACTTTAAAAATATTTACTGAGAATTGAGCAGTTTTATAAAAAGATGCCTTTGATAACGATAAAGGAAAAAGTCAGTAGATTCATAGAATTTTATAGCTGAAGGGCCCAGAAAGATTACCCAGGCCAACTGTCTGCAATGGAGGCCCAGAGATAGCATGTGGCCAGTTGTCTCTGATTTCCTCCTTCATTCCTTCCCCAATTCAAGGCTGCCTGGCATGCTTTCAAATCACCACCAGTCCTACCTCTGCAGAGAGCATTAACTGTTTTCCCCAGCAACGTCATTTTTCTCCCAAGGTTAAACCTTGTACAAAGCTTGTTCTCTGACAGGACCAGCACGCTGAATAAACGACTGCACTGCCACTGATGAAGACTTCTGACCTTGAAACCGAGCTGGGAAACGAATGATCAGCTGATTGGATCAGCTTAGTGAGATGAAAAGCTAGGAATTCCTTGCCAACAAACAACCTATGTAAATGTTAAACGAGAAGTCTGCTTTCCATGTGGTCATGAGTCACTGGTTTTCTAGTGGAGGTCATTTGAAAGGAGAGGGAGCAGTGATAGATACAGCCCAACACAGAAAGATTAGAAATGATAAAATCTGACTTCACTTTGGGCTTATTGTGACTAGTTTAGATATGCACTTGTAGGAACTTGATATAAATAGACCAGGCAGGAGGAGACCACGCTAGAGAATGAATAGAAAGTGCAATGGCAAGGACATATAACAGGCAGGAGAGCAAGGCAGCTGTACTCAATGCTTTGGCACAATCTAACCATGTCTGTGAGGAAGTTGACAGATGGTAAAAGGGATAAAGGAAAGAAAGGAAACTGAAAGGTTCCCTATTTAGGGCACTCGTCCTGCAGTTTTTGTTTTTTTTTAATCTTTCTCTGACTAGCTTATTTTTTTTAAATTCCTTATTGTTTAAAGTATTACAAATAGTATTACATATGTCTCCTTTTCCCCCCATTGATCTCTCCCTGGCCACCCCCTGCCCAAGCACATGCCCTCCCCACCCTAGTGTCTGTGTCCATTGGTTATGTTTATATGCATGCATACAAGTCCTTTGGTTGATCTCTTACCCCCTCACTTGCCTTCCCTCTGAAAGTTTGATGGTCTGTTTGATGCTTCTCTGTCTCTGGATCTATTTTTGTTCATCAGTTTATGTTCTTTATATTCCACAAATGAGTGAGATCATGTGATACTTATTTTTCTCCGACTGGCTTATTTCGCTTAGCATAATGCTCTCCATGTCTATCCATGCTGTTGCCAATGGTAAGAGTTTCTTTATCTAATCAGAGAAATGGATAGGAAGCCAGGCCCTCTTGCTCCTGCTGAGCACACCTCCTGGGATGAGAAATGTTTAGATGGGTTCTTTCCCTGAGCTTCCACTTCCATGGGATATGTTTGGGGATATTGAAGTAGAAGTGTTTTCAGTTGATATACCACTTGGTGTGAAGGCGATCACAAGGTAAAAGTGAAAACAGAAGAGAAGCACAAAGAACACATGTTTTGGAAATAAAGGAATCTGAGCTCAACTCCTGGCACTTCAGCTCATTCTCTCACGCCCTGAGACAAGGGCAGTCATTCAGAGTTGTTCCGGCTCCTCTTGGTAAAAGGGGACAGTCGTGGTAACTGTTGAGGTGAATTTCCTGTGACCTGTGTGAAGCTTGGTTAATGAAACCCCCTGGGAAGGGCCTGCCGTGTCTTCCTAAACCATATGTTTTAATTAAGCTTCTACATTCTGATTTCTCCTCGGTCGCACTTCCCCTTGGACGGGGTGGCGCTGGTGTGGCCATGGACATTTTTGGGTTTAGCATTAAATATTTATGTCCTCTGTATTTTAAATTGTATTATTTTCTTAGTTTTGTATTATGCATACTATTTTTTTTCTGAAAGAGAACTTCCCAAATTGTATAGACTTCATTCCATATTCTATCTGGGTGGACCATGGCTCACCTCATAATATTCTTACTAAAATTAAGTGAAATAATCATGGAAAGCACCCTGTTATTGCTGCATAATAATCCACTCCCAAAATTTAGTGGCTTAGAACAACTACCACTCTACTTACTCTCAATTCTGTTGATTGGCACTTTGGCCTGGGCTCAGCTTGGTGGTTCTTCTGCTGGTCTCTCCTGGGTTCACTCCTGTGTCGTGGTCAGGTGGTGGCTTGGCAGGGACAGGATGATCCAAGGTGACCTCACTGAAGTGGCTGGCAGTCAGGCTGCCAGTCAGATGACCTTGTTCTCCTTCCTGGGGCCTCTCCAGTGGGCTAGCTCAGAGGTGCTCACGTGGCACAGCATTTCAAGAGGGCGAGAATGAAAGCTGCAAGGCCCACAGCTCCCACAGTGCACTCTAGGGGTGGAAATAGACTCCTAGACTGAGCCTCAGAGAATTTGTCCATTTTTAATCTGCCTCAAAGTCTGTGCCTGAAATAGAAGATGCTGCTATATGTTAGCTTCATTCTTCCTCTTCCCACCTTCTTAAACAGTTAAGTTAAATAAAGTTAGTTTATTTTTGCTGAGGTCAAAGAAACACAACCTGAAGAGAGGCTTCCACAGAAAAAGAGATAAAGAAATAAGGCTCCCAGTGATGTGCTTGCTATTTAATTTTGTAAATTCTTTTCCCCCCAGTGTTATTGAGAAATACTTGACATAACAGCACTGTATAAGTTTAGGGCATAGCATGATGATTTGACTTACGTATATTGTTACCAGGAAACCCCCCGGTTGGGCTCAGGTTGCCTGTCGCTATGTCCAATAACGGAGGCAGGGTTGAATCATATTAGGCATTTATTGAGAAGGCTAGCCAACCAAGAAGACAGCGCTTACAAGCATCAAATCCTGCCCTCTAGCAAGGTGTAGGGGGCAGGATTATAAAGGGGAAGGGGCTAGGGTGCTACGTGCAGCCCTGGGGGTCTGCAGCCATCAGCTATTGTAATTAATCATCAGGCGATGAGATGATGTTGATGAAATGATGTTTTCACTCCTGGTGGGTCATCTGACCATGCTTATTGGTTCTGCTTGCTGGATTCACTGCTGAGTCACCTCCTCAATTGCTTCTCACAGGCCTTGAAAAGGAAACTTTAAGAAAAAGTTAACCTCTTATTCACATATAGGAAATTTAACCCCTTATTCACATAAGTATATGTGTTCTAAGATTTAAAATAATATGATTACTTTTCAGATTAATTCAGGTTCTCTATTAGATTATAAGCCCCCCCCTATCAATACTGTGAAATGATTACCACAATAAGTTTATTTAACATCTGTCATCTCATGTAGTTTTATATATATAGTTGTGATAACAACTCTTAACCCCTAGAGTGCCGGGGAGCGTGATCGCACTCCTCCTGTCTTTCGCCAAAAGTGCCGGAGCGCTTTATTTTAACATTATATGTGTTGTTCAAATTTTTTTTCTACTAGTATTTTATAATATAATCAGCAAACAATATATTTCAAAGATGAAAACAAATGTAGTAAAGGTTTCCTTAAGTTTTTGAATATGTAACTTCAATTACTTGCGATTCATAAGTTTTTTCCTAAACTGCTGTAAAATCAGCAAAAATGCCTTGGCAATTTTAGCATAGTTCCTAGGATATTGGTTGGCACTCAAAGGGTTAAGATTTATTTTCTTAACAACTTCCTTGTATATCATACAGCATACTGTAGTCATCGTGTTGTACGTTACAACCCTAGTACTTACTTATCTCACAACTGAACCTTTGTGCTTTTTGACCACCTTCCTCCAGTCCCCCTGCCCTGTAAATTCTTAATCTTTCATTTAAATTAGATTGAATTTTCAATCAATTCATACTTTTAAATATACTTATATGTAAGACAGTTTTAACCTTTATGCAGTTGATCTCAAGTAAAGAATTTGCTAAAGAAAGTTTGATCTTGAAATAAAAGTAAATTAATAATTTAAAATATAGAAAAAGGGATATGTTTAGCAGTTTATCAATAAAGGCTTATGGCACTCTTATAGTTTAATGGAATTTTACACGTGATATTAAGACAGTTCAATAAAGCAAACTCCTAGGATTTTCTCCTCTAAGTGATAATTAATTGTCTGCTTGTTGGGTAATTAAGTCAGTCTAATCACAGCTGAGTTACATGCTGTGTTTAATGACTTAGATAGCATCTATAACTTTTAAGAGCATGTTAAATAGGTATGTGAGTCAACCAGGTCCTCCTGGTGATGCTATGATCAGCATCACAACTAACAACAGTCATTTGGAGAATTCATTTGAAACACTTGGTTTTATATAGTTGACAGTAGTGTTTCTCTTATGAATAATAAGGTCTTTATGATTATTCAAGAGATACTAAAAAAAGAAAGAGATACAGAAATAAAAGGAAAAAGAAATACAGCTGTTTGTTTTCTTTAGTTTCAAAGGACATAAAACAAAAAAATGGCAAATGACTGGCTCATAAAGGAGAGGAAGAAGTTTAGGTGTAGCTGGATGCATGGGTCCTAGTAGGAAATCAAGGCCCAGCTTTTCTCTCTTTATGATTTGTTCTCCTTCATCTGTGTTGGTGCCAATCGCAGGCTTGATATGGGAACAGTTTGGCTGTAGTAGTCAATCTTTGTATCCTCTTAGGTTTAGGTACGGTGAGAAAGCATGGCTGCTTAGGAAAAGCTCCTGAGATTCTCTCTGATTAGTCATGTGTCTGTTCATCCCCAAGCTGGTATGACCACGAGTATGGGGCACATTAATTACCTCAGCCCTGTCTTATGCTTCACATGCTCTTTTGGAACTGGATGGGGAACCTCACCCAACCCCATAAACTGAGGTTGGGAAAGAGTGGATCCCAAACAACAAATGAGGGCTGTTGCTAGAAGTAGGGCAAAGCTATGATGGCAAGCCAAACACAGTTAAGGTCTATTACAGATGTAACGTACATATTCCTGGCATAGAGGAGAAACTCAATGATGTGTCTTGAATTAGAGGTGGTTGTAGGCAACATGTATTTTGGGTACTTTTTTGTGTAGTTACTTTGCTCTCAGAATTCGGCACAGTAGATTAGATAAGAATTTGCACTTTCTGGTCATTAATCAAAGCATTTGTTAATGATTATGTTCCTTCCACTTAGTTATTGAGCAATAACAATAGTTCCTATTTTACAGATGGAAGACACTCTATATGATGAATAGGCTTGTTGTAGTGTTGGACAAATTAGAAGAAAATGTTTTCTCCATTAGGAAATTTTGTAAATTCTGTTTAAAAAGTACTCAAACCAGATAGTTACATTTGCCCCAATCAGTTTTAAAGGTATAATTTGTGACTGTTAGTCTGATAATAGATAGATATATGCAATAGATTATTGCATATCTTTGGGTAACTTGTCATATGATACTTTTTGTAGAAATTTTGGACACAATTGATGTTTTACTTTAAAAACCAGAAGATATTCTAATCTATTTTATATGTTGGTAAAATTCAAGTCAGACATGAGTTAGCTTCTGCCAGCTTGGCCTGTTTAATAAGTTCAGGGGCTTTATACCATAAAGTATCATGAAGCTGCCTTTTATTGTCACAGATTACTGTATAAATAGGTGATCATATAACCAATCGTTCAAACCAGGACATTGTTGTAAATAAAAGGGAAAAATTACACTCGGAAACCAAGTGTAATTGGGACAAACAAGGACTTAGAGTCATCCTATGCATAAATAATATAACTTTTATTAGCTGTAAACTTAATATTAAATTCTATATGAGGGGCAGTGTTAGAGTGTTTTTTTTTTTATTCTGTAAAGCACTCTGAGAAGTGAGCTGTTAGGCATGTGACGTTTTTGCCATGAATTATTTGTCTTTAAGAGATAACCACATTTTACATACATACAGATTGTGATAGTGTTGGAAAGTCCCACTGCTTCCTTCTGCATTTTATGGCAGAATATTTAGTAATAGGAAGAATCAAATTTCTTTTGAGTGATAGATTTAGCTCTCCAAACATGTTCCAGGTAACCAATTAGGTTAGTGTAGACTGTACAGGTACACTCTGAGACTAATGTCTGATGAAGATATGGATCTTGATGGCATAACTGACAAGACCTCAATAAGGCAGTGGAGGTGGGAAGAACACTGAGAGGTCTGTACCGTTTCCCACCATGCACCCTGCCAAGATCAACATATCACAGGGAAGTTATCTTTCTTATGTTCTTATCTCTTTGGGTGGCGTTTGAGATTTCAGTATCATGGTAACTAACAGAGGGCCAAAGACTGAAGGTAACAAATGTCATATTAACTCTTCCTTTTTTTGTTGCTTTATTTCTGTTGTTTATTTTTATTTTTTTAAAGAATGAACTCTCTTTAAGTATAGTTTTTGTTATACTATAGTCATTTAATAATATTTAATGGTGTGAATTCATATGTCAGTAGCATTTTAATTTAATTTAATTTTTAAAATTAAATCTTTATTGTTGAAAGTATTACATATGTCCCCTTCCCCCTTCACCTCATTGACCCCTTCTAGCCCATTCCCACCCCAGGCCTTCACCACCCTATTGTCTGTATCCATGGGAATAGCATTTTAAAAAGCCATAAAGACATGTTGGAGCAGTTAGGAGGTGAGCAGGCTGGCAGGCAGAAGCAGTTAGGGGCAGTCAGGCAGGCAGGCAGGCAAGTGGTTAGGAGCCAGCAGTCCCGGATTATGAGAGGGATCCCAGATTGGAGAGGGTGCAGGCTGGACTGAGGGATACCCTTACCCCCAGTGCACGAATTTCGTGCACCAGGCCTCTAGTCTTTTTATAATTGAGGAATCTAAGGTAGAGCAAGATAAGTGACCTGCTGAAGGACAGAGAGTTCAGAATGAAACCCAAGGTGTGCTTGCCCAATGCAGTGCTCTGCTGGGAGTCTTCCTCCAACCTGCAACATTTTTGGAATACGGGATGATGCACCAACCAACTGAGCTACCCGGCCAAGGTGTGGGTAATATTCTTGTTCTATGCTTTCTAAGACACTGCTCAACCATCTATAGTCCTTTCTTTTTGCCTTCTGTGCTTGGCTTACAAGGCCCTATTAATCTGGCCTTCATCCACTCTTGTGACTCTTTCCATTATTTATTCAGTCCATTATCTCACCATGTGGCAGGCATGTGCTAGGTGCTATCCTGGAGGCTGGTGATAAGTGATGAAGAAAGCAAAGGAGATCTCTGATTTTAGGGAACTTATCTTTTATTGGTGTAGGTAGATTAAATTAATTAAGACTATTTCCAACTGACTTAAATGCCATGGGAAGACAAAACAGAATTTAAAGATAAAGGGTGTTGGGAACAGTGGACATTTGTGCTACAATCTGAGTGAAGAGAAGGGGGAGCCACGCCAAGAGCCAGGAAAGAGTAGTCCAGGCAGAGAGAATGGGAAGCACAAAGGCCCGAGGCAGGGAGAGAAATCAGTCCAGAGGGGCTGGAGCACAGAGATTGAGGGAAAGAAGCACAGAAAATGGAATTAGAGAGACAGGCCGGTCAGGTCATGTAACATCCCAGTACGTCCCCCAGCTTCCTTTCAGGCAATCCCCTCCCCGACTCGGTTTCATCATGCCCTCCAAGTTGCCTTTGCTGTTTTCCCTGAAATGTTTTCTGTCCTCCTTTCTATGTTTCAAAATTCTGTCCATTCCTAGAAGCCCAGTTAAGGTCTCTCACTTGGAGTGAATGTAGCCCATACAGGTCTCATTCTTCTCTGAGTTTCTACTGCTCTTATGGCGTCTCCAGTTTTGTGTGTTGGTCTCCCCTGCCTCCTTACCTGCTGAATTGTGATCTCCTTGTGGGGAGGAGGACTGGATCTGATACTTCTTTTGTGTCCTTTATTTTATTTATTTTAAAAATGTTTTTATTGATTTCAGACAGAGGAAGGGAGAGGGACAGAGAGAGAGAAAAATTGATGAGAGAATCATTGATCAGCTGCCTCCCACATGCCCCCTACTGGGGATTCAGCCCGCAACCCAGGCATGTGCCCTGCCAGGAATCGAACTGTGACCTCCTGGTGCATGGGATGATGCTCAACCTACTGAGCCATACTGGCCGGTCCGTGACCTTTTTTAAAAGTCCGGTGTAGTGTTGGGGATATATCAGATACACTATTTGCTATTTTAGAGGTTAGCCGAGGATCTTGAGTTGACCCTATTGTAAATCTTTAAAAACAGTTTTGACTAAAAAAAAGCCTAAGGAAACTAATACAGAATAATATTGAATGTAATCTATAATTGAAAAAAAGCCCAAAGATAGATAAAAATGCTAATTAGTACATTAAAGTAAATGAAACATGTAAATGAAACCAAACGTCATACTTTAAATGATGTATTTTCATATTTTAAATTTTTATTATAGATTAAGAGGAACAACATTGAATTACTACGGAGAAATTGATGATAGCTTTTTTTAGATGAAACACTAAATTTATCTTGAACATTTGCATTGGCTGAAAATATTCTGTGTAAACAGCAAGAACAAAGCTCTTGTTTTCATTACTTTTTAAAAAAAGAATTAATTATATTTCCTGGTACTTTCACACGAATGAATTTGTCACTTATTCTGCTTGGCAAACAAAAATAGAGCTAATTTACCTGAATGTTTATGTAGCAGATGCTGCCAGGCCCACCTTTGTCCCTGGGATCCTTCACTTGCTCCAGTGGCCTTCCAGTTGTCAGCGCCTGCACCTGTGTCTGTGGGCTGCATTCCAAAGGTCAGTTTGCCCATAGTCAGCAGGTCAGTTCTAGGGAATTACTATTCCCCCTTCCCCAGAAGACCTCATCTAATCCCCCTTCCCCAGCAGACTTCCCCAGCAGACTCTCCAGCTGGCATAAGAAATACCCCAGCTCCCTCAATCTCAGCTGGGATCACTCTGAGCCTGTGTTGTGCACTATTCCCCAAGGTTTCTCCAGGAATTCAGCTCCAGACACCTCCCCTGGCAGCTGATTCTTCCTTCCCCTCTTCCTTACCATTGTTTCTTACCCCCACCCCCTACCCCCAAATGCACTTGAGTTTTTGTCTTGGGTCTACTTCTGGAGAACTCAAACTAAATCCCAACATTGGGCATTATTGTCATGATAATTCTATGCACCTCCTAGATCAGTGATGGCGAACTTATGACACGCGAACTCATTTTTTTGGTTGCCTTTTCTTTGTTAAATGGCATTTAAATATATAAAATAAATACCAAAAATATAAATCTTTGTTTTACTATGGTTGCAAATATCAAAAAATTTCTATATGTGACACGGCACCAGAGTTAAGTTAGGGTTTTTCAAAATGCTGACACGCTGAGCTCAAAAGGTTTGCCATCACTGTCCTAGATGAACCCTGTGGAGATCATGGTTTAGGAGTTCTCATGTGTTTTGAAAGCTAAAGAAGGCCCCGCAGAATCAATAGTGCACACTAATGGACTGGACGAGTTATCTAGCAGGGTATGAGATGCATTAGCAAACAGCAAGTCTGACCTTAGGAGAAAGCCCCTGACTTGAGCCTGGAGAGTAAGACTCAGGTTAGGATGATAAACCGTCCTCACGCAATGCCAACTTGGACTTGCTGCGGAGCTAGGGGTCCAGGGAAGAGGATGTTTGCAATGCCTACTTTTACTCCTTCATTTCTGTCTTTGCCTGACTGATGTTGGCAGTGATTTCATCTTATTCTTTATTTCTAATCTTCCCCAGTGCTATACACATATTAGTAGAGAGTGAAGACTTGTTGATTAGTGGGCTGCTGTGTCCTAAATATTTTGATGTCAGGAATATATCAAATTCTGTTATATGATTTAGCATCTGTGGGCCCCTTTTGCACCATAAGGTCCCTGGTCTTTGTTGTTATTACATTATAGAGCATTGTCAAATACTCCCTTTTTGCCCAGCTGGTGTGGCTCAGTGGTTGAGCATCGATCTATGAACCAGGCGGTCATGGTTTGATTCCTGGTTAGGCCACATGCTCTGGTTTAGGCTCAATCCCCAGTAGGGGGCATGCAGGAAGTAGCTGATCAATGATTCTCTCTCATCATAGGTGTTTCTCCCTCTCTCCCCCTCTCCCTTCCTCTCTGAAAGCAATAAAAATATATTTTAAAAAAGGTTCCCTTTTTCTCTTCAAGGAATCCTTGTTAAGATTAGCTTCTAATTACTTATTTTTGAGAACTAGTGATAAAATAGTGATGAAATGAATACTATTCCGATTACTTTCTGTGCAAGGCCTTGTGAATGGGAACTTTCCTTTGCTAAGGAATCTTCAGCCTCCACTGGCAGCGGTCTGGCAGTTGCTGCTGAGATACCCCACTCTGCACCTTGCTTCTCCGGCTGTGGTTTGCTAGGATCCCCAGGGAGCCCCTCTCCCCTATTTGGCTCAAGGATTTCCAGTGTGGCTCACCATCCCCACTAGACATCCTCATCAGCAATTCCTTAGAGATGTCACTCTGACTCTTGCGGGGATCGCATGGAAATACTCATAAAAAATTAGAGAATTGTTACATGCCATGAATTGCCTTTCTCAGTTCAGAGTCATACCTCTTTAACTGCTCCTCATCGTTTGTCACAACTGTATGAGTATACTATATACTTTAACCATGACACTACTTGATCTTTAGATAAAATACCAAATTATAATTTAACAAGGGGTAAGGTAAACTTAAAAAACTTACCTGCCCCGTTACCACATTAGAAATGGGTATAGTCTTAGCTATTATAACTCCTTCTGGAAGTTCTATGAACCTTTTGTGTCCAATAAAAATTGCATACTCTGCATATGCTTATGAATATTGCTTCATGCTAACCTAGTGTTCATATATGTGTTTTTCTATTTCAATACATTGCTAGGCATTTCCTGGCAAGCGAGCTGACTATCATAGCATCTTTCTTATCAGCCGTTGCTTATCTGGCAACTTCGACCAGATGGAACCCAGCCAAGAAACAGCTGACTTTATCTCTGAGATGACCTGAGAGATACCGCAGTGTCAGTGCGGCACCTATTCTAGGTCTTGACTCACTGCAGAGCCCCTTGAAGACTCCCATGCAGAATCTGCTCTGGTTTATTTTACACACGATTTTAACAGGTTCCGTTCAGTTATGATTTTCTGGTTAGGAGCAAACTAGAAAGGGGAGGAGAAAAACACTAAGAAACTATATTAATACTTAGATTATTAAACTAAGTGTGCAAGAGTGGGCTTTAGCCACATTTTAATTGAGAAATTGGTAATGATTGTGTTAGAAAGCTTCAAATGGACCATTTATTTTGAGTACTTGATGATGTGCCAAGCAATGCAATCTCTATGTTCTCCTCGTCCATACATTCTGTCTTGGAGATGGATCATCATTCTTGCCATTTAAGAACAAGAAAACCACTGAGGCTCATAGGAGGGAGATGAGTTGCTCAAAACCAAGCAGTAAGTGACTGAGCTGGAATTAAACCCAGGACTGAATGATTTAAATGCTGTTTCTGCCCTACCAAGTTGCTTTCCATACGGAACATTCCATAGTGCGCTTCGTGGAATTCTTATTTTGAGAGCAATACATTCCTAGGAGGGACTTAATAACCTTTCCTTACTCTCCTGAAATGATGACCGTTGTCCTCCTGAATGGCTCTGCAGGAATCTTGATTATTTGGGTTTATATTTGCATAGGATCTTTCCCACTTCGTATGGATTCAGTTTGTGACGTGGACAGTACTGTTTCTGGCCTCTGGCCTGACTCCCATATAGTCATGTATTTGCTCTTTGAATGTTTGGATGAAGGATCGAGTGAAGGAAGGAGCAGCCAGGAAAATACCAGAATCCTTTTCAGGATAATTGTAACAGTGGGCATTGGTGATGCAGTAATGAAAGAGAACAGATAATTAGTAAAAGTGATTTCTTTGCTGAGCCATCACTGAGGCAGACGCCAAAATAACAGGACAGATGTGACTGATGGAAGTTTCGATGTTATCCCAGTGTTTGGTTTTAATCCCTCTCCAGAGGCAAGAACCCATAGGACAGCGGTTCTCAACCTGTGGGTCGCGACCCCTTTGGCGGTCGAACGACCCTTTCACAGGGGTCGCCTAAATACATCCTGCATATCAGATATTTACATTACGATTCATAACAGTAGCAACATTACAGTTATGAAGTAGCAACGAAAATAATTTTATGGTTGGGGGTCACCACAACATGAGGAACTGTATTTAAAGGGCCAGAAGGTTGAGAACCACTGCCACAGGAGGAAAGTATGCTGCTATTGAAAGTTTCATGGCGAGGCTTCTTACGTAATTCAGGGATCACATGAAAGCAAACCACACTATTTTCTAGCTGCTTATCTGATTTAGTAAAAGGCTTTGAACATACATTTTTGGGTAGTTATTATGTATCAGAAATCACAAACGATAGAAACCAAACTTTGTCAAACATGAAGGAAGGGTGATAAAATTCCAGTGTGGCGGGGAGGCCATGAATCACTATGGAGTTCTTGTTCTGCTTTTCTCTGGAGTCCACTGGCTTTAGTACTTCTACTGAACTTTAGATAAAATGAGATTAAAAAAACCTAATTAGAGTTTGTTTATGCCAGAATTAGAATCAGTAAAGCAAGCAGAAACTGGAGGAAACTCTAAGGGGACGCCTCCCCGTTTTTAGAATGTTTGATCTGCTGTGAATTCTGATCTTGTCGCTTACTGCCAGCAATCCATTGGATTCCAGAGGGAGACATGCAGGCAGTACTCATGCAGGCTCCGAACCCTGTCTAGTCTTGCATCTTGGTGAGCCAGACTGACTTTGGTTTTTGACTTTAGCATGAAATGTAGACCAGAGGCCTGCAGAGTTATCTGTCATGCATTTCCCTTTCCTGGAGTTAGACTCCCAGCCTAGACCCATTGAATCAGAATCTCATGATGTAGGGCCTAGAAATGTTCATTTTAAATACACACCTCCCTGCCCCCTCGTGAATCTTATGCATGTTTGGGAACCACTGCCTAGGCCTTCTAAGTATGCTAGCACCTCCCAGATGTGTGGGACTTCTAGCCTCAGAGGGCATTACTGTGTTGGGAGGGAGGGGTGAGAGAAAAGTGTCAGCCTTATTGCCAGTTGGGAGGGGGTTTGGGGGCCTGGGTGAAAAGGGGGAGGGGTGTAGAAGTACAAATTGGTAGTTACAGATAGCCAAGGAAGTAACGTACAGCAAAGGGAACAGAGTCACCAATGTGATAACTATGTGGTGTCTGGTAGTACTAGATTCATCTGGGTGATCACTTCATCAGTTATATAAATGTGTAATAACGGAGTTGTATGTCTGAAAGTGATATAATGTTTATATATTAATATAAGTATAGATATTAATATATTAACTAATATAATAATTTATTTAAAAATAAAAATAAATAGATAAAAATAATGGGGAAAATATGTCAGCCTTAAAGAGTGGAGGACTTTGAACATTTTTATTTTTACTTCCTAAGAGGAGGGGCATGTGAACCTGAGGGGTGTGAGGCCAGAGGGAATCGTGTAGGGCAGATGCTTTAGTGTTCATGGGCACAGATTCCCCGACACCAACCTGTGTCTACTGAATGTAGTGTGTTAGTTTCCCAAGGCTCCCATAACGTGATACCACAAACTTGTTGGCTTAAGACAAGTTTCATCATAGTTTTGGAGGCTGAAGTTAAGATGTCAGCAGGTTGGTTCCTTCAGGAAGCTCTGAGGGGGAATCCATTTGATGCTTCCCTCCTGGCTGCTGGTCGCTGATGGCAATCCTTGAGGTTCCCTGGAGTATGGACACATTACTCCAATCTCTGCCTCCATCGCCACATCCTCTTATCCTCTGTGTATCTCCTGCCCTTGGCTTTGAAGGACAGCAGTCTTTGGATTTGCCACCCACCTTAATCCAGGATGATCTGGAGACTCTTAATTACGTTTGCAGAAGCCCTTTTCCTGATGAGAGTCACACTCATAGATTCTGGGTGGACATATTTTTGAGGGTAATTATTTAACCCACTACAGGGATCTGCTTTTAAAGAAACTCCCCTCGTGATTCTGATACATGGTCGTAGGATTACATTCTTAGAAACCTCAGACAGGGGTGTCGGTCTCTGGGTCTGCCCAGAATGGATTCTTTTGCACTACAAACATTTGAAAAAGCTAGTCATTGTTACAGTTTTCTGTAATAGTGGCCACTAATTATTGAGCATGTGTTAAATGCTTTAATGTACATGATTTTGTTTAACAGCCACAATGCTTTGAGAAGGGGTCTCATGGTCTCATGTTGAAAGGGCAAGGAATTGTCAGTGTCACACTGTAGGTGGCAGTGTAGGGATTTGAACCCAGGTCTCTCTGATAGTGAAGCTAGAACAGTGAATCACTTTGTTATGCAGTCTCCAAACACTTGATTTGGAGACTGCCCCAGGAAGCCTTCTTTGAATTCTCCCTTACCCACCCCCACACAGCCCCCTCAAACAACAAAATTCACAACCTAAGTGAACTGAGGCGGTCTCATTAGTGGCCCCGCCTTTAGTGCTCTGCAGAAGTCTCTGGGTGGGCCTGGTGCTAACCATTCAGCTGGTAGGACAACTGGGACTGCAGTGCAGATGTATTTGACAGGGACATCTGTGCCTGTCCCTCTATGCCAACTACCCCACAAAGGCCGGGAGAAGCTCTTTAGCGGGTCAACCCCGTGACCTTTCAGAGCAGTGTGCCTTCAGTGGGTGAGAATCTGGGTGGTACTTAGCTCCTCTGACGTTTAGTTTGCTCAGCTGTGCTGCAGCTTTATTGTTGTTGATACTAAATTCTAGTCTGGGTTAAACACATTTTGTGAGCAACTCTTTGACCAATATTTACAATGCAGGAAGACATACAATTTAAAAATGTCAATTAAGCTGAAATAGTTTATGTTCTCTCGCCCCCCTCCTCCCTTGTCTGCCCCTCCCCCCACCCCCAACCTAATCCAAGAGCTTTCTGCTTAGTTCATCAGGTCCTTCCGTGACCTTCATTTAGTTTTGGGTAGCAAGGTTCCTGCTCCATGCACATAGAGGAAGTTCTTTGCATTAAATACAGAAAAATACAATACTGATCACCTGTGTAATTCTTTTATACCAAATGTGGAAGGCATTTAAGGTCTTGAATCTTTGCCTGCCTGCTTCATCCCTCCTCATTTATATTCTCTCTGTTGGTAGACATCAACGCCAACCATAAGTTTATGCCAAACAATGTGATTGGCACCCCTTACTAGGGGGCATTGTGTTCTAATGGTTAAGGGGTACGCTGCAGATCCAGTTGCTCTAGCTCTATCATTTAGTAGCGTGTGGCCTTGGCCAAGTTATGTAACCTCGCTAAGCTTCAGTTTTCCCATCTGAAAAATGGGGATGATGAGGACAACAGCAATGACAATGAGGATGAGGACAACACCTGTCTCATAGGGTGATTCCGAGGATTAGATGAGATAATCCTTATAAAGTTCTTGGCACTTACTAAGTTCTCAGTGTTAGGTGCTTTTGTTGTTACTGTTATTATAATAAATGTTATTTTATTGTTATTGCCTAAACTCTTCTCTATTCTATTTTGTTTAAAATGTATATAAGATAGACTGAAAAAAAGAAGCCAATGACTACAGGGTGATTGTCTGAAATACAATTATTTGGAAAATAATAGACACCGATTAGGCTCTAAATAGGTTAGCACCATTGTAATGTATTTCATGTGCATGAGTTCATTTAATCATAGTATGGTAAGAACTATTACTATTACCCCATTTTTCCTGATGAGGAAACTGAAGTACAGAGAGATGAAGTAACTTGTTCAAAATTTCCACCATGTACCATGTTAGAGTCACTCCACTGGCTTCAACAGTGGAAAATAATGGAGGGAGTATTTCCAAATTACTTATTTCTATGATAGAATTATTCAACATGAAGTTTACATTTATTTAATAAAAATTTGTCACTAGAAAATAATTCAAAAAACTTTCCTATTAGTACATCACTAACACGCATCCTTTGGGGTAGGGGTATCTTACCCCTCAGTATCTTAACGTCTAGGTGGGAGGCTGCTAGGCCATACAACAAGCATGAAGTCCAGTGGCCTTGGCCAGTGGAGGAACAGCATGAACCCTGCAGCCAGAGGTCCCACCAGCTGTGATGGTCAGAGCCCTAAACTCTGGTGGAGAACTCCCTTGATCAGAGAGGCTCTTTGGGCTGTGGCTGCTCATAGCCAGGCTATAATCGGCCTCTGCAAAGTAGCAAGCTCTGGCATCTGCTGCCCCCACCCATCTGGCTGTGAGTTTTAGGCATATGCAAATAATGGAACCCTTATTTGTGGCAATCCCGGCAACTTATGAGTCACAACTCTCGCATCCATATGGTCTCCAATGTTACTCAGCCAGGGACGGGCGTGGGGGAGTAGGGCATTCAGATTCAGGCAGTCTGCCTTCATTGCCTCTGTGTCTTGTCACTGTGTTAGACCACCTTCCTTGAAGAGGGAAATCTTAAAAAAATAAAATAAAAGAACTGAATTTGGTATGTCAATCTTTGCCAGATTCTTGGCACACCATAATTAGGGCTTAAATTGGGATGCAGAACATTCTGGACAAGACTTCACTAGATTGAAAAAAATAAAACAAAACAAACCTTTGAAGTTCAATGACTCAGCATTTCTAGTTGTTTAGTTGTTTGTTAGTTTATTTGTTTATTTCTTGTTGATCTCCCAATGTAGTTCATTTCATCTTCACACTTGGTTGTTAACTGATAACATTTTCTTCTTAGACTAGGGAATTATTTGCTAGCATTGACATGAGTAACATGATACTATTAATAGTATGCGGAATGGTTCTTTAACTAAAATGTAGGCATAATTTCAAAACAATCTTATAAAATTTTACTTATAAATTTCCTGTATTATAGTACTTGCTCAGGAAAATGGCTACTGGTCAAAATAATGACTGATCCAAATCTCAGTGGCTTGTAGAAAAATTTCCATAATTAATGTACAGGCCCAAGTCCTTCCTTTTTTTTTCTTTTTTTTTAAATTTTAGCCTCCTTAGCTTTCTTTTTTTTTTCTTTTAAAAAAATCCTTATTGTTGAAAGTATTACAGATGTCCCCCCATTGACCTCCTCCACCCTGCACCTGCCCCCCACCCCCCAGACCTTCACCACACTATTTTATTAAAATACCTTTCTGGTATTTTAAATGTTCCCATTTTGTTAATATTGACTCATTGATATGAACTCTATTTCTTTCAAAGGTAAATATAGACGATAAACCATTGATTTGATGGTTCATCCAAACACTTATAATTCAGTGGGGAAAGGAAACTATATTATTTTTGAAAATTGCAATTTGAAGATTGATGAAATGATTTTCATGAAAGAAAAAAGTAATTTTTATAATTATAATGTTATAGTTTAGAAACTTTAGAATATGTAAGTAAGCAAAAAGAAGAAAATAAAATAATTAAAAATCTTTCCATCCAGAGATAACCAATGTTAACATTTGGTTTTTATAATGAAGCAATTTTTAAAAATTACTATTTACTACAGAGAAATATATTAACAGGAAATGAAATGAGCTGTTTAGACTAACTTTGATAGATTTTTCAAGAGGTTTGAGTCCTATAAACCATTAAAAAAAAGTAAGCAAAAACCTCATCTGAAATTTTAAAAGGCAAAAAACACACAAATTAAATGTTTCTTACCTAGATGTTTCAGATTTAGATTAAGTTTATGATCTGTTAGCTATATTTTTGTATTATGTAGCATGATTTTGTGTTGAAATACAATTTGCATATGATATACTGAGGTTTCTTATACATTGATAATATGTAGTATATTTGTGCCTGTTTGCTAGGGTTGGAGCATAATTGTATTAATTTAAATATGTAATAGTCAAAATAATCAAAATGTCCTTTAACAGTAAAATAGATAAATAATGGTTTGCATTATTATATGGAATACTATGCAGCAATGAAAATGAGGCTGACGACAGCCATGCACAACAATAGGGATATCTCACCAACAATGTCTGAAAGAAACCAGACAAAAAATGATCTTTTTAATCCTACCTGAGGGTATTTTTCCATTGATTTTTAGGGAGAGTGGAAGAGAGAGGGAAAGAGAGAGAGAAACATCGATGTGAGAGAAACACATCTATTGGTTGCCTACTGCATGAGCCCTGACCAGGGCGTAGGCCGGGGAGGAGCCTGCAACCCAGGTACGTGCCCTTGACCAGAATTGAACCTGGGTCCCTTTGGCTCTATCCACTGAGCCAGACCGGCTAGGGCCTGTGTGATTATCCTATCTAATAATAGACAAACATGGTAATTGACCATACCTTCGCTACGCCTCCCATGGACTAATCAGCGCGACATGCAAATTAACCACCAACAAAGATGGCGGCTAATTTGCATACTGCCGGCAGGGTGGGACAGCGCCATCCCGCCTGCCCTGCTGCCATCCGGGCCTGCTATCTGTGACCTGGGGCGGTGGGCGTCCATGTGTGACCCGACCCGGGGTGGCTGGGCGGTGCAGCAGCGATCCGCCGGCCTGCCCGGGCATCCCGTGTGCGACCTGACCCAGGGCGGCGCCCCAACCCCTGAATCGGCCCTGCCATGTGTGCGACCCGGGGAGGCGGGGCAGGCACCGAGGGATCGGGCCTGCCATCTGCCACCCGGGGAGCGGGCCTAAGCCAGCAGGTGGTTATCTCCCGCGGGGTCCCAGACTGTGAGAGGGCACAAGTGGGGCTGAGGGACCCCCCCCCCCCACCTACCCTCCCCAGCCAGTGCACAAATTTTTGTGCACCGGGCCTCTAGTATTTATATGAAGTTCAACAACAGGTATAACTAAACTATAGTTGGGATAATCAGGATAGGAAGTCAGATATTTGTTACTTTTGGGGAGCTAGAAGAGGTTAGTGATTGAGAAAGGAAGAGGGACCATCAAAATGATCTATTTTTTGACGTTGGTGGTGATTATATAGTTTATTCATTTAAAAAATAATTCATTGAGTTTCATTTACATTTTATTAAGCTGTTGTATGTATACTTCAATATAAAATGCCAACAATTATTAAAAAGTCATATATATGTGGTATCTATTCTTTGCTAGCCACATAACATTCACTCTTCATATTATTTCCTCAGGGAAATATGATCTGCTATACTATCATTCATTCATGTTTCCAAGAATGCAGTGGGGTTAAAAAAAAAAAAAGGCAGAACTGCTACATTTTTTTTTCTATTGTGATAGGATTTCTAAGTTATTTAAATATTTTCGAGATGATTGATAAATCTTACTAATTCTGTGCACAGCAGATGTGGGAGGAAGGCTGGTATTGCTGTTTCCCTTGTTCAGATAAGGAAAACAAATGCGGGGAGGGTAACTGTTTGCCTGAGCCTGGAGCTGGAATGCTGTTCTTCTGACATTCCTCATTGCCGGCTGATTATAGAACTCTGCTACAGTCACAGAATTATCTTAGAATTTCAAAAACCCTGGACTCTCAGGGAAAAAAAGATTTCCGTAGCATGAACAGGCACTAACTATAAAAATATTTTTGTAGATTAAATTGACATTTGCATCTAAGAGCTGTGGATAAGCACGTAACGGGTGGAAAGGGCACTCGTTGATTCAGCAAACCTTTCTGAGCCAGGATATTGCCCGCCTCCAGGGGAACAGACCCAGGAATGTGATTGTAATACATTGTGATAAGTGAAATGATGGAGGTTTGCATAAGACTCTGTGGAACCAGAGGAGGGGCCACAACCAGCTTCGTATGAAAGGAATGTCTGGGAGGTCTTCTAACAGAGGGAGGTCTAAATCTAATGTATGAGGTTACACGGGAAAGTAGATAGGTTAGATTTCCTACATTTTCCCCTTTGATTTTTTTTCCCCTTCTCAATTTTAGGAAGTTTTAGATTCTCAGAGAACACACATCTTTCAGAATTGGAAAGACCAGATTGGGTTTTCAGAGTTAATAGCTGATGGTAAGCTTCGGGAAGATGGGGGTCTTATTAATACTTTGTGTTTTTCACAGGACCCAGCAGGATAGTAGTTTGTCCGTTAAGACCATGGTGGGCATGGTTGTGGAAGATTTTGTACCTTCTTCCTCCAACACATGCATAGCCTCCGCCATTATCAACACCCCCCACCAGATGAGTGCATTTGTTAAAATTGATGAACCTACATTGACATGTCATCATCACCCAATGTTCACAGTTTACATTAGGGTTTGCTCTTGCTATGCAGGTGCACATGCTCTTGGTATAGCAGGTGCACATGCTATGTGTCTGGACAAATGTATAATGAGATGTATTCATTATGGTATCGAAGTATTTTTACTGGCCTAAAAATCCTCTGTGCTCTGTGGAAGGGGCTATTTTTGGTAACAGTAATTTCTTTATTTTTATACCACATTTCCCTTATTTGTCAGCAAATCTAAAGTGCTGAGCTGTTAGGTTCAAGATTGTTCAGATGTTTTATCGCAGTCATATTCTAATACCATCAAAATCCAAATAAATAAATTCAAATAAATTCAGCTGGGCTGCACAGAACCTTTTGATGGTAATAATTTTTAAAATAGACTATGCTATAGACATTATTTATAAATGACCTTGACCTCCCAAGAAGCAAAATTTCATGTATATTACATAATGGCCAAACAGGCGACCTCCCAAGGTTGACATTTTTGTTTTTCCGGTTATCTGCATCATCATGTCCTTTAATTAGGTTCAGTACATGACCTTTTGTTTGAAAATAGAGGTCAGGCCTAACCAAATTTCAACAATGAGATGCAGTTACAGAAGGGGAATATAATAGCATCAAAGCCTTTATGAAGAAGTATTAGTTTTCATTCCCCAGTAGACATATCCTAGCATCTCCACTCACTATAAGGTGGCTCTCTAAAATATTTTATAATTACCGCTGGAGTAGTTAGGTAATAAACAGATAATTCCTTAAATCATGTCTCTTTTTATATAAGAGGAGTGTCTTGAAAGTTCAAGTGGGAGAGAGCAGGGCATTAGTGATAAAGCAAAAGAGGCAATGTGAAGGTCCTGAGTTTATTCATAGATTTTGAAAGTTGATCATACCATTAAAAAAAATAGTAAAATGGAAAATATTGGCCCATCGTACATGATAGTTGAGGGAAATATCTCTTGAAAGTGGTACTATCACACCTTGCCCCTTTTCCATGTCACCTAAATATTTGTAACTAATGGAAATGAAAAAGCACTTCTAGTCCAGAAGTAAATGGTAAACAGTTCAGCAAGTGAATGGTAACCCATTCTTAGCCAATACAATAGCTTAATTTATCCACCCAGACACGACTGATTTAACAATGATTGTAATTCTCAAACATAAAAGCTTATTGAAATACTAGTGACCCCTTGCACGGATTTGTGCACATTGAAAGGAAATTAATTAGAAGGTGGCTGGCAGAGCGGGACTGGGTGAAACGGGCTGGGACACGACCTGGAGCCAACCTCCTGTGGTCCCTCCTCAGCCGGCTGCACCTGTGGCTGCTTGAAGGGCATCTGCGGAGTGAGCGGTGTCCCTCCGGGAGGTGGGGTCCCTTGGCCTGGCTTGCAGGGATTGGGCCGAAACTGGCTCTCCGGCATCTTGGAGGGGTCCTGGAGTGTGAGAGGGCACTCTGCAAAGTTGCTGTACAGGGTAGGGAATGTAAGCACAAGTGTGCAGCAAACCAGATTCGGGGCCAACAGTGCCCCAGCAACAACATAACCCACGGACGAAGGCAGCCCTGCGAGGAATCGGGCTCCCTCCTCTCTGGTTTCGGAGTGTGTCACCCGAGAACCATCGTTGCCAAGTCACTGCAGCTTGGCAGTTCCTGCATTGAGCGTCTGCCCCCTGGTGGTCAGTGTGCATCATAGTGACTGGTTGGATGGTCAGGCACTTAGCATATTAGCCTTTTATAAATATAGATAGGTAAACAAGAAAATACATGGAAGTAAACTGCCTTAATTTCTTAGAGCATATTCTGAAGTCAACGTTTCTGAAAGGTTACCATCAGTGAAGCTAATTGCAATCTTGGTGACTTTGCAATGGAGTTCTTAAGGGCCCTGGAGGGACTTCTTCGCTGGGGCCCTTGCACTCCTTAGAATTGTTGCCTTTTTTAGGAGCGGGCATGGTCCTCCACTTTTATCAGGTTCTTTAAGAAGTTAAGAAACATTGATTAAAACCAATGTGATCAATGTGTGTTTATTAGAGAGTGGGTAAACAGTTCGAAAAATAAGCTTATAAAATACATCCATGTATATGGTAACAAAGAGAAAGGCACTTGCATTTCTGGGAATGCAGTAAATGATGCCCATGTTACTCAAATGCTTGCATAGGTTATTTTATTCTCTTGGTTGAGAATAAAACTCTTCTTAAAAAATGATTTTTATTGATTTCAGAGAGGAAGGGAGAGGGAGAGAGAAGTATCAATGATGACACAGAACAATTGACTGGCTGCCTCTTGCACGCCCCCTACTGGGGACTGAGCCCGCGACCTGGGGCATATGTCCTGACTGGGAATTGAACTGTGACCTCCTGGTTCATAGGTCAATGCTCAACCACTGAGCAACACCAGCCAGGCGGGATGCAAAACTTTTATTTTCTCTGTGCCATGTTGCCTGGCTCTGTGACCAGTGAGAAATCACATTGTCCAGGAACAGAGCTGTGTGCAAATCAGAAGTTTGGGCTTTTTGCTCTTTATTCGTCTCCTGTTACCACACTTTGCTTGAACCACATCACACACAGTGGATGGTAAATAAAGCAAGGTCACCTGGGAGCAGAAGCATTTGACTCGTCATTGAGAATGAGCTTACTGGATTTTAAATGGCTTATTTCATAGCCCCAGGAACAATTTGTAGCTGTTATGTACATTTTGAGACAACAGTAACTAAGGTTAGCCTATTTTTTGATATATGCATGTGTTTTAATGGATTTTCATTTTCTTGGGTACAAATAAGCATAACTCGATGGAATTGCTTTGGAAATGATTGGTGATTTTGGATGATTTTGGATCTGTGGGAAAATGTGTGTGTGTGTGTGTGTATGTGTGTGTGTGTAAAATGCGTTGAAAAGCTCTGGTAGAAAAGTAGAGCCTCCCTCAGGATCAAAGTGAAGTCTCCAAAGCATCTTTGGTCCTCCTCGGACGAGACTCCCAAGTGCTCCCTGAGTCTGTGCATGGCCAGGTTGGCGGAGGGAGAGGCAGGCTTTCTCCAGTTTCCCTGAGAGCTCAAACGGGCAGCCAGCTGGCTGAATCTGCCCACAGACATGTTTTATTTGGCCCATGCAGTGCTTTTAAAAATTTTGTGCCAACATTTTAATAGGAAGATTTCACATGCTAATCTGTATTTCTGGCTTGTCTTGGGAAATCAGAAGATAAGGGAACAATTGTTTGGAGCCGAGGGGCAGCTGTCCTCTCCTTCCGCAGCTCATTCAAGTGCCCCTCTCGCCCCCATCTCACCAAGAACTTATGCAGTTACTTACCTGCTGGACTGCTGGAGGCGTTGAACTACTTGGCGGCTGGCTTAGGCTGCCTGAGACTGCCTTGGTTTTTTGATGTAGAGTAAGCAAGTCTTGTATGACAGCTGTCTTCTAAGCCTGAGAGCTTTATTATTTATTGTTACATTGACATCTGGCCATCAAATCTAATACTTTTCTGTTCAAAAGATTTGGCATTCCTAATTTGGTTGACGATGGATAGTGTGTGAAGATAAAGAGAACATACATGCCTAAAGTGCTTATTTTTCCTAACACATATCGAATTTCTGTTGTCTATCAAAGCTGGTCTGAAGCTGTAATTTTAGTGACGCTATAACTAAATTGTGCTTGGAATTTGATCATGAATTTTTTTTTTTGCGTTATGAAGAAGAGTTGGTTAGTTGAAAAGGCATTGAAACATGTACAGTTCCAGGACATTTTAATTTCTTTTGCTTTGAAGTACAATGTACAAAATCCTGGGGGAAATTGAATAGATCTTGGATTGTCTGTTTCATTCATGAGGCTGCAGATTTCTAATTTCTACACTTTCAAATACTTTGGTCAGGATGGAGGGCAGGCAGATTCCAGCAGCCTTCTTTCCCCATTCTTCCACTAAATACTGAAGACAGAGAAATCTTGCCAAAACTCATATTCAGCTTATTTGAGGGTAAGCCTTTATCTTGTTATCTGAGGTCTATGTAAACCATTTTTAATTCCAGTAAATTCTGCAGTTTTAGTTAGGATAGAGGGATTGAAACATGAGATGTTTAGTCATGTTATAAATATGAAGGTAATTAGTATTTAACTTTTAAAGGAAAAATAAAAACTTTTTCAAGTGTGGTTACTTGAAGCAATTATATATCCTTGAAAACAATTTAGTTTTCACATACTGCTTGATGGGCAATGTAATAAAAGCATAAAAGCATAAAAGCTCAGGGGATTTGAATGTGGGAATGGCTAAATGCTTAACAATGAGAATTATTGTCCAACTTTAGGAATAAAACCTCCACAAAATTGTAAATGTCCACATCAGTATCACTTTTGTGTATCTATAAATCATTTTGGCAGTCTTACTAGTATTTATGAACAGAGAAGTCCCGACTGATTATGAAATTAGGTGTCTTGTTTTTTTTACCCTTTCTCTTTTCTCATAGAGGCAGCCATGGGACTTTGAATAAACCATTTTAACTTGTTAAGTTTCCTCCACTTAACTTGTAAGTTTCATCCATTTGAAGTTCTGGGCACAGAGGATATTATTTCTGTGATTTTTCAGACTGACCAGAGGAAACATCTATTTTTTATGTGAAAAGTAAAAACAAGATACCTTAAGAGAGTTTACTTTTTTTTTTTACAGCTTTCCCACTTTTTAAAGTTATATGATTGTCTTACTTGTCTTTAGATGTTCTAATATATAATGAAAACTACAAGGAAAAAATTGAGTTCCTTTCCTAGTCTCCTAGAAAAAAGGCAATCTACTCCAGAAGACCTAGGGCAGTGATGGCGAACCTATGACGCGCGTGTCGGAGGTGACACGTGAACTCATTTTTTTGGTTGATTTTTCTTTGTTAAATGGCATTTAAATATATAAAGTAAATATCAAAAATATAAGAATATAAGTCTTTGTTTTACTATGGTTGAAAATATCAAAAAATTTCTATATGTGACACGGCACCAGAGTTAAGTTAGGGTTTTTCAAAATGCTGACATGCCGAGCTCAAAAGGTTCGCCATCACTGACCTAGGGTAAGGTTTCATCTACCACAGCTAGGGTTTAAGATGACAACCATTCATGTACGGAAGAAAAATAGAGCATTTATTGGAAGAAAGAGCAGTGTGTGTGTGTGTGTGTGTGTGTGTGTGTGTGTGTATGTGTTTGAGACCTAGTTTTCAGTATCAACTCTGCCACCAACCATGTGACCTGGGCTACAAATTTAACCGCTAAGCCTCAGAGTTATTCCTTTCTGGGTATTGTCTTGATTTTAAAATGTCGGGGTTGGGATTCATAACTGCTATGGCCTCTTTAAATTCCAATAGTTAATTTAAGTGCACATATTAGTATTTCTATTAGTCTGCATGCTCCAGGGGCTGTCTTACACATTTCTTTTGTATGTGTATGTTTAAAAAAATCTTTTTATTACAGACTTTTGAACCTGCATAAAAGCAGACAGATAGCTTAGGATTCATTACCCAGCTCCAACTATCAGCCCATCAACTCATGGCCAACCCTGCCCATCATGCCCCATTCTCCTACCCTTCTTTTATTTGGAAGTATTCTTAGATAGGTCATTTAGTCTGTGAATACTTCATATTTATTTGTGTTTTTGCCTCCAGGAACCTAACATAGCACCTTGTACGCATTAGATAACTAGAAGATAAAACTTAAAAAAAATTTTTTTTTTGTTACTCCTCACCTGAGAATATTTTTCCATTGATTTTTAGAGAGAGTGGAAGTGAGGGGGAGAGACACACAGAGAGAAACATCGATGTGAGAGAGACATATTGACTGGTTGCTTCCTGCAAGCACCCCGACCAGGGCTAGGGATCAAGCCTGCAACCGTGGTATATACCCTTGACCGGAATCGAACCCGCGACCCTTCAGTCTGTGGGCTGATGCTCCATCCTCTAAGCCAAACCGGCTAGGGCAAATTTTAAATGAATGAATGAGAGTGAGCTGGGAAAGGGTAAGTGATTAGCTTACCAAGTATACATGTTTTAAACATTTAATAAAACTTGTTAACCTTTAACTTCTCGGAGTGGAGGAGGAGGAGAAGCCAAGGTTTCCATTTACTGGGAATCCTTATGTGGTTGGAATATTAAGGGGATTTTTAAATTCTATTACATAGAATCACCCCAGAGCACTCTAAGAAGTATGGTAGAAGCCAAAGATAGCAAAAATCCATCCAACTTTATGGGTGCATCTTGAGGAAATATATTAGTGGCAATATATGGTACAACCTAAAGGCCAAGTTGCGGCCACTTTATTCACTGGGAACTTGAAAATTCACAGGAAAGACTTAACCTGGCAAATTCACTATATTTTACATTTTCTATTACCTGTTTCCTAAATATATCTCCGTTACAATAGCCTCTTTACCCCTCTTTCTTTTCTTTTTATTATTTTACTATGAATGCACAAGTCCTCATGGGAGTTTTGCTCAGAGCATTGATTTGGACATATTTTTAGCTAAAGTATATGTGTTTGCTTTGGATATATTACTTCAAAATTATAGGCAATGTAGTTTATTAACATCATGAATAAAACAAGAGTAAAAACTCAAAGTAAAAAGTCTCCCTTGGTACATACTGAGTGACTTGGACAAGAATGTTCATAGCATTATTTATAATATTTAAAATGTCAAAGTAACGCAAAATTCCATTAACAAAATAGGTAAATGGAATATTATAGAGTAATGAAACAGAATAAAATATGGCTACCTGGAACAATATGGGTGTTTTTACAGACATAATGTTAAGTGAGAAATTATATATTGGGTTTCACTTATATCAGGTTAAAAACCAGGCAAAATGAATTTGTGGAATTGGACTCCAGGGTAGTGGTTAACTGTATGAGAGGACAGGTGAGGACTGGAGGGACCCTAGGGAGGACTTTGGGTGCTGGAAATGTTCTCAATATCAATTTTATTTCAAGAATTGTGAGAAAGTAAAACATTTTTCTATCTAAAAAGTATGGACCTATTAAAATTCGGAGGACCTTTGATATACTTTCTACGCTTCCGAGGTACCACCTCGGTCTGACATTAGGGCGGTTTGATGGAAAGGTTTGAGAGGCATTGCTTCAAGGTTTCAGCTCCAGGGTGGATATTTGCATTTTAATAGAGAATTCTTCAACCCATTATGAAGCAGCTAGTAAAGAATTGTGCTTTTTGGGTTTAGCTCCAGGCAGTAGGTGCTGGAGCAATAAAGTCTTCCTGAATTGTACATTTGTATATTCTCTTAGTTTGCAAGATGCTTTCACGTACATTATTTTATCTAATTGGATTGTTACATCAGCCAAGTTGAGTACAAGCATGCAAGCTGCCTGCAGCCCACAAGCAACCACGAGGCATGCAAAGAATGAAACATTTCAAACAGTATTACATTTTAAAATAACTGAAATGTAAGTCCCCCTCCCAAACCAGTCTCCTAAATCCCCAGTTCCCTTCCCTATATGGGAAATTTCTTTGGTATCTTTCCAGAAATATTTTAAATCATGCACCAGCTCCAATCTTAGGGTATGATCTCCTTGTATTCTTTTTTTCATGTACAAATGAGTATACAATACTATTCTGCTTTTTTAAAAAAGTGTAGTGTTGCCCAGCGGGGGTGGCTCAGTGGTTGAGCGGTGACCTATGAACCAGGAAGTCATGGTTCAATTCTCGGTCAGGGCACATGCCCAGGTTCTGGCTCGATCCCTAGTAGGAGGCAGCCCATCAGTGATTGTCTCTCGTCATTGATGTTTCTCTCTCTCTCTTCCTCTCCCTTCCTCTCTGAAATCAATAAAAAAAATAGTTTTAAAAAAGTGTAGTGTTTTACATTGGAGTGTCATGTTTTATTGTATGAGGTATGCAAAATTTGTTTAATTACTTCCAATGAGTGACATTTGGGTTGTCTTCAGTATTTTGCTATAATGGGGGATGCTCTCAGGAACATCCTTTACAGGATAAACATTTTTTTCTTTGCCCACATAAGGAAATAATAAATAAATGCCTAGGAGTGGAATTGTTGTGTCACAGGCTAAATGTTTTTAGTTCTGCTAAATACCATAAAATTTCCCTTCAAAGAGATTTTAACTGTGCTTTGTCTACTGATGGTGTAGAATAACTTTTCCCCTACGTGATAGTCACTTCTGCACATGACCAATTTTTAATGTTTAAAATTTACTTTTTATTGATTTCAGAGAAGGAGGGAGGAAGGGAGGGAGGGAGGGGGAGAGAGAGAGAGAGATAGAGAGAGAGAGAGAGACATCAAGGGTGAGAGAGAATCAGCAATAGGCTGCCAGGGATTGAGCCCACAATGGGGGCATGTGTCCTGACTGGGAATCGAACCATGACGTCCTGGTTCATAGGTTGAACACTGAACTGCTGAGCCACACTGGCTGGGCCATGACCAATTTTAAAAGTTTGTTAATAGATAGTGAGAAAAAAGGTTTATGTTTTACTTGCAGTTATTTGGTTGACCGAGCTTGAATCATTTTATTTTAAGTATTTCAAAATTACTTGCAATATTTTTTTTGTAAACTATGGTTATCTTTCTCTTCTAATTTTCTATTGAGTTATAGGCTTTTTAAAAAAATTTGAAAGGACACATTATATATTAAGGATAGGAAATTAATCAAGTAATTGTCTATGGTGTTTACGAGCAACCATTTACTCTAATATTAGGTGAAATGTGCTTCCTTTGAAAATTAAAGGTTTCTGAAGCAGTGGAATGTCATCACAGAGAGAGAAAGGAGACTCAGAGGAAAAGGTCAGGAGATTGAGTCATGGATCTGGTGCTTTCTAACCTTATTTATGATCTTGGAAAATTACTTAATGTCAGGCAGTCTCAGTTTCCTCAATGATAGAGTAGAAATGATATAATACTTCCCCATAGATTCATGAACATTTAGTAATGTGGGGGAGGAACAAACTTTCCTCTATCCTCAAGGTTTTCTCCTGGCTTGACATGAGAAAGATTAGCAAGAGAAAATATCCAGATTTAATACATACATGCATATCGAAACTCTGCATACCTGAGAGAGTCAGAGATCCCCATGCAGTAGAGGTTCAGAGACAGGGAACATGGGTATATAAGGCATCTTGAGCTGGGGATGAGGTAAGATGGCCTGGAGGCTTAAAAAGGTCATTGTAGGATGATGAGAGCAGACGGATAATCTCTTATTGAAAGGCCTCTAATTCAAAATCTCCAAGGCAGTTAAGTGTGGGAGGCAGAAGTTCCTCCCGAGTCTGCAGCTAAAGTTGCCTTTAGGTCAGAACAATCTGCATACCACCTAGGCCCATCTTGGGGTGACTAGTGCTGGAACCTCACAATTATATCACACATGTGAAATGCTCTATAAATAGCACTAAGTACATGTTAGTTTTTATTACTGGTTTGATAACTTAGCTCTCTTGTACATTGGAATACAATATTTTGGAAAAGTTCAAATTTCTGCCTTTAGTTACTTTTTAGAAGACAGAACGAGTTATTATATGTCAGATATTTTTCTATCTTTAGATCATCTCATGATTCCTGCTGATTCAGTGGTTAGGAAAGAGAATTTTTTTTTAGTCATGGGACAAAAAAAGAAAGGCTGAGTAATAAAAGATGATACTGTACTGAAAAGTGATATAGTTATGATAAAATGGTAGATTTGTATCTTCTTTCTTTATCCAAAATTTTAGTGGGAAAAATCTGCTAAAGTGCAGTTCTTTTATTTGCAGCTTTCATAGATTATAAAAATACAATGTTTTCAGGTTATATATGTGTGGAGAGAATGTGTAGAGTTAGGGCTTTCAAAATATTTGATCTGGAAAGAACCCAGACATCTTCTAGCCAGATGCACGTTTTTTAGAGATGAGGAAGTCAGAAATTTTGAGAAGCAAAATAACTACCTTGAGTCATGTGGTCACTGCAGAACAAAAGGGAAGACTCATTTTGTCTCCTCTCTTCCAGCTTTGAGCCCCTTTCACCAACCATCCTATGACATTTTGGATGCATAGGTTGCATGTCTACATGTTTGGCATTTATGACAATAACTATACTTCTGAACTTGTCAAATGAGCAGATGTTTCTTGAACACAGGGGTTAATAAATTATAGTTAAATTTTGCTTTTTTGGAAAGAATATTTTGAGCTAGGTTAAAAAATGGCTTTAAAATTCTTATATTTTAGTTTATACTGAATTTAATATTCTAGCAAGCCTTTTTAAAAAAATCCTCTAGCAATTCCTTTAAAGTTGTTTTTTCTCTATTAACTTTATGTTTTCTTATCGGAGAGCTGCCCTAGTCAGAGGGGGCTCTTCCCTCTTTGGCTCTTGTCACACTCGCAATAAAGAATTCAGACGTGTGACAGAAGTAAGTGTTGAAGCAAAGCAAGTGAATTTATTAAGGAAGCAAATGAATATATTAAGAATACACTTGACATAAAGCACAAGTGGGCAACTCAGCTAGTCTGAGAGCTTTGCCTGTAGGGGTTCAAGGGTTTTATACTCCCCACGCCATTTCCACGCCCCCCCATACATTTCAAATTTCTCCTGCCACATATCTTGGGCAATGGACTAGATTTCAAGGTCCCCCTTTATATTGTTTCAGCTTTTTCCAGAATTTATGAGAACATCTGATGATTTTATCATGGTAAGTCCCAAGACTGCTGACTTCTTTGTTCAGTGGGTGAGATAAACTCTCCCTTTTAGCCCACCCTCCCCCTCCTCCTGCCCTAGCAGCTATCAATCCTGCCTAACAGGTAGTAAGGAGAATTCATTTTAGGAGAACTCAAGTAGGAAATGTGTTCAAGTTATTAAGCTATAACTATATATATTTTTAATTGATATTATTCAAGCAAAATATATATTTAAAGCCTTTAAAGTTTATTTTAGTACAGAAATCTACCAGTGACTAATAAAAGTATTTCTATTTTTTTCTCCTTGCAAATCTTAGTTTTGCTTTTGTTTTAAGTTAAATGTTGAAATTAGTGAAAAAATACGAGATTGACATGTTCTTTCTGTTGTTGAAGGGGTGATTTTAATTTATTTTTTCTTCAAACCATCTTGATTTTATGTAAAATATTAATTGAAATGAATTTTGCTTGTAGGTTTTTCTTTTAGAATAAGAAAAGAGCCTGGAGGGGTCCCTCCGACCTCCTCACTCACCCTTCTAAGAGCAAAAGCAGTGCCCCAATTCAGTGATAGTATCTGAAAGTCATTGTCATTAGCTAGCACATCCAGTTTTGATATCACATTAATAGAGTAAAATATAGTGTTTAACAACTTCATTTTGGGCAGTGAACATTCTGAAAAGTGAGAGAAGAGCCAACAGGGGAAGTAAGATGAGGTTGAAAGCTGATTTTCCCAACTGAAAAAATTGAGAACAGATCAGTTTCTCTATGCTGAGAGTAATTGATAGTATCAACGTTGTTTCCACTGGAATCCACAATTTTTATTATAAAAGTGTTATGTAATAAGATATTAAAGAACATTTAAATATTTTTCTAAGTCTCAGACAATAGGAGGAACATTGGTGAGAGCCAGTTGCCAAGGACGACCCATTTTCTACTTTCTTCTTCTTAGCAACAACATCGCCAACCTTTGAATCATAGCCAACCTTTGGATCCTTGCCAGCCTTAGGAAATCTCCATCCTTGGAAGCTGAATAAGTGAAACCATTATTTACTATAACATTTATCCCATAGACATTTAAAATGAAAATAGCTTTAAAATTAAAAAAAAATTATACAGGCTTATTGTAAGAATTCTAATTATAAAAATATTCTGTTGTAAAAAATGGTAGATATAAAGAAGAGAATAGTAAAGTATATGATTGCCTAACAACTGTACTATACACCTGAAATGGATACAAAATAATATTGAATCTAAACTATAATTGAAAAATAAGATTACAAAAAGAGAATGATGTAATTTCTAATCCCACCACTGTTAACATTTTAGTATATATTCTTCAAGAGCATTTTGGCCCTGGTGTGACTCAGTGGTTGAACATCGACTTATGAACCAGGAGGTCAAGGGTTTGATTCCCGGTCAGGTTTTGAGCTCAAGCCCCAGTGTGGGATCTGCATGAGGCAGCTGAATCAATGATTCTCTCTTATCATTGATGTTTTTATCTCTCCCTCTCCCTTCCTCTCTGAAAACAATTAGAATATATATATATATATATATATATATATATATATATATATATGTGTGTGTGTGTGTGTGTGTGTGTGTGTGTGTGTGTGTGTATATATATATTTTGTATTTTGTTTGCAATTTTATTTTTTTGCTATATATTTATCCTGGGTGTCCTTCCAATCAATAGATAACCAATGTCTTTATTTTTAATGGATGCATATCATTCCACTAAACCAGGAGTGGGGGACCTTTTTTTTCTGTCAAGGGCCATTTGAATGTTTATAACATCATTAGCGGACTATACAAAATTAACAATTTTTAGCCTGCTGTATTTGGTCAAACATTTAACTTACCCCTAATGCCTTGGCAGGGGCAGACAAAATGATTTTGTAGTCCAGAAATTCCCCACTCCTGCACTAGACTGTTAACACTGTAATTAATTTAAGTAGTTCCCAAATAATGGAGTTTAGGGTTGTTTCCGTTTCTTTTTTCCTGATAAAAACAATACTACAGCTAATATTGAACACTTACTTTTCCATACAATGTGCTAGATATTGGGAATACAAGGATACACAGTACACATTTCCTACATCCAGGGACTCAAGGAGAAAAGGCATGGAAACCTCTAGGAATTGAAATATTGTGAGATGGACAACAACGGAGCTGCGCATGAGGCTAGTGTTGGCACTAGAGGTAGATTGGCCCCCTCTGCTTGGGAGCATTGAGAGATAACGAACCAACTTTGAGAGACTTAGTCTAAAGTTTCCCAAGAATCACCTGGGTAAGCTGGTTAAGATCGCTCCTTCCCAGTTTTATTTCTTAGAGAAGGTCAAAGTAGGGCCCTAGGTGATTCTGTTGCAGGTGGTCTGCTCTTTCCATTTTGAACATTAAATTCAAAATGGATTAAAGACTTAAATGTTAACTCAAAACCATAAAATCCTAGAAGAAAGCATAGGCAGTAAAATCTTGGACATTTCTCATAGCTATATTATTCCTGATATATCTACTAAGGCAAGAATAACAAAAGAAAAAATAAACAAATAGGACTACATCAAATTGAAAAGTTTTTGTACAGCAAAGGGAACCATCAACAAAATGAAATGACAACCCACTGAATGGGAGAATATATTTGCCAATGATACACCTGATAAGGGATTAATGTACAAAATTTATAAATAACTCAAATAATTTGACACCAAAAAACCAAAAATTCAATTGAAAAATGGGCAAAGGACTTGAATAGATACTTCTTCAAAGAGGACATACAGAGGCCAATAGACATATGAAAAGGTGCTCAACATCACTAATCATTAGAGAAATGCAAATTAAAACCATAATGAGGTATCACCTCACACCTGTCAGGATGGCTATCATCAATAAATCAACAAACAAGTGCTGGTGAGGATGTGGAGAAAAGGGAACCCTAGTGCACTGTTGCTGGGAATGCAGACTGGTGCAGCCACTGTGGAAAGCAGTATAGAGTTTCCTCAAAAAATTAAAAATGGAACTGCCTCATGACCCAGCAATTCCACTTCTGGGAATTTATCTGAAGAAACCTGAAACACTAATTCAAAAGAATATGTGTACCCCTATACCCCTATGTTCATTGCAGCCTTATTTACAATAGCCAAGATTTGGAAGTAGCCCACGTGTTCATCAGTAGATGAGTGGAAAAAAAGCTGTGGTATACAGAATGGAGCCTGGAGGGGGGAAAGATGGTGACCGGCAGGACAGCAGTGAGGGAGAGAGTGTGAGAGAGTGAGGGAGTGAAAGGGGAGTGTGTGGACGTGTGAGCTGCATGTGGCGGGAGCATCATGCAACCTGAGCATCACTCGGGAACTCTTATTCTTGGTGCATGTGTGCATGGGGACTCTGATTCTTGGCGCGCACACAAGGGGACTCTGATTTTCGGTGCACCATGTGGGGACTCTGATTTTCAGTGTGTGTGGCTCCCACCGACCCAAGGCAGGCATGCGTCTCGGTGCCTGAGCTCTTCATTGATGCTCAGGTTGCACGACACTCCTGCCGCACGTGGCTCAGGACCCCCTGCAACTTGGTGCTTGGACCTTCTCGTGATAGCAAAAATGGGGGAGATAACGAAACAATCCCCAGAGGAAAAATAAGGAGGAATCACTAAGAAAGGAGCTAATGAAACGGAGGCATGCAATATGTCAGAAAAAGAATTCAGAGTAATGGTCATACAGTTCATAAACCGGATGGACGAGGAAATCAAAAACCTATGCAAGAATCAGGAGGAAATCAAAAATGATATAGCTGCAATAAAAAATGTGATGGAAGGTTTCAACAGTAGACTAGAAGAAGCGGAGGACTGAATTAGTGAGTTAAAAGAATAGGTAGAGAAACAAGCCCAATCTGAACAGCAATTGGAGAAAAAAATTAAAAAGCAGGAGGAAAGCCTAAGGGAGCTTTTGGACAACATGAAACAAAGTAACATACATATAATAGGGGTGCCAAAAAGACAAGAAGAGCAGCAAGGATTAGAGAACCTATTTGGAAAAAATAATGACAGAAAATGTCCCTGATTTGGGGAAGATAAAAGTCACACAAGCATAGAGAATCCCAAGCAAGATGAATCCCAAAAGACCCACACCAAGACATGTCATAATTACATTGGTAAACGTTAATGACAAAGAGATAATCTTAAAGGCTGCAAGAGAGAGACAGAGAGTTACCTACAAAGGATCTTCCATCAGATTATCAAGTGATTTCTCAACAGAAAGACATCAGGCCAGAAGGGAATGGAATCCTATATAATAAAAGCCCAGCGACCGTAACGGCAGAACGACCACTCGACCAGTCACTATGAGGTGCACTGACAACCTCTCAGTCCTTTTCCCCGGCCAGCAGGCTCCCATCGCCTGATGGTGAGCAGGGACCCAGGGGTGGGTGGCTGGGGATGCGGGGGGTGCCAGGCCAAGGCCCCTGCCCTGCCAGTCACCCCACAAACAGAGGGCAACCTGCGGCAGGGGCAGGGCCACAAGCAGGCGGGACTGGCCGACCTCTCAGTCCCTCCCTCCTGGCTGTCAGGCTTCGATTGCCTAATGGCAAACTGGGAACCTGGGTGAGTGGCAGCGGGGGGTGGAGCTGGCTGCTGGCAGCTGGGGAAGATGACCCTGATCACATGCTAGGCCTAGGGACCTAACCATGCATGAATTTCGTGCATCAGGCCTCTAGTGAAGTATATAAAGTGATGCAAAGCAAGGGACTGAATCCAAGAATACTCTATCCAGCAAGGCTATTAATCAAAATTGAAGGGGAAATCAGGAGCTTCATAAATAAAAAAAAAAGGCTAAGGGAGTTTATCACTACCAAGCCAGCAATGCAAGTAATGCTAAAGAGACTGCTGTAAAAAGAAGAAATAGAAAGGGAAGAAGGAACACAGGCATAAAGAATATAAATGGCTACAAACAAGTACCTATCAATAATAACATTAAACATAAATGGACTAAATGCTCCACTCAAAAGACATGGAGTGACTGAATGGATAAGAAAACATGAACCATATATATGCTGTCTACAAGAGACCCACCTCAGAACAAGGGACTCACACAGACTGCAAATGAAGGGATGGAAAAATATCTTTCAGGCAAATTGAAAAAAAAAGGGGGGTTACTGCCAGATGATGAGGACCTTGACTATCAAACTAAGGCCTTTAGATTTTATTTGGTAGGTGATGTGAAGTCATTGAAGGTTTTGAGTGTCATTATTAGAACTGTGTTTTATGTACACTAATCTGACAGGAATCGTATTATAGAAGAGTTTTCCCAGCTTCTTTTGTGGAAGCTATTAACTTATTGGATTGCTGATTATTATTATTATTTTTAATCCTCACCCAAGGACACATTTTTTTATTGCTTTTTTAGAGAGAGTAGAAGGGAGGAGTGGGGGAGAAAGAGAGAGAGAGAGAGAGAGAGAGAGAGAGAGAGAGAGAATCATCCTTTGGTTGCCTCCCTCATGCTCTCGGCCCTGGGCATGGAACCTGCAACCTAGGTACGTGCCCTTGACTGGGAATCGAACCCAAGACCCTTCAGTGTGTGGGCTGACGCTCTAACCACTGAGGAACACCATCCAGGGTGGATTGCTGATTATTTTTATCAATAATAAATCTGAACTAAATACTGGCTGGGCAGGGATCAGTGCTTCTCAAACTTTAACATGCCTGTGAATCACCTGGAATCTTGTTAAAATATAGATTCCTATTCAGTAGATCTGGGAGGGAGGCTGACATTCTGCTTTTCTAACAAGTTCCCAGGTGATGTTGAGGGCCATGATCTATGGACTACTCTAGCATAGAAGACTTGTTAGTAGAGGGTTTTCGATTAGGGAGGCTGTCCATTCTATTCTTTATATGTGAATGTGCCTACAATCTCAGGATTTCAGTAAGTTCCTTTTGCAATCTATTATTTTGTTGGTGTAACTACATTGTGGGTTGTTTGTTTTTTTGCTTAGTATGCAATTCTTTGCCAGCATATCAATTTCATGAGATTATTTGTGGCATAGTTATATATCTACTTTATCATCCTTTGTAAACATCTATTTTTTGCATATCAGTAAATTAAGATATGTTTGCCGTCTCTAGGAATGGCTGTGCAGGATCAGCAGGTCTTGGATTGTGTGTTTGCCTAGAGCTGAGTATTTCTATGAAGAAGCACAGGCCTGGGCATAAAGCTACTTTAAGGTGTAGCCAAGATGAGACACAGTGCTTTTCCCAGCTAGTGGAGCAGGGTGAGTTTTTTAGTTAGGCGGACTTGTTGTGATCCGGAGTCACCTCCTAAATCATGTCTCCTCATTTTCTGAGTGAGGGCGATGGTGTTCCCCATGGAGCTGTGAGCGTTCCTGAGGTGACACGGGATGGCAGCACCGAGAGCTGCAGTAGAGAAGGTGTCTGCTATGTGTTCCGCTTTCTCCTCATAGTTCCCCGCTTCCCCTACAACTTCCTGGCTTGATCAACTTGGAAGCAGTTTATCTATTTCTCTTGATAAAAATGTTTAGTTTTTGTTTCTTACAGAAAGGGGAAGTAATTTAGAAATTTTGGCCCAGTAGACTTCCCTTCTGATTAAATACACAGCAAGGCTATTAATGAAAGAAAGGCAACTACCCAATTAAATTACCATTGAGTTATCACATTAGAAAATTTCATTATATTTAAACAGTACACGTTTGAAAAAATGTTTTGCACACATTTGGTAAACAACCAAGAAGCACTTCAGTAATAAGTTGGATCCCACCATACAAGGGCGATTGGTATTTAGTAGAAGCAAAGCTTGGAACCTTGCAGTTTGGTGTCATGGAATGATCACGAGAAGCAAAATTACTGTGTGAAATATGGGCCTTCAGTACAAAGGCTTGAGGGAGAATGAAACACATCAGCCAAGCTCTAAAGCTGGTGGTTTTAAAGCCTAATGGGTCCATGGCCTGTGCAATTTAATATGCCTGATGTTGGTTGTCATTCTCATAGTTTACACTTATACCATATAAAAAAGCTATTTCAAACTGTTCAATATTGGGCCTATTTGTCTAGTCCATAGGACTTGATATCCTACCACAAACGACATGTCTTTTATTAGGTTGAATTTCAATTCTTAGCTGGCGTCCTCCGGGCCTTTGGCCTCTGCTTTGCCTTGGGGTAAGTTACGAAGGATGTTGCTAGATCGGAGGACAGGAACACCCTGAAACAGGAAGCAGGACTGAAATAGACACTGGAGACACCTACCTGCTGCGTGGAGTTGCCAGCTCCTTTTCGGAGGCCCTGTGAGCTTATAACTCATCACCAAATTTACTTTGTTTTATTTTTGTCAGGTTGGCATTTCACACCCCAGAGATGCTTAACGTGTCATTTGCAAAATTTGAAACATCAGATTACTCAGTCTCTTCTAGGCCATTTATAAAATACTAGCGGCCCGATGCACGAAATTCATGCAAGGGGCTTGGCCCTCGCAGTCCTGGCTGCCTCGTGGCCCCCCCCCCCCCCGCCCACTGGTCTTTCTGGAAGGTCATTCTGGAAGGTCATTCCGCTGTCTGGTCTAATTAGCATATTAGCTCTTTATTATATAGGATACAGCAAGGCTGATGCTGGTATCACTCCGGGAGCCCTCATGCTTTGCCCTTTGTCCATCTTTAACTTTATGTTTATCCTTAACTTTATGCTCATTTCCTGTTTCAGATATCCGATAGAAGATTTCCCATAATATCTATAATTCATTAAAATTAATTGTGTGTGTGTATGTGTGTGTGTGTGTTTTCTTGTTCTTTGACTCCAACATCCTGGGTTCAAATCTGAGCTGTGGCACTTACAAAGTGGTCCCAGTCTCCTCTCTCAGCCTCTGTATCCTCAGCTCTAACAAGAGTAATAATAGTACATACTCCCTAAAGCTGTGCATAATACATTCTCTACTACAAATGTTCAGAGCTGGCTGCCATCCCTTATAGACTCACAAGTCTCACTCGGTTTGTTATTGTCATCACCATACCAACATATCCTTCTTTGATCAAAATGACCAAGATATTTATATCTCTTTTTGGTCACATTCCCATATACTCTTCAATTTAATGAGCATTTAGTAGACAGCTCAGGTAGCGTTTTCTAGGCACTAGAAATAGAGTGTTGAGCAAGAATCTCCACTAGGAATAGAGTGTTGAGCAAGAATCTCCACTGAAACCAAGCTTTGCTTCTATTTTGGTAAAATTGTATCAGCAAAAATCTCCTGTGACCTTTTAGTCAAATCCAAAGCATTTTTGGTCCTGCTCTTATCTGATGCTTTGTAATATTTGAAACTGTTAATTATTCCCTTCTTTAAAGTCTGTTTTCTTGAATGCTCTAATACTACACTTTCTTATGATTCTTTTTATAACTTTCTGACTGGTTTCTCTGACTATTGACCTGATTTATCTGCCCTTTAAATTACTTTTTTAGGTTTCTATTTCTGATCCATTTTTTCATTTTACTTATTCTTTTCTAAGATTGTAAACTGGGGTCGTGTCAAACCCAGTATGCTCTTGTGCTCTTTTGGCCTGAACTAATTTTAAAAATTTGTAATGCAGTGTTAGCTTATAAAAATTGAGAGATTTCATCTAATAATTTGAATTTCACTTGAAAAAAACATATCTCATTTCCCCCCCAGTAGGTTTTAGTAATAATTACATGCTATGAGACCAACATATTTTTTTTATATCTGATGTTCCATAAGCATCACAGACTTAATTTGTTCAAAATTGAACTCATTATATATTCTATTTTTCTTTCTTAGTCTAGTTAATAAAATGCTATTTATGAAGGCCCTCAAGCCAGGGTTTCATGAGGGAGAAGTCTAGACTCCACATTATCTAACATGGATGGCATTCCCCCTACACCTTAGTGTCCATGGATCCCGGGTCTTCTCATTACCTGTATCCCCTACCCTGTACCATGAGATCCACATGGGCAGACCTCTAGCTCTCTGACATGGTTCTTACTTTATTTTATTTAAAAAATATATTCTTATTGACTTCGGAGAAGAAGATTAGAGGGAGGGAATGATAGAAACATCAATGATGAGAGAGAATCATTGATCAGCTGCCTCCTGCACAGTCCACACTGGGAATGGAGCCTGAAGCCCGGGCATGTGCCCTGACTGGGAATCGACCCCATGACCTCTGGTTCATAGTTCAATGCTTAATCACCGAACCATGCCACCAGGCATGGTTCTTATTTTAAACTAGAGGCCCAGTGCACGCCGGCCAGGGCCTCCCTCCCTTCTCCCAGCTGGCCCTGCCCCCTGGTTGAACTCCTGGACAACCTCCCAGTTGAGGGGACAATTTGCATACTATGCTTTTATTATATAGGATACTAACTTCCATGTTTTTGCTATCACTTTAGTAATTTCAGCCTTCATTTGATTCCTTTCAATGTCACTTATTGCAACAAATATTAATTGAGTGTTTAATAATAAACACTCAGCTACTGTGTTCTAGACACTGGGGACAAAGTGTTGAACAAAACAGCACTTCAGTTCTCATGGATCCTACATTCTAGTGGAGGAGAAACACAGCACATAAATAAGTATAATATTAGTGATAACTTCGGTGAAGAATTCTTAGATACCTATCTAGTAACTTACATACACTTAGGTAGTCATTTCACTTATTTAGACAGATTAAGGCTGAGAATAAGAACAAGACTTTGGAGGAACTGAATTACTGTTACACAAACTCATATGTCATACCTAGGATGCTTTAGATACAGCATCTGGTTTAGCCATCTGGATCTGAGTGTCTACTGGCATTCAGCAATAATTCTAGGGGAATAGTACAGTTTAGGCTATTTTGCATTTTCTATGGCCATTTCTATTTGAAAAGTAATTTTAAAAATAGTAGAAAGTTTATGAGCCTTAATTAAACGAAGTCTTTCAGTTGGTATGATCTGATAAGCTGTAGAACTTCCTAATGACCCCTTGCTATTCCTTGACTACACTAAGCAGACTCCTGCCTCAGGGCTTTGGCATTTAAGTTCTTTCTCTCAGAAATATTCGCTTCGAGTTTTGTAAGCTTTGCTCCCCCACTTCACCCTTTACCATACTACCAAAATAGTGCTTTTTCTCTAGCACTGTCTCCTTTACCCTGCTTCACTCTTCTTTATACAACCTAACACCTCCTGATAAACACGTTTGTTATCTGTCTCCCCACTAAAATGTAAGCCCTGGAGAGCAAGAATGTGTGTATTTTGATCCCTGCTATTCCTACCACCTAGAATTGTAAATAGTATAGTACATAGTCAGTAAATATTCACTAAGTGAATAAGTCGATGCAAAAGAGTTCACTGACTTTGCAGAGGAAATGTTTTTGAATATATTAAGTAGGACAGATTAAATTATAAGTTTAGATGAAATGGAGCTAAAATTGTGATTGCTTTTATAAGAGAAGTAAGGTAAATGATGATTAACATTAAGTGGAATGTACTGTTGGAGGAAATAAATGAAATCTAAGTTGGTGAAACTAAGAGAAGCATAAGAAAAAGGAATGGGCAGACAATTTAAGGTTACCATTTGAACACATTGTCCAAGAGTCTAAATATTCAGAAACGTATGCCTCTCACGAGTGCATGAAAGGAACGACGGCCCTTAGGCTGTGGGATTATTGTCTGATTAGCCCTGGTATGAGATCCCTGAAGAATCTGGGCAAGATGAATTGGGTGATTGGCGTCTCATTTCAGTTTTTATTACTACCTCTTAGTTTCTTGTGCTCTTATTGAGTCAGCTTTTACTTTTCACTCCACTAATATTTATCGGTTGCTTACAAAGTGAAAGGGTTGCTATAACTTTTTCAGAACAAGAAAAAACTTTATTTTCACCACCCGGTAAAACCTAAGGGCTTTTCTGGAGGATGCTTTCCTGAAGGTGCAAGAGGAAGTTGGTTGAAATGAGTACATTGTCCCCACCCCCAAAGTTTCCACATCTACATTAAACATTCTTTCTCCTACACCCACCCATGCCAGCCTCTCTCCTACTCAGCTTTACCAGCTGGAATTTTGAAAAAGTGTCTCTAAACTAGAAAAACAAAATGGCTTAGACATATATACATATTGAGAAATGATGTTTTGGGATTGAATCTGCGACTAGCAGGTAATTTACTCAGCAGTAAAGATACGTATTTCTAGAGTGTGCCCCTTTCCTGGTAGGGACTACAGACAATAGAAATTAGTGTTGAGGAGACTTTCAAAATCTTTTATTCATCATTGCTTAGTATAAGTTGAATGCTTATTAAGTGTATTATAAGGTAGTTGGGTACCTTATTATACCAAGTTGAGTGAGAAATAAGTTTATAATCTATCAGAAAGGACAAATCAAATATATAATCACTGCACTACAGGTGAGTACTGTAGTAAATGAATAAAATAAAAGCTGATGAGGTGTACAAGAAAATGGGATTGCTCCTAGTCAAGATGTAGAAAAGGCAAGAGGCAGGAAATGGTGTCTGTGTTGGAGCTAGAATAAGGTTTGCTGATAAATGGAATGGAAATCCTTCTAAGCAGGGGTGTGGAAGTGGAAAATTAAGGGTCATGTTAATGCAACACGAATGTTCTAGAAGAGGCAGAAGGGGATGAAGTCAAGAGATAGGGTAGAAAATTTACCTGTGATAAAAAGGCAGGTTACTTCCAATTTAGGAAGAGGAGCAAAGACCTACAGGGCAAATACAGCAATTTGTAGTAAAGGGATAGAGGAGATTCTTTCATAGCTTCAAGCTCATTAGATTAGGGGAAAAGGTAATCTGTTGAGAAGGAGGGGGATGGAAGTTATCTTCAGATCCACTTATTCCAAGAGCTTTACTTCTGAGATATTTGTATTAAGAGGTTAGCAGCGGTTCTCAACCTGTGGGTTGCGACCCCTTGGGCGGTCGAACGACCCTTTCACAGGGGTCACCTAAAACCATCCTGCATATCAGATATTTACATTACAATTCATAACAGTAGCAACATTACAGTTATGAAGTAGCAACGAAAATAATTTTATATTTGCGTCACAACATGAGGAACTGTATTTAAAGGGCCAGAAGGTTGAGAACCACTGGGTTACGGCCTTGTCCAAAGTGGCAGTTTGATACAGGAAACAAGAATCCAGGTCCTGTGACTTTAGCTCCAAGTGTTCTTTCTTTTGCAAAAGTCAAAATCCCCCAAAGACCTGTATACTAAAAATAAGTTTCCAAGTTAAACATTTCTCATCAAATAAGTAGCTTTGATCTGTGAACATGACAATGTAGACTAAAAAGAAGTCAGATGCACCCTATGAAAGCCTTTTTTTTTTAGAGGAAAAAAGGAGATTTATCGCTTTCCACTGAAAAACCACAAGAGAAGCACTGTGTGTTAAACAAGAACAGTGTTCTGGCTGGGGCTAAAGACTTGACTATTGGTGTCCACTGGGTAATCTTTACTATCACAGTGTTTCTGTGGGCCTGGTACCCAGCTATCCTGCTACAACCAAGAAAAAGAACTTTGGGTCTGTAGACCTTGAGATGGATAGTTTCAAACCACATCTTAGTTTCGGTTAATTTCATGGGTTTTGCATAACTGAAAGTTAGACATTCAAAATGGTTTCTGGTCATTCATGCCACTTGGTCATCCAAGGATGGAGGTGGTAGCATCAGTAATTGTTGGACTTCAGGCAACATGGCAAGTTTAGGGTTGACAGCTGTCAGTCCCAAGAGTGACTGCAGCATCCATTGCATCATTGGTGTTGCATGAGGGACTAGAAGAGTTAAGGTTATAGAGCAGTGGTTCTCAACCTTCCTAATGCCGCAACACTTTAATACAGTTCCTCATGTTGTGGTGACCCCTAATTTCATTGTTACAAATTGAACATAATTAAAGCATAGTGATTAATCACAAAAACAATATGTAATTATATATGTGTTTTCCGATGGTCTTAGGCGACCCCTGTGAAAGGGTCGTTTGACCCCCAAAGGGGTCGCGACCCACAGGTTGAGAACCGCTGTTATAGAGGAACAAGTTTGGGTAGACAATTTATCACTTTTCTTTATCTCTGGCAGAGGTAACTCTCCACTTGTTTTGTAGGCTGAAGAATTGTTTACACAGATAAAAGGAACTTACTGGGACAAGAAGAGGTTGGATATACCACTCTTGGCATTAAAAAATGGCAAATGCCGAGCTTTTCTGTGTGTGCTAATAGACTGAAAATCTCCTTGAGATAATCCTTGGGCCAGCATATGGGGAAACATTGGGTTAAGTCCTGGGAATGGACCTTTGATTCTAAGTGAGCTGAGACCCTTCACAAGAGGGGTGTTTTAGGTTCTGAGGTTTCCCAACCAGGGTTTCAGTTCGGAGATTTAGTTTGAGAGACAGACCTTAGCACCCAAGGCAGGAGGTTGTTGCTTCTGCACTTGTGTTACTATTGATCTAGAGAAGCGGTTCTCAACCTGTGGGTCGCGACCCCTTTGAGGGTCGAATGACCCATTCACAGGGGTCGCCTAAGACCATCGGAAAACACATATATAATTACATATTGTTTTTGTGATTAATCACTATGCTTTAATTATGTTGAATTTGTAACAATGAAAATACATCCTGCATATCAGATATTTACATTACGATTCATAACAGTAGCAAAATTACAGTTATGAAGTAGCAACGAAAATAATTTTATGGTTGGGGGTCACCACAACATGAGGAACTGTATTAAAGGGTCGTGGCATTAGGAAGGTTGAGAACCACTGATCTAGAGGAAGCTACATGTTGCACAAAATTCACGTCTAATATCTGTTGACATGGTTCATGAGATTTCACAGGCTGTGAGGCAATTAACCTAAATAAACCACTTACGAAAAGTACCAAAATAAATTTTGGTTCACTAGTGCGCCAAATGATGTTAGCATGTTTCAAAATCATTTTTTCTTAATATTGGTTAGTTCAGAAAAGTCATAATTCTCAGCTCAGGGTTGGAAATCTTTGCTTAAAGTATCAGATAGTAAATGTTTTAGGATTTAGAAGCAATATGGTCTCTATTGCAAGTACTTAATGTTATCTACTGTTTTGATACGAAAGTAACTACAGACAACATGTAAACAAATGGGCTTGCTCCTGTTCCAATAAATCTTTATTTATAAAAGCAAGTGGTGAGCCATTGCCTGTTGGCTGTCGCTCTAGTCCAATGACTGTATTTTACTAAATCTAAGTGTGGCTAAAGGTTCCACAATGGCAGGCTTGGGACAGATATTTAAATATCTTTCTTTCTACTCCATTGAAAGTTAAAAAATTGTTTTGATTATTAAATAATTGCAAAAGAACATTTATTTGACATGTAGAAGGTATAAGAAGTGACAATAAATGAACATCTGTGTAACCGTCACACTGTTTTGAGAAAGAGAATGTTAGCATTTCCTTTGAAGCTCTGAATGGGCCCCTTCCCTTTTCCTCTCCACTCCCGCGGTATCCATCCACCTTCCTGAATTTTGGGTTCTTTATTGCATGGTTTTCTTCATGTTTTCACCCCAATGTGTTTATAATCTTCTTATAGAATTTAAAAGTTACTCTAAGATGGTTTTATTTCATTTCTCTAGTATTAGAAAGTTTGGAAAAAGATGGCCAACTTTTTGCTCTGTGCATAGCTGCAGTTTTCTCTTTTGGTTTATTTTTGGCAACATGCTGAGAAGGTTGAGGAAGCTACAGTGGGGTGCCTGCAGTATGTGACTTAAATTCACTTCGTAGCCCATTCTTGGGTTCTCGCGCCGGAACAGAGAGAGTCATGGGCTGACAGACAAGTGTAGGAGTTCAGTGGTTTCCTACTCCCACCCTCTTCCTGAGGAAATTGCTGCGGTAAATCAGGGCTGCTTCTAGGAATGGCAAGGCCTGTTGGTCTGACGGTGATTTTATCTTTGAACTAAATGCATATGATAGCACCGTAATGTTTCCAAGTTCTCTTAATTGGAGAATTTTTAAAAGAAAATTTTTTGTGTGGCATAGTATAACCAAAAAAAGTTAATCTAAGAAATCATATTTGGTCAGCAATTAAACACATAACTAGCCCTAGTTGGTTTGGCTAAGTGGATAGAGTGTTGGCCTGCAGACTGAAGGGTCCCTGGTTCGATTCTGATTGAGGGCACATGCCTGGGTTGCGGGCTTGGTCCCCAGTAGGGGGCATGCAGGAGGCAGCTGATCAATGATTCTCTCTCATCATTGACGTTTCTATCTCTCCCTCTCCCTTCCTTGCTGAAATCAATAAAAATATATTTTAAAAAACTTGACTAGTTCTAATATTTGTGAATACTAGATATGTGATGATTAGATATTAGAATATGACTTAGATGGATACATTTCTTTGCTTTCTAGGTACCTAAAATATTTTAGAATCTAATTTTTTTTGGGGTGTCTGCCTTTGGGGACTCCATATGAAAAGCATTTTACAATCTACTTACACAAATGCTCCAGTTTTTTTCATACAGCTGTAGCTTGTTCCCCAGGGTAGTTGCTTGGGTTCGGGAATTGTCCAATGGATGGATGATGTTACCATTTATTGAGATAGCAAAAATCGCAATGGTGCTTATGAGAGAAAATGATTCCGTTTTAGACTGATAATTTGAGCAACCCATGGGACATCCATTTGGAGATAAGAAAGAACATCTAAAATATTAGCGCTGACCAAAATTGGAATAGGGGTTTTTCTGTAGTGCTAAGTATATTAAAGAGTTCTTGCCAGATGCTTATTGACTTTTGCTTAAATACTAGTATTTCTAGCAATAGAGAATGAATTACCCATTCTATCATTGAGCAGCTACAATAGTTCAGTTGTCCTTCCTTATATTGTCCCTGAATCTGCCTTGTTCCTAATCTTTATCCAGTGATTTTTTTGTCCCTCTGACTTTGGAGCCATTCATAGCAAGTCCACTTTCATGCCTCAGAAGGAACTTATTCTCCAACTAGAGGCCCAGTGCACAAAATTCATACATGGGGGGAGGGTGGTGTCCCTCAGCTCGGCCTACACCCTCTCCAATCTGGGACCCCTTGGGGGATGTCCGACTGCTAGTTCAGTACTGATCCCTGTGGGATCGGGCCTAAACCGGCAGTCGGACATCCCTCTCATAATCTGGGACCGCTGGCTCCTAACTGCTCGCCTGCCTGCTTGCCTGATTACCCCTAACTGCTTTTGCCTGCCAGTTTGATTGCCCCCTAACCGCTCCCCTACTGGCCTGATTGATGCCTAACTGCTCCCTTGCCGGCCTGATCGCCCACAACTGCCCTCCCCTGCTGCAACCCAAGATGCTGGGACTGGCCTCCTCCACGCCGTGCAGAGCCTCGGGACCCCCAGGTCTTACTGTGCAGAGTGGCCACCAGGCCCCGCCTCCACTGTGCGAGTGGCCATATTGTGACGGCCATCTTGTGATGGTCATCTTGTGATGACGTGAGGGCATGATGCCACCTAGGCTATTATTAGGATAGATGTTCTCTTTCTTGGGCTCAAGGTTACTGCTTCCTCATTTAACATGGCTGCAGTAGCCATGCTTTCTAACTTGTCTTCTTTCCAAGGCAGCTAAAACACGTTAATTAAATGCTCAGAGCTTCAGTAGTAAAGGGAGTAAGCATTTCCGGATCACGTTTTCAACTAATGACATTAAATATTGCAATTCCCTTTTAAAAACACATTTGTAGGCAGTACAGAAGAGGTGATATTTTTCTCTGAAATACATGCTTTTCTTTTTTATATACCCCATATAGTATTTAAAACAACAATTAGATTTAAACATAGAAAATTTATGTAAAAATGCATTATACTTTGTTGAGTAAAGATCACTTATAATTATTTTAAGAACTTATTATGGAAAAATACTTGAGCTCTTTGCTTCAAGAGTGAAGATAGTATTTATTTAAAAGTCTGTAACTTTATAGAAGAGTAGAGTCATTTAAAAAAGACCAAACGTGAGACTTCTGTTATTCCTCTTGTGGAAGATCTAATTGTTGAAGATAAACGTGGCGTTTCGGTTCCCACCGCTTCTGTTCCGGAAGGTATGCGCACATTTGGATAACTAATCTCCCCTTTCTTCCCTTGGAGACTGTTCTGGGCTCGGAATTTCTTGTTTAGATCATGAATCAGACGTCAGAGGAGAACTGGAGAGTCTCCTTTAGGTACTTGGCGGAGGCAGGACATGTTTCCATATATAGCTGGAAAACCTTTGTCGCCCATTCTGGCTTGAGAGAATGTTGCTAAAAGCTCATTCCTGAGTTCTTTTTTTTTTTTTTAAAGCTGGGGAACAGCAGCGGGCACTGACAGTTTGTGCCTGGAAGAGCTAAGATTTGTCCAGCACCGAGGACTGGCTGTGTGTGCTGAGGACCCTTCCTATGTCCGGTCACTCCGTTCACAGCACCCACATGTGGGTGGCAGTTGTTGACTCCTTCCTGGCCCACTGCCTGCTCATGGCCTCAGGACCCCGCGGGCAGCCTTTGCAGCAATGACGCAGGGCAGTGCCTAATGTCCCGAGTCATAGGCAGAGGCTCCTCATTTACTCTCCGAGGAGAAGGTCTGTTAGCAGGGCTCCCTCTCTGACAGGACATTTGGAATTTTGGATGGTGGCCTGGAAGTTTGGAGAGTGGAGTTCTCCAGGGAAAAGTTGTGTGGGTAGCAGCCAGCTTAGAAAGTTTATGCTGTCTGCGCTTTGATAGGGGTCATGTGATGGAGGAAATGTTCTTTGGGAAAATGAAAAAGCCAGCAGACCTTCAATTCTGGCTTCGCACATACTGCGACCTCCCGGCACCAGAGCAGGGAAACGAGATGGAGCTCCCCTTGCCCCAGTCCTTCCAGCTCCACCCATTACAGTGCCGCTGGGCTGTCAGGCTCCCCTTCAAGTCCCAGGGAAACACACCGCATTTGAATCTTCACCCTCGATTGAAGGATAGAACTTTGGTCAAGTTAATCTGTCTCTTTGGACTTGTTTTCCTCATCTGTGAAGGAGAGTTAGCAATGCCTGCTGCACAGGGTTTCAGTGGGGGATTAAATGAGATTAGATGGGTTAATGTATATAAAGTGGTTGACAGATCTTCTGGGGAAAGCAAGTATTTTGAGTCATAAGAGCATGGACTTTGGAATCATTCACATTTGGGTTCTACCCCATTCTGGTCTTTCCTAGTCGCATGATCTCTCACTAAACTGCCCACACGTTCATGCTCTGTGATCCTCAACTTCATTCTGTGCCAAACGGAATCATCCTCAGAGGGCGGTTTCAGGGTTTAAGTGGACCATCTTGCCCCCCGTGGGCAGCAGTTAGTAGGCACTCAACAAACGGTAGCCCCATTTCTCACTCCCTCTCCAAGGCCTTTCCCAAGCCCCCTCCACCCCACCGCTCCTTGGACACCGCTCCTTTTCTTGCCCTTTCAGTGTTCGCTTGTTTGTTTTTGTTTATAACCATCCTTCATTTCGTTTTGCTTCTCAGGTGTATCTGCCTCTTCTCTACTTGATGGCGTAACTTGGAAATAAAGTCTTCGTCTCTTTGTTCTAATTGGCCTCGCACATTGAACTGCTATTCGTTTTCCCCAACAACCTGGAAAAATTTCCTTAAATTCTTTTTAACTTGAACTCCAGGTTAATTCAGAGTTAATTTCTGAATCTTTTCCGCTCAACTCAAATGTCCTGCAATAAATTACTGGAGAAGTAAATAGCTTTGTGGTCAGCGTAATGCATATTACATTTGGTAGTTACTTCAGAGGCCAATACCTTTGTGTCCTCATTGTTTCTGGGCAGGTTGTAAAGAGAAGCTAGAATAAGTAAAGACTATACAGAAATGAAAGCTTTACACTTTGATATAAAAATTAATGGACATAATGTTCACTTAAAACTATCTAAATTTGCATACACTGTAAAATGAATCATGATTCAGAATTTTGGGTGCAGTGTACCTTATTTAAAAGCCCCAAGAGCAGACGTATTGATTCAGCCATCTTTCATAGTTTAGCAATTTGTAGCATACCTAAAAAAATCAGATTTTCTTCTGATTAGAAGAAATAGAAAAAACATTAGCTTTCCTTCAGAGATGATAAAGGCTTAGATGCCAATTAGGACTGTGTGGCACAGTACATTTTATTTGCCAGAAGATCATCCATTGCTTGCAGGTATCATGAGTATTAGGTAGGCAGAATTTGGGGTCTGATACTGTGAATCATCCCCCCTTTTCTTTCTCTCTCCAGTATCCTGCTTAATTTGTGTGGAACGCATACTATCCCAAGTCAGGTACCTGAATACGTTTAGATTATAACGTTGATTGGAACAACAGGTTGAGAACAGTTTTCAGTAAATTATTGGGCATTTGCTCAATGACTTGCAACACAGCCTGTGCCTTTTGTCCCAGGCTCCAGAGTCTGCTGTTCTGCCAGAACACACGAGAAGCACTCCAAGCCCCTCCCCTCCCCCTGCAGTCTTTGCATGCATAGCAATCTCGGGAAAGTTGTGCTTGAAGAAAATGGAGAGAGGTGCTACAACGTCGCATACCGTAACACTCCCAGGGTTATTTCCTAATAACCTAAAGGTTATTTCCTTTAAGTCTCATTAAAAATAGATCTGAGTGGCAGCATTGGGCGCTTACAGGAATACTGAATCTATATCTGCTGCTTTAGCTCTCACACGAAGGGGTGGTTGATGAAGAAGGTGCTGTCTGTGAACATTAACTTGGTTTGCTGACTAGGCAAGGAATATTGACCCCCCACCCCCTTTTTTTTTTTTGCTAGACTCAGATTTTGGTTTGAGAAAGGTTCTCTGACTTCAACATTTGCACTGAAATGCATAGAGATAAAGTGATTGGAGCAAAGCTGAAACTGTACGTTTTCGCATAGAGGGTAGAACGTGAAGAGCTTTCCCTCTGGTGTGACTTCATGGATGTCCCACTTTTCCCTTGTGGAGGCAAACGCCTGTGTGAAGACTCGGAAGGCTTTCGTGTATAGTTAATCACGTTTGGTACTCCAAGTGCCACTTTGCCAAGTGAGGGTCCCATACCCTAATGAAGTTGTCATTCTGCTCTTCACCAGTGATACCCAGCGGCAGAAGAGGCTGCTTCACTGTGAAAGCTTTCTTAGCGCACAGTGCACAGTGAATAAAGGCAGCAGCGAGCAGCCGCCCTGTGCAGGGGTGTTGCTGGGCTATTGGCTTATTTTTGATAGATAACAGCTACCAGTAGTTAGGGGTGGGCAAAGGGTTAGCTTCTCCACTACAACCCCCACCAGGATACAATGAGAGTAAGGCTGGACCAAATTCCATCTCTCACACACACACACACACACACACACACACACACACACACACACACACGTGTTTTAGATGTTTTCAGGTAAACATTTATTAGGCAGCTTGTTCTCAAAACTTGATTACGTTGCACGTGTTCAGGGGAGAAATGCTTTGTCCACACATTGCGTGACAGGCTTACCCCAAGGCTGGTAAGACCATAATATTCTAGGGGAGGGTTCAGTTACCTCTTTCCCGGAATCCGCTAAACTTCCAGGTGGACATAGGATTGTTCAGATCAGCCTTCAGTGCCATCGTGGAGGGTGGAGGCCGAGGGTCTCCTAGGTGCCTCTGCCCTTGTCATGCGAGGGCGGGGAGTGTCTCTGTAATATGTTCTCACCAGTTCACGTACCTTGAGTATCACTAATTTTGCCAATGATAGTCCATTCGAACATCCATTATACTAAGTAATAAGCCATTGTTTTTACCTATGAAAGTTCACCTCTAACATCCATTGGACTAAGTAGTAAAGCCTCTGATTATGACCAGAGATAAAGAGATCTGAAGCATTGGTAGTAGCCACTGATATTGTGGCCTTTCTCATTAAATGTTGGCTAACCAGGCCAGGAGTGTGAGCCCCTGATTCAGGTACTTGAGACACTTGAGTGTAGCTTAAGTTAATTCACACATTCATAATGTTCAAGCATTTGAGAGTCAATTATAGACATTGAGTAACGGGATACAAAGAAAAAAGTGAAAATCTGATTTATATTTTTTGTGCAAATGCATAGATCTTATTTGCTTTTGCATTAAAATTTTACGTTGAAACATCTCCTCAGCACATAAAAGAGAGACTGTAAAGTAGCTTTATCCAGCGAGCACCCTGTGTGACTCAGGGTGATTGTTGGTTATTTAATAGACACTTATTGAATACCTACTGTGTGCAGTGGATGCAGAGGTGATGGGCACAGCTCTTGATGTCAGGTCGCTTTTACTGGTTTGGGTAGGTCACCATGCAAGGCAATTAATTGCTGCACAACTTAGGGGGCGCCCTCTGTTACCTGCGAACAGCAGCCCTGAGGTGGTGCCTGGAAGGAAGCAGCACAGTGGCTGAGCAGGGCTTGTTGCTTCCTCCTAAGCAACCTGGGACATGACTCAGCTTGTTGGGATTAAGAGCTGGATAAAGGAGCATTTGTTTAAAACATTGTTAAGGACATGGAACTCTTCCCAAGAAGCCAAACTGCCCTTCAGAGTTCCAGGGAGCCTGCATTCTTATTTGGGCTGCACTCCCAGCTTGCAGTGCAGGTAAGAACGGTCCCGTATTTCTAACGAGATGGAAGTGATTGGAAAACTGGGAGGTCAGCAGGGGCTTAATCATCTAATAATCTGCTAACATTTTTTTTTTTAAATTTGGAAACAATATTGAGTCACGTGATTACAGCTGATCTCAAGGATCATTCAGTATAAAAGTAATGATGTTGTCAACAATGCAAAATGAAGCAGCAGGATTTGTATGTAAACAGATCCATTTTACAGAAAGCCAAGATCTCCAAATCTTATTTCCAGCCTGTATTTAAATGAAGAATGAGTTCAGAAGGGATTTTAAGTGTGAAATATGAAAGAAAGAGGAGAGGTGGTCTGAAGACACTCTTTCCAGGAACTCTGTGGCTAGTGAGAAGTTTTTGCCTAAACTTTAAATTTTACTCTTTAGAACAGTGGTTCTCAACCTTCTGGCCCTTTAAATACAGTTCCTCATGTTGTGGTGACCCCCAACCATAAAATTATTTTCTTTGCTACTTCATAACTGTAATGTTGCTACTCTTATGAATCATAATGTAAATATCTGATATGCAGGATGGTCTTAGGCGACCCCTGTGAAAAGGTCATTTGACTGCCAAAGGGGTCGCGACCCACAGGTTGAGAACTGCTGCTCTAGAAGGAGATTAAAAAAAGAAGGTCCTGGTGACTGAGGACAGGAAGCACGCAGTGAGTGGTCGGTTCTGAGAGTTGCACAGAAACAGGTGGGACGTCTTTCTAAGCCACAGGTGCTCCTCACAGCTGTGGCTGGCTGATGGTGGCTGGCTGATAGTGGCTGGCTGATGGTGGCTGGCTGATCTTGGCTGGCTGTCGAGCCCAATGATGACTCCAAGCCCCACAGCATTCACCTCCGGGCACGACACCCTGTTGGGTCTGAGAAGGCCAATTTAAACTGCATACCAGATACTATGCCAAAATGTTACAGTGAAGGGAAAATCAAGGATGGACTCTGATACCCAGAGCTTAGGAAAATAATTTACACTGAAATGTTATTGCTGAACATACACCTCACTAAAGAAGAAATACAGATGGCAAGCATGTGAAAAGATGCTCAAAATCATTTGTTACAAGGCGATTGCAAAAACAACGTGATACCACTACACATCTTCTAGGATGGCAAATTCCCCTCTCCCCCCCTAATCTGACAATACTAATTGTTGGCAAGAACAGAGCAACAGAAACTCTCATTCATTGCTGGTGGGAGAGAGTCTGGCAGTTTTTTACAAAGTTAAAAATATTGTAGTCTTACCGTACAATGCAGCAATTGCACTCCTGGGCATTTACCAAACTGATTTGAAAACTTATGTGCACATAAAAACCTACATGCGAATGTTTATGGTAGTTTTATTAGTAATTGGCCCAAACTGGAATCAACTAAGATATTAATAGGTCAATGGATAAACACACTGTGGTATATTCATACAAAGAAATATTATTCAGTGATCAAAATAAATGAGCTGCCAAGCCACAAAAAGACATGAGTGAATCTTAAGAGCATATTTCTAAGTGAAAGTCTATGTTCTGTGTGATTCCAGTTATACATCTGGAAAAGGCAAAACTATAGTGGCAGTTAAACTATCAGTGGTTGTCAGGGGAGAGGGGAAAGGATTGAATAGATGAAGCACGGGATTTTTCAGGTTGGTGAAACTATTTTGTATGGCACTGTAATTGTAGATGCATTATACTATGCATTTGTTAAAACCTATAGAACTATATAGCACAAAGAGTGAACTTTAATAAATAAAAATTTAAAACATAATTTAGGAGATCAGGGGTTGCAGGATTGAATGCAGAATGTGATCAACCAATGTGACAATATTAGAAATAAATGAAACAACCTCACCGAAGGGAGTTATGGTAAAAGGTGCTGACCAAAGTCGCCTTGAAAATGAGTGTGTAAGACTAAAGGCAAAAAAACAAACAAACAAAAAAACCCCCACACAAAAAAACATAACCCCCCCCCCCACAAAACTGAACATAAACACTAAACTAGTTAGAAAAGTTGTTTTCCATGGGCACATGGGTTAACAATTCCGAGATGGCCATACATTATACTGGAATTGAACAATTAAATGCATGAGGGGTGGATGGTGGGAGCCAGGTCTCTCACTGCTGGAGTGAGAGTTTACATAGAAGCCAGGGGAGGAGGCTAGAATAATCCGTGGGCTCTTAGGCAAGCCTCTTAACCTTTGATTTCCTCAGGTGTGAAATGAGGGTAATAATAATGCCTATGTCAGGAGGTCATGTGACAGTTAAATAAAATCATGTATGCCATCCCTTGACACAACTTAATAACAACTGGTTTCTTGTTTATCTTTTGGTCATTTTGGTGCTGTAACTTAAAATATCCCAGTGGTCCCCAAATTATACATTTGGATATAAGATACTGAGCACAGTGCTGTTCAGATTAGTTAGTACAGCTGTTCCTAAATGGTGGTGTCCTAGTGACAGCTGCTCCACAGACGGTCTCGGATGCTCCCGGGCAGGCTCGCTTGTATCATCTCTCTCTCTCTGGCGCTTTTGATGCTGTGTGGTTGGTGACACATTGCCCAAAGAGACAAAGCATGTTAACATGGAAAAGTCCTAACAGGAAAGATTGGGGTAAAAAACAAATAAATAAACCTGTTCCTTTGCTTAGGGAAGTAAAATGGCAGTACAAGATCCAGAAGTGGGCTCAGCCCATGCTTGGCACATTCTGATGCTCTCTGTTCAAATCTCACCACTTATTTCTGAGTTTCCACTGCAGACCTGAGGGCTACTCTGCCCTCTCCCCCGGGGGTGGTTGGGGGCTCCATAGCACTGCTGTCCTGATAGTGAGTCTACTCCATATACTCCTTAGAGGTATAAAAACATCACCGGAGCCCACTGAAGTTTGACAAGTTATTTGCTGACATGCTGTCAAGAGGAAGTTCACACACATTAGAGAGGAACACATGAGGGTTCATAAAGCGGAGAGAGAAAACAGGCCCCTCAAAGGCAAACCAAATGCCTTAAAGGGCAAACAGCATAGTTTGAATACAGTGAATGATGGCCTCCAAAATGAGATTGGATTTAATTCAGAACGTGTTTGGAATACAGAAAAGAAGATGATGTACTATGAAAGAAGTGACTTTAAATATTAGATACATAAGAGCATTTGAAACAACTGAGCCAAAAAATTAGACCATTGTCTACAAGAGATCATAATGAGAAGAGACTAATGACAAAGAAGTGGAAAGGGTTTGGCAGGCGGCTCTTCTGTAGGCACTGAGGAGGTCTCAGTGAATGAGTGAGTGAGTGCATAGGAAAATTACAGTTTAAATACAGCTAATAGGCCATTAACATTTGTGATGGATGTCCTTGGACTTTTCTAATTATCAGAGTAGCATATGCTTTCCTTTGTTAAATACAGACTTGAGAATATGTGGGTCCAACTTTTTCCTTGGCTGTGCGTGACTCCAACAAACCAACCTTGCATTCTCAATGTCATATTTGTGATCTCACAGAATTATAAATCACTGCATTGCAGAGCTTACAGCTCATTCCCAAATACTGGACGCTAAAAATGTTCAATCGTGGAAAGCCAGGAGACTACTGTATTCACTTGGGGAGAAATTCCTTCCCAGAAGCTGAACGTGGAAGACTGATTAAGTAATCCACTGGCCAGAACTGAACCACCCCACCCAAAACTCAAGCTGATTTTTTTAACTAACTGGTTTTTAAAACTACCCCAACACATTTCCCAACATGTTCTTATAGCATACAAACAAACCCACCACAACTAAGAAGAATTTATCTTTTTACTTTATTACCCAAGTGTATACAGATTTTTTCCTAAATACCTAATCATTTTCCGTGTGGATTATTGATAACTCAGAAATAAGTGGTGAGATTTGAACAGAGAGCACCAGAATGTGCCAAGCACGGGCTGAGCCCACCTCTGGATCTTGTACTGACATTTTACTTCCCTAAGCAAAGGAACAGGTTTATTTATTTGTTTTTTACCCCAATCTTTTCTGTGAAGACCTTCCCATGTTAACATGCTTTGTCTCTTTGTGCAATGTTTCCTAAGTGTCAGCCATTCACAGCTATTCACTATCATGTATTTTTTTTTGTAATAAGCCTTCAAAGTCAGATTGTAATTTACTTGATCTTAAAAATTCTTTTTAATTTAAATATATTCATACGAAGTTCCTCTAATTACCATAGAAAAACTCACTATCGATTGCTATAAATGTAAATAAGATGGAACATCTTTTTGGATTTTCTACTCTTAGCCTGTGCACTTCCTGAACCTGAGCCGATTCTCTTTTTCTGAAACAGGAGGGCAGGAAATGTTCTGGTTATCAGTTGCTGCAAACAAACCACCCAAAATGTAGTGACTTAAAATAACACTTTCTTACTATCTCTCCTGGGTTTGTGGGTTGACTTGGGGTCTGGTGGTTCTCACTTGGGGTCGCTGTGCTGTTCTGTGAGCCGCCGGGGCAGGAGTCACCTGCAGGCTCGATGGGCTGGATGCCACGAGGTTTCTCACGCTGCTGGGCAGTGGATGCTGACGTTCACCGGGACTTCCCGAGGGACTGCCGACGGCGGTGCCTGCACCGTGCTTCTTCAGGTGCCCTGTCCTCCTCACACATGGCAGCTGGTTTCCGAGCCTACGTGTTCGAAGAGGTCTGGATGGACACTGTGGGGCTTCTGATGACCTCGCCTCTGAAGTCCCATCATGTCTCTCCCTTTCTATTGGCTAAGGGGCCACTGAGGCCAGTCCAGGTTCCAGGAGGAGAATGGCCAGGGAGTTGTGGTCACCTTAGTCTACTCCAGCTTCGGTTAGAGTTGTAGTAAAGACTAGCTCCAAGCTTTGATGTGCTCCGGGATGCAGTCAGGAAGATGGAAGGAACGGAAGGGGCATGGCTTTCTCGCGGTGGAACTGACTTATTTAATTCTGTCTCTGTTCACCACTTACCCTCATCTCGGTGCTGCCAGTGGTGGCAAGCCCCTCCTCAGCATATTCACCCTCTTCTTTGTTGCCTTTGGGGTTTCGAGTGTTAATTTGCCTGTTATGTTCTCATGTTCTCGTTCTGAGGGTTGCCTTCTGCCTTTTGCTAATGCTGGCAATACAAATAAGAAACCAAAATGCCAAAGGGAGCATTGTAACAAACACAATGATCTTCCAGGGCACACAGCCAGGTATTGGATAAGCCAGGTCAGAGGGCATCTACACAAAAATTCTGGGGAAATGGCCACCCTGGTTCCAGATTTAGAAACTTCTCTGGCTCCTTTGGAGGCCTGCGCGGGAGGAGGGGTTCTCAGCAGACAACTTTCTTCATGAGTCAGATTTCTCATTCGAATGTGTGTGGGTGAGGTAGTAACGTTTTCCCCACAGGCTGGATGGCGTGGTTCTGTTTCTAAGATGAAATTATTTGAGTATCAATGTCTGTAAGTTTTATGGAAAAATGTAAGGTGATATGGTTTGTTGGTAATACTTATAGTTAGCATTAATGAAGTTATGACAAGCTCATGTGAAAATTGATAAAGAAATATGGTGTAGTTTTTTTCGCTTTTAGAAAAAGCACAAAGACGGAACTTTTTTGGACATAGGCACACAATATTAAACTTAGATTTGGAACCAAAGTCTATTTTAATTGAAATATGATGGCCTGAAATTTTTTTGAACTGGTATATTGCTTTAGATAATCATCTTATTATGCGTATATATTTCAATTAAAGGTATACAGTTTCAGAACCTTTCTTCATACAAGGATCATTTTTTCCCCTTTAGATGTGCTTAATACATTGTGTTGTGGATAAACATGCAGAATGATATATTAGCCCTTCATTTTGGACAAAGCACATTATCACTCAACATAAATGACTTACCTGTCAAGGTTAAATCTCCTTGACTCTGTACTCAGTGGCTTTAAGCAAACAAATGTTGCATATCTGGTAGTCAGCCCTAACTGTGAAGAGCTGTTTGCAATACAGAAACTCCTTCTTGATCCCATTAGATTTTAAAAGAGGCAAGATAGATATTAGCCAGTGTTTGGAATATGTTTTGGATAAGTATTGAGGTGTTCTGAGCGGAGTCCATGCTGACATTATTGTCACTGGTACAGTTTTTAGCTCTGAAGATTTCTGAAATGGATTATTTTTTGAAAGCATTGCTAACACAGCCAGGGACCTGTTCCCTCTCTCGCTCTCTGACTTACACTAGATCCCACAATTTAAAAAGTACTTATGAGAACACTGATGAAATGTTAATGATGCAAGTGTATCTTTCATTTTGTGTGTGTATTAAATCACTGATGAGTCACACTATCTCTACTTTTGCTTACTTTCAAGATTAAATTCAGCTACAAAGATGATATTTATAAAGAGTGGTTAATAACTCAGATGTTACAATAAAAATGAAATAACAAGATCCACAATTACGTACACATCTGGGTACAACAATGTACAAATAAACATACCTAGAAAAATGTCTGGAGAAAATATACTAGCATGTCAATAATTATCGTCTTAATAGGTTTGGATAGTCTTTTTCCCTTTGGTGATTTTTAAAAAACTTTTATTGTTAACTTTTCTAGAATGAAAGTATTTTAGCATGGGCATGTGTCCAATAACTAAAGAAAATCCTGTAAAGGCTAGTGTTTATGCTTCAGCTGAATTGTTAGTTTTTAAATTATATTCATGAGTAAACAAAGTTTCTAGGTCAGCTGTTTTCTGGTTTATTTGTGCCACAGTGACATTTATTATATAGGGCTCTCCCCCGCTTTGGTTTTATTTATTCATATTAATGGTCTTGTAAGCACTTCAGGTGGGGACGGCTCCACCTCTCTGGTGATGAGGCAGTATGTTCCTCTGCTGCTGAATGGAGAGACCTCCCTCCTCTGCTCTTTGCTGGGCAGCCCAGCAGCCTCCATTCTTCACTTGGAAGTGCCGGCAGCTCTATCGATAACAGGGCAGCAGGAGTGGCCTGGCCCATGTCTGTGACTCACACTCCCTGGGATACTAGCAGGAATCCCTTCCCCTTCTGTCAGCTCTCTGAAGCTTCAGGAGTTAGGTGGAAGGGAGATGAGTGACTAAGAGGGTCTTTTGTAGGAATAATTGAGAGCTGGGCACTTGTATATTTTGATTTTAGGATAGAGGACAGGCAAGCTCTACATATGGACTCTGGGCCGGTGGGGGTTCTCATGAATGATCGTGTAAAAGGGTGAAACAGTGCTAAGTAATCAGCAAAGTGAGTGTACAGGAGACTTTGTACTGCGTCCCTTTCAGCCTTCTCATTCTTGGACTTGCATCGTCTCTCACCCTTTCTCTACTCTACCAGTGAGGTGGTAGAATCTACTCTATTAGTGTGAGGTGATAGAATCTATCAGTGTAAGACAGTAGAATCTACTCTACCAGTGTGAGGTGGTAGAATCTACTCTACCAATGTGAGGTGGTAGAATCTATCAGTGTGAGGCGGTAGAATTTATTAGTGTGAGATGGTAGAATCTACTCTACCAGTGAGAGATGGTAGAATCTACTCTACCAGTGTGAGGTGGTAGAATCTATCAGTGTGAAGCGATAGAATCTACTCTATTAGTGTGAGGTGGTGGAATCTATCAGTGTGAGGCGGTAGAATCTACTCTATATTAGTGTGAGATGGTAGAATCTACTCTACCAGTGTGAGGTGGTAGAACGATGGGGAGAAAACAGTGCCCTTAATACCAGTTCGTTTATCGAATTAAACATTGCATAAATTCAAGTTGTTCTGTTGCCATTTTTTCTCCTGTGAAAAATATCTCATTAAGTCATTCCCATGGGGTGAAGCTGCATGGAAGAGTGTGCAGCAGTCTGTGCAAATGACTGCTCGTCATAGACATTCTGGAGTAAAAGGAAATTCCATCGCCACTGCTCTGCACGACTGCAAACACTCTCCGTTATTGAAGTGGTTTGAAATGGAATACGTGCCTTTTGGGTTCTTTCAACAAGATTATGCTTTTGTAAGAGAAGATAGTGGCCTTTTAGCCTCTATGATTCACCACATATCCCAACCTCCCATTTTAAAGAGATGCTTTAGAAAATATCAGTCAAGGAGGAACTTCAATTACTACATTGCTTCAAGGCACCATGCAATTTTGGGCATTTGAATCCCTGCTCCCACCGATCTGATCTTCACAGAATGGAACACATGCAAATGATAGGACTGGATGCAACCTCAAATGCTCTGCAGTCAAGCTGTTTGGTGCAATGTCTTGAGGGAAAGATGTTTGGGTTCTTTTATATTTGATGACTTTGAATATGTGACAATTAAGGGGTTAAAATGAAATATCTGGGTCTTTTATTTTCCTTCTTAATAATTTATTGTGCAAAGATACCTCATTTTTTTTTACCGTACCTTTTTCTTTGGCACTTCTAATTTCCTTGTAAGAGTGGGAAAAGTGATAGATGTTCATACATCTTTAGTCCACTGATTTGTATCAAACAATTGCTTTTAGCAGTGGTCAGGCCCGATGAGCTATGAAGTACCAATGTTACTTCATCGTCCAGTAGGTCATCTGCCTCCACAATTGTCAGAGAGCCATTCAGCAATGGCCAGGACACATCTTGAGGGGCACGCTTGCAATTTTTAAAAATTGCATTTCGATTTCCCAGTTCTTACATAAGGAGGAGACCAGTGCTATCAAAATTGTTCTCTTTATCTGGAATATGTTTCCTGTATCTTCTATTATCTCCTTTCCTATAGAGACAGTTTCCCGAATGACATAGAAAGTTGCTCTTTAGGATATTCATGCCTGTTTTTGGATCAAAGCTCTAAGTGAACAGGGGCTGTGCACAGCAGAACGGTGAGGATGGTTGGCTGGAGGATGGCAGGGAAGGTGAGTGAGAGGTTTGGGCCAAGTACGTTTTGTGCTTGCTTTTTTCAATTCCACATGAGTGAATTCTGGCTGGAGTAAAAACAAGGACTACTTGGACAGGGGAAGGGTAGGGGAAGGGTCTCAGAAGGGAAGATGGAGACTAAGCCGCGTCTATTGCCAGCAGGGCCAAGACCAGGCTATCTTTGTCCCTATAAACATGTGTAGGTCTGGCAGGTGGAGGTCATTTTCTTCCTACATTTTCTTGTTGCCTGGCCCACCTTAGAGCAGCAGTCTAGAATTTTTGCTGTAATTTGTAAGACTCTGAGGACATTTCATGTTGTTTTTGTTTTTTTGAAGAGAATACAGTCATTGACCTGGACTGGAATTACAGGGGGACCCAGCTGTTGTTGTGGGAAACAATTTACAAGGCAGACTACACTGGCTGGTCCTTAATTACATCACTAATTTCTCCATCCAAATTGCACGCATTCTTTTCCCTTTCCTGGCAGAAGCTACCGTACCTTTTCACAGATGGTCTGGTGGCTTTCCGTCTTCCTGTTGAGAGGCGGCCTTACTGAGTAGCATTTCACAGCCATTAGAACAGACCCTAGTCCTCCTCCAGCGAACCTGTCTACCAACAAACCAACCGACCAACCCACCAGCTGATCTCTTTACCATAGGAGAGTGCCCTTTGTTTACTTAAATTCAGTGTGAAGCATCAGTGTTGTTATTACTACAAGCTCAGCTGAACATGAAAGGGGGAATGGAGAGGCCAAAGGAGTTGGGAGAGGAAATTAAAACCGGAGGCTGTGGATTTTTACAAACTTTACATATGTATTCCCACTTTTGTTTAGGGCTAGACTGTCAAATATTTTTCATGGATCAGGAATGGCCTACTTTAGAAGAAATTCTCTGGAATAGCAAATAAGTAAGACATGGTGTGGCTAAAGGACCCAAAGAACTAGCATTTTCTCTGGTTTCGGTTTCTGTGCTGCTCCCCACACTTTCTCCGTTCAGCCATTACTACTTATAAGGATTGCAGGGCCCCCTGTTACCAGCTGCCTATTCCACAGAGTTACCCTCCAGGACATGTGGCTAGAGTCAGCACTGAGCCTGTGGAAGGAGGGGGTGCGGGAACCTGGGGGTTTTCTTCAGCTTTTGATGGTTTAGGAATTGCAATTCCAGGACATCTCTGCTGCCCTGGACACAGTTATTCCCCATGTCTAGGTACTGATGCTTTCTTGTAACTCATTGTGTGTGTGTGTGAAAAGATGGTTTTAATTTAGTTTAAGAGCTCTTCCTTAGTCACCTACTACAAGTAAGATACTTCCAGGTATTGCAGGGGTTCAAAGTGAGGCTGGGCTGTGGCCTTGAGTTAATATTGAAGAGGGAGCGATGGGGCTCGGGATGGTGCAGACCTAGAAGACAGGAGTCTAAGCCCTTCACTGTGCATGCTGATAGGGGAGGTCACATTCAAGGGGGAAGGCACCTTGCTCAGCGCTGCTGGTTGGGCTTGGCTTTCTCCTTCTTCAGTGAGGCTTAGGGCCAATGTATAAAAAGTGAGACATTAATGAAGAAAATATTTAAAGTATCCGCTCCTAGAAACAAAGCATATATGAGTGAAGCAGTTACTGGTTCGCTGCTTTTTAAAAGGCTTGTGACTTCCTAGTCAATTCTTGACTATTCAAGAGTTCATTATCTAGTGGGAGAATTATCTAAGTTGCTCTCTTTTTCTCCATTTATTTTTGCCTTTCATCTGATTTTTGTGTGTCTATATATTAATTTCTCCATAGCCAGTAGAAAGGAAAATAAAAATATGAATTGCAAATCTTTAGAAGGATGGGTGAAGAAAAAGCTCTGATGTTTGGGCAAATGAGGGTGATTGGTGAATTGGTCATTTGTTCTGCTTCATCATCATTATGGCTAATGACTGATGGGAGTTCATGGACCTGGACCTGCTGCTGAGTGACTTAGGTCAAGGTGTGTCTTGGTCAAGAGTGGGAGGAAGGTTCTTGATATTCGTAGTTTTTCCTTATTTTTATATATTGTCCTGAACTATGGCCTGCATTGTGCAGTGATTTTGTAAAGCCTTTATGCTTTCTTTTTGCATACAGTATTTACATCTCTGAGCCTAAAATCAACTTTCTGCAAGAGTAAGCCGGGTTAAAAATGGTTATAGTCGCAGAGGTACATGATGTGAGATGCTCCCAGAAATCGGTAAGGCAAATATTGTAAGAGCATTTTGGTTCAGCAGACTTAACTCTAATGCATCTCAGCTAATTAGAGTGTATGACAACTGTCATTCCATATTAGTGGCTATAGTTAAATGATGAGTACTTTAAAATGAATGTAGTTCCTTCTCTTATCTCAGGAAAATGGTTTGGTTTGCCAGCAAGTGGTTTGTTGTTAGGATTCCTTCTAGGCTATAAATGGACAGGAAACTATCTTCCAAGGAATTTTTTTCTTGAGCTCTTTTAAAAGTAGAGTGAGGAAGGGATCCTATGGTGAAATGTCTAATGGTTCCTAAGCCCACTTTCAGTGAGTTCATGGAAGGTTATTAATGTGCAGCTGTAGTGGGGAAGTTCATTAGAGCCAAGGAGGAAATTACCATTCATGCTCTTGACCTTGTGAAGGCAGCATCATCACACACCCACACCCACACCCACACCCACACCCACACCCACATCCACATCCACATCCACAAGGCCTTCCCTGTAACCACAGCAATCAAATCAGGAGGTTTCTCTTTCTCTTTCCCTCTTATACTCAAAAGCACAATTAAGAAGTTTGACGCTATTTGAATGAGAGGCATACGTGTAAGTTCTGACCTCTGCATAAAGTTTTGTAAGCCCGTTTCTTTCCTTGTCTCAATTCTCTCACCAGCTACTTCTGTGGATTGTGGTCACCAAGCACCCTGTGATGTTCTTTCTCTGCTATATCAGCCTCTCAATGTAGATGGATAAAGACATTTTGGAAATAAACTTTAGACATGGAATTTTGAAAACAAACACAAACTACACACAGTTACAATGAAAGATTAAATAGAAGTTAATCAGGTGTTTGATATTAAGGATTAAAAAGCTTAAAATTAATTAGTTCCCAAAGAGGCTATAAAATAAAACCAAAGGAAAGATAAAAATATGATTTTTCTTTTCCATGGAGAGATATGACTGACTTGGGGCTCATACTGTCCCCTAAGTATTTCAGATGGTATTTGTTTTTGTCTTTTTCCATTTATTTTATTTTTTTTAGAGAGAGTGGAAGGGAGGGGGAGAGGCAGAGAGAGAAACACTGATGTGAGAAAGACTCACATCGATTGGTTGCCTCTCACCAGGGCCGGGGATTGAGCCTGCAACCAAGGTACATGCCCTTGATGGGAATTAAACCCAGGACCCTTCAGTCTACAGGCCGACGCTCTATCCACTGAGCCAAACCAGCTAGGGCTCAGACAGTATTTGGATGGCTGTGTTGCTTTGCACTTTGCCCTTGGAATGGGCTGGGCAATGATTCCAAGGTTGGTGATGAATAGAGAGGTCACTTCCCAATGACCCTGGAACAGACTTATACCTTCAACTCAGATGTGACAGCTTCATGTTTGTGTGTCACAGATATCTCAAATTTTACATTTAAATTTCTTGATCTTCCCATAGAAATATGCTTCTCTTCTGGTCTTCAGAATATTTCTGTCTTCTTAGAATTTTGGGATCCACCTTTGACACCTCCCTCTACATTCAGTGGGTCACAGTGTCACGCTGTTCTTCCTTTCTTCCTTCCATCTCTACCTGGCCACTGCCATGTACCTGCACAGGTGTAGTAACCTATCTGATCTCGTAATGTCCATGTTTTGCTTCCCTCAGACTCTTCTCACACAGAGGTTAGAATGTGATACAAGCTTATACTGTGTAGTGTGTCTCGGGCTAGAATGTCTGAGACAAGATCGACGCCAGCCCTCTCGCAGGTGACAGCTCAGCTAGGCAGCAGGTCCTCACTGCTTGGGCTGTTCTCTTCTCCTCCAAACATGGTTTCTGTCTTGGGCCCTGAACTTCATTTGTCCCATTTCCCACTAACAGATAGGAAGGACGGGGCCGAGGTCTGAGTGATCTGGGTGGGATGGAGCATTGCTAGTTTCCAAAGGCTCCCAGGTGACCTAAATGTGTAGCCAGGTTTGAACACCACTGTGCTATGGATGTGGGTCTTAAACTGTTTAAATGAAAGCATATTTCTACCTTTCTCTACATTTCTTCTTTGAAAATTCATGAGAAACACTTTGTTTTAGGAAAGATGTATATCCAATTAAGTAGAATTCAGGCCTAAAATAAGAGCTAAACACTTGCAAGGTTGCATAGTTTCAAACGTCAAGTCTGGGTTTGGTGATGCTATTTTGCATGTGACTTACAGTGTTTTGGTGCTTCATGAAAATAAATGAAAGGAACTTGGGCCTGTCACTCAGAGAGCAAATGAAGTAACTGACACTTTAATGATTAAGTTGACTAAAATGCCATAATTTTTAGTGAGGAGATTTCTTGATTAAAAAAAAAGATGTGTTTTTAGCTTTCAGAAGGAGACTAGATTTTGCTTTCCAGATGATATAAAAATCTGATAGAAATCCATTGATTTAATCAAGCCGATTTCTGTGTTTTGAAATACTAGTAAAGCCACTCATCTGGCATTTTTCATTAAGTCTTGACAACAGCTGGCTGCCTCCCAGAATGCGGTATCGTGTCAGAGATTATTTTATAAAGGCCTGGGTCAGCTGGCATTGTATTTACTTAAACTGATTGTGTGTACATTTCTTCACTCTCTGGGCTGAAAAGAATGCTGAACTTGAGGAAACAGTATTGTTTCAACCACAAAAGACCATTTCTACTCCGCTATGTTCCACCTGGGAACACTGTCTTTCCTGTTGGGCCTAAATAGTATATTTTATTTCAATTGTTTTAGCAAGTTATTTTTAAATACTGTGACATATTTTGACTGAATTATGTGGCTGTAATGAAGTGATTTAGAAGCAGTATTTAAGATCAGAATAGCATCGTTTAAACTACATAAGTATACATATCTAGGAGAGTAGCTGATTTTATTTGTCCTTTCTGTTGATTTCTGACATAGAGATTTGAGTGCGTGAGCTTTTAACTTAAACACACACACACACACACACACACACACACACACATAATTATTACACCTCTCTATTAAGCAATCACTTTTTAAAGTTGTGGAGTACCCATGTCTTGCTGAAAGTTCCGGAATTCTAAGGGCTGAGATTAGACTAGACAGAAATATATCGCTAAGTTCAGATATTTTATTTAAAAATATCCAAGATTGCAGCACTAGAAGTTTACTAGCAAAGTACCCAAAGGAGGAACCAAACTAGGTGTTTTCCTTCTATTCAAGCTAAGGACTGAGATGGGACACAAGTGCCCACGTGGACTGAAGTAATAATTTTCTCAGTGAAGGGAGTGAACTGCTTTTGGTTAAAAATCGATTGTATGGTGATGGCTGGTAGGTAGACTTACAGTGGTGAACACTGTGTAGTATATTTACTTGAAATACATACTATCATGTGGGCCAATTTTACAGTAAGAAAATTAAAAAATGTATTGAATAAAAAAGAATTGATTAAATAAAAGAAATGAGGTTTTGTGCTTTGATTTTAACCATTTTTACCATGGAACCAGAAGGTGAGATTTGTTCAGCACTTAGTGCTGCTGTAATTCCCAGTTACTGTGTGGGTTACCAGCCCTCACGATGTTACGTTTTCTCCCTCTTCCTTCCTTAGTTGGGAGAAAATAACAAAACCTCATAGATATGTCTCATTGCAAACTTTACATTGTGGCCTCACTGGGACCTTCAATAATGTTTGGAATTTTATTTATTTATTTGTATCTTGGGGATCCCTGTCCTGTGGCTTCCAAACTTAGCTACTTGCAGAGGTCCCCTGGTTAAAAATGGAACCCCCAGTTTTGTCCTGGACCTATTGAGTCAGGGTTTCTGAGGATGGGGCTGGGGAAATCTTTCTGGGTGCTTCTTGGTGAGGTCAGCCTTTCCCTCGTCCAGGGAATGGTCTCCGGGTGCCCCTGGCAATCCACCCTTGGAGACGGACGCTTCTCAATTCCATCCACATTTTTAAGTTCCCTGTCCTAACTTTCCCCTTAGAAAATGATGGGGTCCTTTCTTTTACCCCAAAACTAAAACCACCCACGAAATATCCTTTATATTCCCTTTTGTTGACCTCAGAAGTGTCTCCAGAGAGTTATCATCTTTCTTTGAATTTCACAGGAAAAGGGTCCTGGTCAGAGAGTAAACTCCACTTCTGCCTTTCAGTTTATCCATTTCCATCTTTAGTTCCCTTCATATTACCACGTAAACATCCCCCCATTTTTTAAAGTTCATCTCTTTTCTTAGCCTTTGGACAACCCAGATTTCCCCTATTGGGAAAATTCTTCCTCTTATAACCCTGCTGCCATTGAAGTTCTCAGTCTCCTCCCCACCAAACTTCCAGAGAGAATGATTTATTTCTCCTTTACCAGTAAGTTTTGTGACTCTTATTCTTCCCACTCTAAACTTACCCCTTCAGTAATTTTCTCTAATTATGAAATCAATTTTCTTTTCTAGCAGTTAGATTGGTGTTTCCAAGCAGGATATAAAAAGTATGAGTACTGTGAAAAGAAAAGGCTTTTCTTCATCTTCAGAAAATAAAATTAAAACTATACAGAGGATGCATGGATTTTCTCTAATATGAACATTTAATGAGTAAACATGGTTGCCCCAGTAAAGATTCGGGCCTCCCCCCAAAGATAAGGTGAGAAGACAAATCTGTCCCGATTTTTCGCTGACATGCTCTTCACAGGTTCTGTGTAATGGTCCGTAACTAGGTAAGGCGTAGATTTTGGTATCCAAGGATGAATACTCAGGTAGTTTATTGCAAGAGGTTTTAACCAGACCTCTCCTAATTTGGAAAAAGTTTCTGTTGCTATAATGTGGGAATCCATTTATTACTAGAATATCAGAAAATTTCCACATTCTCTGGAGTTGCTCACAATGTATAAACTTTTATTTTTATTTCTTAATTTATTTTGTATTTCTTACTTTCTTAAATTAAAAAAGTATGATGAAAGTATTCTATGAAAATGATTATCAACTAGTTCTATAAAGCATATAAAAGCCCCCAATGTATTTTAAAAAAATCTTTATTGTTGAAAGTATTACATATGTTCCCTTTTTCTCCCCATTGACCCTTTCGAGCCGCCCCCGCTTTCCCCCCAACCCCATCCCAGGCCTTCCCCACCCCAGGCCTTCCCCACCCTATTGTCTGTGTCCATGGGTTACCAAATATTCTCTCTTTTCTCACTGCCTTGTCCCACTTACTAGTAGAACCATTTCATTTTTTATTCAATTAACATTTATTACACAATTACCATGTGCCAACTGTTCTAGGTGCTGGGAATGCCATTACCTCTCCCTTTTGTTTCCTAAATCCACGGCCTCTTCTTTCTTGGTTTATTCCTTTGTTTTGGTGGAGCATATCCTGTAGTGGCTTCTTGAGAAAGGGTGCTTTGGCAATGAATTTTTTAGACTTGGTATGTATGGGTGGACTAATTCAGTGTAGGATGATCAAACAAGTTGGCTAGAATTTTCATTGAGACTCCCCACCCCCAACATCACTATACATAAATCTTTTCTCGTGGGCAGTGTAGTGTCCCCCAGAGAAGAATCCCCAGTTTCCTGCTAGGGGAGTGCAGTCTGAAGCCTTATTTCATCCTCAAAAGTACTTGCCCTCTTTGGTTTCCACTGTGCCTGCCTAGTCTGCAACCTCCATGTTTCCCTTTCTCTGAGGGTAAACCTCAGATTTCTAGTGTCTGGTAAAGGTTAGGACTTGGGAGCTATGGTGTACTGGTAAATGTTTAACAACCAGCTCGCTTGAAAATCAAAACAAAACTGATTTGTAGATTTGCCAATTTCTGTCCTACTCCTGCTATGGTTGATTTCAAGCTACCAATGTGAGGTCACTGCAGAGTGACTCTTGCTGTTAAAAGCCACATGAAGTCCACCAATGATTGAGAGTCTAAAACCCCTTCATTTTAGCAATTGCTCTTATTTTGTCTTCCAAAGTACCCAGTGTCTCCATTTCCTAAGCATTTCCAGGAGCAAATTGGCTCGCTTCTTGTAGTCATTGGCTTGACTTTTCTTCTCCCAGCTCAAATGTTTTCTCCATCTGCTTTCCATTTTCAAATGTTGGATCATAATCACCTCTTCGTTTCGTTGCAGTTGGAGTTTGTGTTTTTGTTTCCTGTTGTCTTTGGGGTTTTAGAATTTTGAGAGAAGAAGCGAGTGAAAACGTCTTTACTTTGCTATCATGATACTGAAAGTGCTAGTCATTTTTCTAAATACCAAAAGTTATAAAATGATAACCTGTTAATAGTATTTTGAATAATCTTGTCTAAATATTTAAAAATCTAATTTATAGTATAATAAGCTGAGAAGTAATTTTTGACTTTGCTGCATAGGCCAAGTTATTCAGTGCGTACACACATTGCAGATCAGGGCATGCTTGGAAATTACAGCGGTGCATGGTAGGATTCTGAACTTAAAAGACGTGAAGGAATATGGGTTACTTGAGAAAGCTACCAAGTTTTGAGTTACCTTGTACTCAACCTTCATAGTTCCTCTATTAGATATTATAGCCATAGACAGGTGCTATTGAGTTCTGAGGTAAGTATTTTGTTGGGAGAGGTTGGGTGAGGGTGGGGATGAAAGCATATTTATTCAATTATCAAATTAGAAATACAGAATGTCCCAATCAAATGTGTGCCCCTTTTAAAAAAGGTGTTAATAGCAAAAACAGCCTGTTGCTCTTTTTATTTTGTGGTGGATGATGATTTTCATCACAGGTTAACACAGTGGTTAAGGCATGGGATCCTCAGTGCTCGCCTCCCAGAGTGTGGCTCTGCCGGTCACTGGTCATGGGACTTTGAGCAAGTTTCTTCACCTCTTGGTGTCTCTGTATTTTCATCTTTAAAATCAGGATCAAATAGAAACTCTTCATAGGCTTATTGTGAGGATTGAGTTCACATGTTAAAGCACTTACGTGAAGCATAATAAATGATCAATAAGTAGTAATTATTAATTGTTACTGTTGTTGGCACTAGCGGTAACAAAATTGGTATTGGTTAAAACCTGTCTACTTTTAAAATGTACATGAGTATCATATTAAAATCATACATAAACACATTTTATTGGAATGTGTTGTAGTATGCGATCCATATTTTGTAGCTTTATAACTCTCCTGACAATTTAACTTAACAGACATAAATTGAGTGTCAATCATATATGATTTTTAGTATGGTAAATACTGAGGTTACAGAGTTCCCAAATGAACTTAATTTGGAAAATAATTAGAACTTTCCTCAACCTTTACACCACAGTGAACTCCAGATGGATCAACGATTTAAACCTTAAAAAAAATAGAGCCCTAGAAGTACTCGTAGTAGATATGGGTGAATACTTAATGCATTTGGAGTAGAGGAAGCTTTTCTCCTTCTTGACATCAAAATAAAAAACCTTAAAGTAAAAGATTGGTACATTTGACTAAATAAAATTTTGACTTCCGATTGAGGGAGGAGTACCCAAAACAAAGTTAAGAGTGAAACACAAACTGGGAAATAATGACAGTACAAACTGGGAATTAGTTGCCAATCAATTGTAAAATGACAGACAACCTAAAAGAAAACTAGAAGCACAGGCCATTCACGGAAAAAGAAATGACAAATGGTATGTAAAGATATGCAAAGGTCCTCACTAAAATGTGAAGCATTTAAATCAAAAGACATTTTTCATTTATTGGGAACGAGGCTGCTGGTGTGGGTGCAGGGCGGGAAGAGACGCCCATGTGAATTTCTCCAGCCGCCAGGCTCGGGAGAATATCTGTTGGGGGTGCAGTTATCTTGGCCAGCCGCCTCCTTATCTCTGCTTTCAAGATACCCTCTTGAGCGCTCTTCCCTGCAGTTGTTTCCTTGGAAAAGTGCCGTGGCAGGTTTTCTGGGATTTAATGGTGCCGGCCATCTGTGCATTAGTCACAGGTAGCAAGTACTTCATATTCAGATGAGCCAAGCATGGGCAACATTTAAAAAGTCTTCCTTCCGAAAAAGCCAGAGTTGGCTGGTGTGTGGCTCTTCCGTGTGTCAATGAGACTTACATACTGTTTTCTGAGGCCGTCTTCTAAAGACCCTGTGCACATCTTTCCCAGGGGCCCTGTGTCTAGAAAACGAAACAAACCCTTGGAGCTTCTGGGGGAGAATGGGACTCGATGGGTTTGTTTGTGGGTTCATTGATTCACTAAATATTTACTGAGTACTTACTGTGTGTCAGATACTATTCTAATCATTGGGGACACAGGAGCGAACATGTTTCCATGGAGCTAAATTTTAGGGGAGTAGACAGACAACAAAATAATTTAAAAAAGAATTTCAAATGGCTGCTATGAAGAAGATAATAAAGAGAAGGCAATAAAAAGGAGAGGGATGGAGGTGTTCAGATAAATAGATTCCTATGCACACACATTAGTACCTCTCAACTTTATTGCTCATCAGAATCACCTGTAGGACTTAATAAAACAGAGATTGCTGGGCCCCTTCCAGAGTTTGTGACTCAGGAGGGGCCTGGGAGTTTACATTTTTAACAAGTTGTCCTGTGCTGCTGCTGCTGCCGCTGCTCTGGAGAAGCACTCAGAGAACCATTGGCATAGGATGCAGGGCGGTCCCAGAAAGCCCTTCAAAGCAGTGGTACTTGGGTAGAGACCTGAGTGATGCGAAGGAGCCAGGGATGTGAAGATGATCAGTGGTGGGTGGGTGGGGTGGGTGAGGTGGAGGGTGGAGGGTGGGAATGAAGAAGGGCTTTGCAGGTAAAGCAGAGAAGCGGTGGTTTGAAGAGAGCAAAGAGGCTAGCGAGGCTGCTGTGTCGTGACTGGAATGGACAGTGGCGGCAGATGAAACCAGGGAGAAAGAGGGAGAGAGGGCAGGTCATGGCAGCCGTGGCTCTCCACTCTGAGAGCACGCTTAAATAAAGCAGTGCTGGCCCCGCCCTGCAGACTCCAATGTCGTGAATCTTCGTGGCACTTCGGACTTGTTACAAGCTCCTGTGGCGATTCTGATGAGCAGCCAAGACTGAGGATGATGGCCACGGCCCTTTGTAGCTGGGGAGGGGTAAGATTTTATTTCAGGGATGATGGGAAGCCATTGAGCAGAGCGGACATGTGTCTGTCTGCTGGAATGAGTTTATAAGGGTAGTTAAGAGGGAATAGGAGGCCAGTTAGAAAATATACCATTTTCCGAGTTAAAAGTGATGTTGGATTAGTGCAGTCGGTGGTGGTGGTGAGAAGCAGGAGGCAGGATGGTGGGTGAGATTTTGAGGTAGAACAGAGAAAGGACTTGCAGACAGGTTGGATATGAGGGATGAGAGAAAGGAGCAGACTCAGCTACTATTCGAGTCACTTTCAGCGTTTCCTAAAAGGCATCTTGGAGTTAACATGTCCAAACTAAAAAATGTTTTTAATTTCTCCCCAAACCTGGGGGCCTGTTGTACCCTGTCCAGCACCTGAACCCAGAGACCCCTGACCACTCAGGAAGGGAGGTGAGACATGACTGATATTCTGAGAAACTGTTTTCTGAGCATGAGCATGAGTGGGGCATTTTTTCAAAGATCGTGTGTTGTGTGGTCACATGGATTTAAACAGGTAAGGATTTATGGATATCAAGTAATTTAAAAAGGTCATTGAACTCAGGAAGGGAAGAAAGTAATGAAAAATTCATTGTTAGCCATATTTTAAACTCCAGATCCAGTGCCTTGAAAATCCGTTTTATACTGCAAACATCAAAGTCAGCATACACGTTTCTGGAGGAAATAATTGCCAGTGCTAATAGGAGATAATTTAAAAAAATTTTAAATATTTCTACTGAATCTGTTTTGCTAAATATTAAGTAGGCAGAATTGTAAGGTAGGAATGTGGTTCATATGTAGACATTGACCTTTTGACTTCACTCTAACAGTTGCTTAACATTCTCCTATAATGAAATTGTTTCTAGTAATAAAATTGCATTGCAAAAACTTCCTAGGTTATCTGAGGCCAAAATTAGACACCTAGAATAACAAAATAATTCTTGCCTGAGGGCTGCTGTAGACGAGAGAAGCTGCTTGTGAAATCATTGTGACCGTATTCTCTCCTGTAGAATGCTGCTAGGAGGTTCATCGTGTTCCAGCTTAGAGTCTGGAGGTGGGAACAAGAGTGGAAATAGTGGGCTGAGACGGTCAGGAGTACAATAATTTGCTTGACTGGAGTAGCTATAAAATTTATGGCTCTAGTTAAGTTTGGTGAAGGTTTATTTACAAAATGAACAAACATACATGCTTTCATACCATGCTGATTGTTGAGATGATAATGGCTTATAAGTACCGGTAGTGTTCTGCCATGGTTGTCTGTTCAGCCTCACCCTCAGCCTTTCTTCTGGGAACAGCGCCCCCTTTCCTTTGGGAATGGCTCGAGCTTCCATTCCCAAGGTGGTTACTGACTCCTTCCTTATATGACCCTGTACCTTCGCTCCTCCCATCCTTTCTCTTACCTGGGCCACAGTGGACTGGCCTGGAGTGGGCATCTGACTCAAGCTGGTCCTTCTCTTGAAATTTTCAAGTGCATTGGGAAAGAGTCAGTTCCTTTTGGCAGCGAGTTCATGAGATGTGAAACCCAGGAGCTTCTGAAGCCAGGTCTGCTGCCCAGGGAAGGAAGACTAGGGAGTGAGTCAGGTCATGGAGAGCATACTTCTGCAGTCTGAATGGCCAGTCCCTTAATAACAGGACACTTTAGTATGCTTCCTGTAGATTTCCATTTTTGCATAATCTCATTTTAGCAGGGTCTGTAACATACCAGAAAGAATCCTGACAAACACACAGGCACTGGATATAGGAAAGATGCTTTCAGTCAAGTCTAGAGGCTGTTGGCAACCAACTAATGCTGAGGTTTATAGCACTCTGAACTGGTTGGACACGACTGAGGAACATGGACTTGTGTCTGTAGAAATCCTATGGATTGAGTGAGTGATTGATTGGCTTGGAGTATACACTTGAGGCTGTTTATTGGCACTCTAGCCAAGTAGTGAAAGTTTGTGTCCTGTCTTAGACCTTCCCAGCCCTGTCAGTACTCTCTTGATGATCAGCTAAAGATTTGATAAATTACTTTTAAGTGCAATTCATTGATAATGGCTCATTTTGTTTCCTGTCCCAGTTAGTACTTACCTTTTAATGCATTAGAGTGAGTTATTTGTGGATTTAAGGTTTGCCATGTGATAGATACTGCTGTTTATTTCATTGAACTCAATCTTCAAGACAATGTTATGAGGTAGAAATTATTATCCTTATTTTACAGGAGAGGAAAACTAAGCACATAGAAGTTAGGCAGCTTGGCTAACTGAGGTCATATGGCTCAGAGGGTATAACCCAGCAGACAGTGAACAGCACTACTTCCTTCAAATTAGGCTCTTGGCCTATTTGAGTTACCTCCTTACCTGCCATTAGGAGGGAAGTGGGCAGTGGTTGCCATGGTAATCCTAGGGACCATAAAGTTTTTAACAGCTCGCCATGCATCAGGATTAACCCAGTTGTGGCAGAGTCTTGCTATCAACCAAGAGTCACTCAACTACACACATAGACTGAGTGAAGGTTGCTTGTCTGCCATTTTGATCAGAGGAGAATTCCTTGGGGTTATTGGGAATTATTAGGTGTTACCTTACGGTGATTCAGAACCTATGGGGCCTCTAAATGACTTCTTATGGTTCTGAGTCCTAGAGGTAGACCAGAAATAGTTCAGACCTGAAACCTTTACAGGGACCACAATAATGCTCTTGCTTACATATTAATATAGCAATAGTCAACATCTCCTCCTTAACTCCATTTTAGAGGCATCTGGGTTAATTAATAGAGTGATATGGTATTGATATTCTCCTACTGAATTGAATTAAATCTGTATGGATTAAAATATTTTCCAAGTGTTTTTAATAACACTGTATATTCCAGAGATTTAAAAAATGTTGTCCTCGCCCTGGCTGGTGTTGCTCAGTGGTTAAAGCATTAGCCCACGGACCTAAAGGTCATGGGTTTGATTCCTGGTAAGGGCATGTACCTGGGTTGCAGGTTTGATCCCCAGCACCGGTCAAGGCTTATGCAGCAGGCAACCAATTGATGTGTCCCTCTCACATCGATATTTCTTTCTCTCTCTCTCTCTCTCTCTCTCTCTCTCTCTCTCTTTCTCTCTCTCTCTACCTCTCCCCCTCTTTCTTTTAAAAAAAAATATATTTTATTGATTTTTTCACAGAGAGGAAGGGAGAGGGATAGAGAGTTAGAAACATCGATCAGCTGCCTCCTGCACACCCCCTACTGGGGATGTTGCCTGCAACCAAGGTACATGCCCTTGACTGGAATCGAACCTGGGACCTTTCAGTCCACAGGCCGATGCTCTATCCACTGATCCAAACCGGTTAGGGCTCCCCTCTTTCTTAACCTCTCCCTCTCCCTCCTTCCCTTCCACTCTCTAAAAATCAACATTAAAAATATTCTTGAGTGAGGATTAACAAAAAAAATTTTTTAAAAAAAGTTGTCCTCTTTTTGCTAGCTTCCTAAGTAGACACTGATGCCATAATGAAATAAAGCCACATGGATCTTGACTGGCGCACAACCCGGAAACCATGCCCACCTCTGTCTTGCCCTGTGTATATGGTCGGGATTTTGTTTTTCTACCTGGGCTGTGACCCAGTATAAAATATGGGACTGACACCCCATCATTGGGGTACATGAGTATTTAGAATTGAAGGCCATGAGAGACGATATGAAGAGAACAGTGGAAAGAAAGCCTTATGCTTTGCTGTACCAGCTGTAGGACCTTGATCCCAATTCCTCTTGGCCTCAGAATGAGGTGACTGAGAGAAATGATCTGCAGGTCTGGTTTCAGCTTAAAACCGGAATTCTCTAATGCCAGATAATTGGAGACTTGTTTGCTGGTGTCTGATCACAAAGCCTTTTGGAAAGAGAAGAAAACCCCACACATTATGTTGCTCACTGTGTTGGGGTAGACTCTGAGGCAGGAAGGCCTGCAGAGAGCCTCAGCTTAGTTTCTCTGATGACTTGCCTCCTGTTTCCTTCAGATGATGGGGAGAGATTGTCATCTCTGGCGTGTGTTAGCATCTGTGGTTTCTTTCATGAGGAAGCATCATAATGGCTGTCAAGAACCACACGGTAATTTAGTAATGCTGTGGCATCATGTAATACCAGTATGTGTGCATCTGAGAATAATAGTTTCAGAAGCACTTGTTTGCTTAAGTATGATTATATTTAGAAAGGAGGTGCTTCGTAAGGGATCGCAGCCCCATACCTCTGTGAGTTTCATGTTTAAGCTCATTAGCAGCAGGGACTGTGTTTGGCATTCTGCCATCTGCACTGGTTCCTTGATCCTTTTCATGGCAATTATGGGAGAATCTCTGACAGGTGATAATGACAAACGTATTGAAAAAAATCTTATCTTTCAGATAAAACAATTGAGAAATGTTTTAAGCATTTGAGAGTGATATGTTGAGAATTACCAAAAATTGGTAACAATTTTGAACTCCAGTGGGCATATCCGTATTCATTTTCTAGGCAGTGTAAATGCTAATTACTATGAGAACATTCCACATTTTAGAAACAGGTATCGCTTTCATGAATCGTTTCCTTCCCATACCTATGCCCATGACCTTATCTTAGGCATTCATCACCACTCTTCTGGATTATTGGAGGAGTCCTCTAGCTTTTCTCCTGGCTCACACTCTCTAAGTACCACCTTGCACCTCATCAGATAGTCCGAACCCAGCTACGATCAGGTCAGAGCCTTCAGAGGCTGCCTGCTGTCCAGCAAGTAAAATCCAAACCTCATCCCGTAACACTGAAGGTCACTGGCGGTCTGGCGGGACTCCAGCCTTGTCTCTCTTCCCTCTCCAGCCAGCACTCTAAGTCCTAGTGGATTTGACTACCTGCATTACTCGGCTGTTCTCTGTTCTTTCCTTCATAGGCATCTGCTGTGTCACTTCTTCATATATTGCTCTCCTTCCATCATAATCAAGTCACACCTGACTGTCCAGGCCTTCTCAGAAGCCAGGTCCTCTGTTATTCTTCCCAATTCACTCTGTGGGAGTAACATTCCCGTCCTCTAACTCTGCTAGAATACTGAAACTCACTTTTAAAAGCATTATGATTGTTCCTTCATGTTATTGTGGTTGCTTGTATATGTATGTTCTTTATGTTACATCCTTTTACTGGATTGTAACTTTGGGGGTAGGGGGTCTTGTCTTTTGTTTTTTGTTTTTATTTTTCCTTTGAACAGTACCTTGTATGGAGTTAGACCTTGGTAACTGCCAGTTGAATGGGCCAGTAGATGAAGGGTTTTGTGGTGAAACCCCTTCCCTTGAAGTTTCTTTCTTTGATCTAGAAATTTCTCACTAATGTGAGATTGGTGAGTTTTGAGTGATCTTGGGTATTTGTAGGTGTGTTCTTCTGCTGTTAGGCTGGTAAATTGCTAACCACTGGTGTTCCAGGCCTGAATCTAGTTCTTGGGTTGCTGGTCCTCTCACCTGTTCTCAGACCATCTCCTCCACAGGGAGCAACCACCCGCCCCCGGCCACCTGCCTCTGTTCACCAAGGGTCAGTCTCCCTTGAGAGGCCCTCATCTGAGTCAGGCGGTACATGGAAGAATGATACTTTCTATGCCTTATTTTGCCTACATCCTTATTTTCTTGGGCACACTCCCTCGCTAAGTCAAATCCTGTAGTAATTGTTGCTTTCCACTACTTTGATTTTTCATTTTTAATTCCTTAATTGTGACACATGGGACCTGCAAAATATTTCCCCTGTTTTTAAGTTGTCCTAAGGCAGATCCACTCTGTTAAAAGACTCCTTTTAACCTTCTCAAGTTCAAATGCAAAGTGATCCCAAGTTTATAATCCAGTTCTTAAATGGTCAGAAATACCACTGTATCTCAGGCCTGTCAATGTTCTCATATGGTTTCCCTCTACTTGCGTGCTGGTTCCTATATTGTTCAGGTTCAGTTTATTAGCTGATAAGTGCTCTCTGGTTAAGAGTTTGGTGGGATAAAAGATTAAAAGTGAGTGAATTGAACTTTCTTTGAGTGGGGTGGGAGGCAGACTGGAATATTCTGTGTGTCCATTATTTCTAGCCTAATTTTTGAAATACTATATGTATATCTTCTTTAGAAATCATCATGAGAATTTGTTAGTGAAAGAATGTTGGATCAAAGCCATTAAGCTAGTGTGAAAATTTAAATCAGTTAATACTGGTTTTTAATAACTATTATGGAGCCTGTTTGAGCTAGGGGCTGGAGAGCTAAACAATAAAGAAAATATGGCCTCGCTCCTCAGAAATAAAAGAGGATCAGTAGGTTTCGGGAAGACCACACTGCCTAAGGAAATCTCTCCCACTGTCTTCACAGTGCATGCTACACATATATGGAAGTTCTGTGACATGTTATCAAATGTGTCATATTCTGGCCAATCAAATGTTCTAATCTCCAGAGAGTTACCCTCGATATTACCAGGTTACAGAGAATTTGCATAAAATGAAACACACAATGTCTGACCACTTTGATCTTCCCTTTACTAGTAGAAGGTATTTCAAGATTTTAAAGTACCACCATGATTGTCACTGTAAATATGGATGAACATGATGTTAAAAATCACCTATGGCCCTGACCAGTTTGGCTCAGTGGTTAGAGCATCAGCCTGCGGACTCAAGGGTCCCAGGTTTGATTCCAGTCAAGGGCATGTACCTTGGTTGCAGGCACATCCCCAGTAGGGGGTGTACAGGAGGCAGCTGATCGATGTTTCTAACTCTCTATCCCTCTCCCTTCCTCTCTGTAAAAAAATCAATAAAATATATTTTAAAAAATCACCTATGATGAGAAAATAATAGTAATTAAAGCTACTGTTAATTAAATGCTAATTATGTGTGAGGGTTTAGCTTTCCTTCTACAGTCCGCACATCGTCTCTGGGATGTGAGGTGTGAAGTGAACTCTCCTCTTAGCACAGGGCTAAGAACCTGGCCCACGTTCACTCCCGTAGCTAGTAAGTGGTGGACTGGGGCTTCCGACCCAGGCAGTTTGGCTCCAGAATCTGTGCTCCTAACCAGTAATGTATCTTGCCTCTCAATCTTGCCTCTCAATCACTCCAGTCTTCTCCAACTTTGGTTTACTAGGAACCATCTTGCGGAACTGCTGAGATGCAGATTCCTAGGCCCTAACCCTAGGGAGCTGGATTCGATCCATCTGGAGCTGGGCCTAGGAATCGTTTTATGAACACGTGTCTACTTGATTCTGTAGTGCTGCATCTACACTCTGAGAAATACCTGCTGGAGGCGGTAGCTCAGGTTTCTGCAATGTATATACATGCACATAGACATCTTTGTAACGCCATCTCCCACGCCACAAGAATTTCTGCTCCAGTATCGTGTACTGGGACATATTCTAGATAAAGAGGTAGAACAATTCCCCCTACCCCCCACCCCAAACTAGCTATGTGACTTAGGCCAGATCAGTTGTATTAGAGTTCTCCAGGGGAACAGAACCAGTAGATGTGTCAATAAATGTATAGGCAAAATCCCATTGGTAAGCTCCTCAGAAATTGGGCCAATGATCAACTATGTAAAAGATGCACCAAATGTGTGACCAGTGAGACACACCCTGACAACAGAAGGCTCTGGCTTGGCTCACCCAGAGTTGTTCTACCCAGTGTTTTTTAAAATTTGAATTTCTGTTAGTTACTAACAAATTTCAGATTTCTAAAAAAACAAACCTGATGATCTGGCGACATTGCATGGCCACAATGGAGCTGACTCACAGATGTCACCTGTGGGAGGGGCCTGCTGTCTCTCTCACCCCCTCCCTGTATCTTCCTCACCTGCCTCATGGCATTTATCTCTTATTTTCTGTGAGCTGCGGAGCCCCTGCAGGCCTTTGAGAGCTGGACCCTGTTTTACTGGCTATTTTCTGTGGCAGCTCCACCTCCCTGATTAAAAATGACGGAGAAGTAGGGTTTCTGAAACACATGAAAGCCTGTGTGGTTGGGAAATGGCTATTTCTTTGGTGTGTGGGCTGACGTACCTTCTTTTGAATGAATAAAAGGGATGCTTTTATACTCCTGCCATTTTTCTCAGTTAGGACATGAGACGAATTGTGAGCTGGGTTCTTCAGAGTCACTGAGGGGGTCGCTGGGAGGAACACTGTTGTAAAGAGAACGTGCTGATTGGCACAGAGTGGAATCAGTGTATGAAGCAGTTTAAAATGTGAGTGTTGCCCCTCCTATAGCAAGGCTAGCTTTATAGGAAAACGGAATGGACAGTGGTTTGATAGTACGATTTCAAAGGCGAAACAGCCTCCTAATTTCCCCAGTTTTCTCTGAAGGCTGAAATTGCCTCGAGCAGGACACAGCCTTTTATTTCCCAGTGGGAAGGGAAGCAGGGGCCTCGGAGGGGAGCAGCATGGCCTGACACAGGAACATGCGGTGGTGTCAGATCTGTACAGAAAATCCATTTCCATGGGCACTCGGGGAAAGATGAAACTCAGGGCCTTGTAAGTCTGGAAATAGTAGAGGGAAAAGGGTAGAGAATTGGAGAGACTTGGAGAACCACTGACTGCGAAGTGTAGCTCTCCCAGCCACCTCCCCCTTTTCTGTGTTAACATGTCTATGTTGCTTTTTCTTTTCTTTTGACAAAATATATATAAATTGCCTTCAGGGCCCTGAAAATTAATTCCATCAGGCATATGGTTTGCAAACATGCTCTACTTTCCTGTGTTTAAAAAAATGTATTTCAGATGTATAGCATTATTATGGTTTCTCTAGAAGTCATGCTTCATAGAAGTAACTCAGGAATGTTAGAATCGTTGTCAGCTTCTTGGCAAACAGTGTTCGATTATGTATTTATGCTCCACAAGATACAGGGTTTTGGAAGTATTCTGGAATGTTTCCAGATTTCATTTTGGAGCTCAGAATTTGGTTATTCTTTATTAATCCCAATAAGTACTAGTTTATAATAGTCATAAATGTGTTAGCTCCGAATGGCTACTGTATTCCATTTCAGCAAGAATGTGTTTGCTGTTACTTTTCCCAGCGTGTATATTTGAATATGGAATTTTGTGTGCATAGTGTTTTTCCTTGGCAGTTGGATTCCTGTAGGTGATTCATATGACGATCATCCAGAGAGAGAACCCATGTGTTTTAATGTCTAATGTTAGGTTTTCTGCTTGGGAGGCACATGCTTGCCTCTAGATTTTCTATTCTTGGAACACTTCCGATTTTTCCTCTTTCTATTAATTTTGAACACATTAAGGCCATCATTAGCTCTAGCCAGTTGCTTATTTTCACCTTGAATAGATTTGTAGTTTTCTTATTTTTAAATCCACCTAGTGGTTTATTTCTAAATCCCCTTTCCTTTAAATCATAGAAAGAGAAATGTTATACTTTGCAAAAGTTTTATGAGTCGTATGCTGTCTTTTGGAGAAATTTTAGTAAATTACTGGCTGTAGCTCTTGGAAGATTGGTTATGATGCCATTCAGTTGGGAACTGGAGTCTTGTTTGGCTCAGAGACAAAATAAGCTTTGGTTCTAGGGCTATGACAGTGAACATCTTTTTCCTCCAACCGGATGATAGATTCTGTGTGAGGTGGTTTTGGAAATGAAACTTCCGACCTCAGGGGTTACTTGTGATCTCCAAGGACTGGTGATAATGGTGCTTGCCCTCAAAGGCTGAGATACTTTCCGCTCCATTCAGGTAAGGATGGAAAGTCCCAAGAAATGTATTGTTTTACAAAAATAAACAGATGGACTTGGAGGAAGACTGTTTGTTTAAAGAAGTCATTCTACTATAGTGAGAAGCATGAATAATTTGTGTTTGAATAATAGAAGTCATTAAATTATCCTTGGAATTTAAATGGCATAGTATTTAGTAAAGTTTTTTCTTTTTAAATGAGAGAAAAATAAATTGTAAAAGACTCAGTCCTAAAAAAACAAAAAGACTCTGCCCTCAGAGTAGCTTGCAGATTCTGTTCCTAGGCTTTTATCTTTATTCTTGTCCCCCTTCTCCCCTGACAGATATAAACAGAAAGGGAAAGATGGTACATGTGTTCAAGGGCCACTCAGGGCATCAGCGGACAGACCACCCATGTACCCAGGAGCAGACTGCGAGGCTGAGGGGCACATGTGCAGTGTGGGGCATTTACAGAGGAGTGAAGCACAGATGGTTGTCTGTGTCACCATCTAGGTAAGCACACGTGCAGCATCCAGGGTGGTTTGAAAAGCTCTGCTTAGTTTTTTTCTTCAACTCAGAGTTCTGAACCACCCGTCCTGTGTGCTGACTAATGCCCCCGAATTTCTTGTACCAGTGTCGGCCCTCGAGGAGGTCAGATCCTGGGCAGAACGGAACTTGGAAGAGGAGGTTGCTGCTCCAGCTTGGAAAGTGAAGGGGCAGGGAGTTGACAGGTGCTGACAATCGGGGACCCCGGGAGGGGTGGCCCGCAGCCTTATGAAAACCCGCGCTTTTACTGCGAGGAAGAATGATCCTGTTATGTTAGAGATTTCATTCACTTTTCACTCACTCATTGATAACTGTCTTAAGTTTAGGAGTAACCTGGGTATTATTAGATGAGTACTGGGAACTGGAATACATTCTAACCCGAATAGTTAGAACTGAAAAGATAAGTCTGCTCCAAGATAGAAACGCCGCCTTCCATTCTTATTTTAGGGATTTCTTTAGTGATTCTCCGATGACTCGTATGAGTATTTATTATCTAGCTTTCAGTTAAAAAGATTTGTCTTCCTCATGGTTCTAAATGAAAAGGTAAGAAACCCAGAGGGAAAATGATGTCTTGTCTCTTGGTTTATTTTTGTATTAATAAAATGTCAGTGCTTTGAAAATGTTGAACTTTATAATGCACATGTACTTTGAATTATTTTGTTCAAGAGAGAGAGAATGGAGAGAAATTATATGCTTCCTCATGTAGCTCAAAGGCCTGATGCCTCTAAGCTGGGAACATTAGTCACCTTGAGTGACTTCAGGGTCTCCCTTGTCCTTGAAGGCCCACTGTCTTCCACACGCTGAGACGCCCTATAGCGCCCCCTGGTGACATGTGTCTGCTGAGTACCTCTGGTGAACACAGCTGTTACTGAGCTCAGTTGTTTTTTATTTGTTATTCCAGTGACAATGTGTTACCCCCAGATAACTTACATGTCTACTTTGCTTATGTGAATGAGTTTCAAGGCTCTGAAATTATTTTCTGCTTTTTAGGGTTTAAAAATCAAGCTGTTTTCTTATATCTACACAAATAAATTGGATTGTTCGACTTCTGGTCTTGGGAGAGCTGAATCTAAGTAGTCACATAAAATCCTGACTATGGAGGCCCCCTGAGGCCAGGCCAGAAAGCTGAAATGCACCTCACAGAACTGTCAGAGACCTCTCAATGATAACAAGAGCTGTCATTTGGGGGTACTTACTAGATTTTGGACTCTTATTATCTGAAGGCAGTCAACTGGGAACCAGGGAATAGAGTTCAAAATCCTTTTCTTTGCATTGATGGGCTTCCAGCATACCATGGTGACAATTTAGTTTTCCAGTTTCAGTTTCCAATTCTCTACATAAGAATTGTCTTATTTGGTCATAATGGTCTATTTATGGTTCCCTACAAACACATCTTGCATCAGAATAAAGTTTTATCCTATGTAATAAAAGCCCAGTGACCAAACAGCGGAATGACCCGAAAAATGGGTTGACCTGTCGCTATGATGCTCACTGACCACCAGGGGGCAGATGCTCAATGCAGGAACTGCCCCCTGGTGGTCAGTGCGCTCCCACAGTGGGAGCGCTGCTCGGCTGACAGGGATGAGCAGTGCTCCCACAGTGGGCTGATCCCCGCAGCCACATCCCCCACCAGTGAATGAATCCTGTGCACCGGGCCCCTAGTTATGATATAATTCACATAACCATACAATTGGCCTATTGAAAGTGTGCAACTCCACGGCTTCTAGTTCACTCACAGAGTAGTGCAACCATCACAACCAGTTTTAAGACATTCTCATTACACCCTTACCCCCCATTGAAAAACCAACTCCATACCATTAGCAATCACTCACCTTTCTCCCTCTACCCACCTTTCTGCAGCCACTAATCCAGTGGTTCTCAACCTTCCTAATGCCGCAACTCTTTAATACAGTTCCTCATGTTGTGGTGACCCACAACCATAAAATTATTTTCATTGCTACTTCATAACTGTAATTTTGCTACTGTTATGAATCATAATGTAAATATCTGATATGCAGGATGTATTTTCGTTGTTATAAATTGAACACAATTAAAGCATAGTGATTAATCACAAAAACAATATGTAATTATATATTCAACATGTGTTTTCCGATGGTCTTAGGTGACCCCTGTGAAAGGGTTGTTCGACCCCCAAAGGGGTCGCGACCCACAGGTTGAGAACCGCTGCAGTAATCTATTCTCTGTCTCTATAGACTTGCCTGTTCTGGACATTTCAAGTAGATGCAGTTGGCTTCTTTCACTTAGCATAATGTTTTAAAAGTTCACCCATGTTGTAGCATATGTAAATTCTTTTTTATTGACAATATTTTATTATATGAATGTACCATTTTAAAAATTTATTCATCAGTTGGTAGACATGTAAGTTTTTGTGTGGACATGTGTTTTTATTTCTCCTGGGTATATACCTAGAAGTGGAGTTGCTGTATCATGGTAACTCTAAGTTTAACCTTTTGAGGAAGCACCAGACTGTTTTTCAAACCATCTGCATCACTATACATTTTCACCAGCAATTGCTAAGAGCTCTAATTTCTACACATCCTTGCTATTGTTATTATATTGCCTTGTTATTATCTGCTTTATTTAATTTTTTTTATCGAGGGAGGGAGGGAGGGAGATTGATTTTGTTGTTCTACTTATTTATGCATTCTTTGGTTGATTGTTGTATGTGCCCTGATTGGGGATTGAACCTGAAACGTTGGCGTATCGGGACAATGCTCTAACCAACTGAGCTACCTGGCCAGGGCCTATCTGCTTTAGTTTTTTTATTTTAGCCATGCCAGTGGCTGTGAAAGCATATCATATTGTGGTTTTGACTTCTCTTTTCCTGATCACTAATGATATTGAGCATCTTTCCATGTGCTTGTTGGTCATTTGTATACCTTCTATTCTGATCCTTTGCCTATCTTTAACATAGATGTTTTGGTTTATATTATTGAGTTGTAAGAATTCTTTATGTATTCTAGATCAAAGTCTGTTATCTGTTGTATGAGTTTCAATATTTTCTCTCATTCTGTGATTGTCATTTCACTTTCTTAATGGAGAACAAACATTTTTAATGTAATGAATTCCAACCTATCTGTTCTTACTTTTATTGCATGAGCTTCTGTTGACATAACTAAAAAGCCACTGCCTGATTTGAGGTCTTGAAGATTTACCCTTGTTTTCTTCTAAGAATTTTATTGTTTTAGCTCTTACATTTATGTGTATTTTTTAAAATCATTTTTGAGTTGATTTTTGTATATGGTGTTAAGGTAGAGGTCCAACTTTGTTCTTTTGCACGTGGAAACCCAGTTATTTCAGCATATACCTTGTATTTTACACATTTCATTTTTCTCCCAGAATGCTCTTCCGTCTTCTTGGCTGTTAAATCCCTTAAGTAAGCTCACCTTTTTCCCTATAACGTCTTTGACCAATTTAATTTAAAGTAATTTCTCTCATTTTAACTTGTTAAGTCTTCAGGGGGTATGCACCTTTTCTCTCTGCAGAGCTAGAGGCAGGGGGGCCTGTATCTTATACTCTTAGTGACCTGCTAAGTGCAGCTGATCAGTGTCCTATTACACCACTGTCAAAGTCAGTGGACGGTTGGAAGAGCAATGGGTTTTCCTTGGTTCTGTAATCTCAACATTCTTCATAGTCTCATATATGACTATGTTTGAGATGCAAGAGGTAATCAGAGTGCTATTCTATAGATTCTCTGATGGCTGGTTCAAGATAGCTGTATTAGAAGGTCAGAGTGAGTGGTTTAAAAAGACAATTTACACTTAATCACCTTCAAAGTGTATGTGTGCATCTAGAATTTATTGTACTGTACACTTTTATAGAGTGTGTGCAGTGGCCATTTGTATTTTATAAGAGATGAGAGAGATACCTGGTTTCTCAAGATTGGCCTTGAGTTAATTAGGTGGTACCGTCTTCCAGATGTGTGGGGACATTCCAGGAAGGTCCCTGCTATTTATAGGTGCTTCTCCTTTGGTGCAGGAGGTAACTTTGCACTCCCCCCACCTCCCTCAGCACTTTATCTGTCTGTGCTGAACGCTCTCACTGACCTCCTCCCCTCCCCGTGTAGCTTAGCGTTGGCTCTCTCCCTCTCTCTCCCCCTTCTCGGTTTTCACATTGTTTGACTCACAATGTTCTCTTAATAGCTGTGGTAATCACTGGTGTTGGGCAGCAAGTATCCCATGGCTCAGCTTCCTGGGCAGGTGATAAGATTGCACTTCCCGCCACCTCTGGCTCCGTGACTTGCTCTGGTGCAGAGGTAGTGCTTGTCCCTTCCAGGCGGAAGCATTGAACAGCTAATTCTGACTCCTGCTTGACCTCCTGGTAACTGTGATCTGGGCTGAGATGGAGTCCGAGTCCCTGAACGATTGTGAAAACCTGACCTGCCAGAGACATGGAGCTTGAGTGAGAAGTAGATTTTTGATGCTTTAAGCGGTTGAGATGTTGGGGTTATTTGTACACAGCATGAACCAGCCTTTCTGACAGATGCACTAGGCCTGCTCTTCCAGTGACACAGCCACCAGCCACCTGTGGCTGCTGGGCCCTTGAAGTATGGCTGGTCCAATTGGAGATGTGCTGTAAGTGGAAACCACACTGGATTTTGAAGACTTAGTGCTTCCAAAAGTATGTCAAGTATCTCATTAGTAATTTTTAAATGCTGTGTACATGTTGAAAGAATATTCTGGATACATTGGGTTGAATAAAATATATTATTAAAATTATTTTCACCTTTTTAAAAAAATTATACATGTGGTCCAGCCAGCATGGCTCAGTGGTTGAGCATCAACCTGTGAACCAGGTCACAGTTTGATTCCCTCACAGGGCACATGCCCGGGTTACAGGCTCGATCCCCAGTGTGGGGGGTGCAGGATGCAGCTGATCAATGATTCTCTCTCATCATTGATGTTTCTATCTCTCTCTCCTTCTCCCTTCCTCTCTGAAATAAATAAAAATATATTAAACAATTCTACATGGGTCTTGCATTATCTTTCTGTTGGACGGTGCTGCCCTGAACGATCAGCCTGTTGAAGACAGGAGCTCTGTCGGTTTCACTGCTGTTTTCCCACAATGTCTAACAGTGTCTAACGTATCCCAGGACATGAGATATGTTAAACAGATACAAGTTTAATGGTAAACTATGTCTCCATTCTTAGTTAAATATTACAAATAATGCAATCTTCAACACAGAGCTTATCTGTATTTTTGTGTTTAATAATCCCCTCTTTTAGTTCCTTTAGCTACATAATAAATCCCTTAATCTTTAAAACCATCAGAAAATCGAATGCTATGCCTTTATATTATGTTCATATGATGTTAGTGTTTTTAAAACGTTGCACACTGCAAGAATGCTGGGCATGGTCAATCCTTATGGCTAGCATTTGCTTATCTTTGTAAAAATAACCAAGAAATCCTTGAGTGTTTAGTCATAATTGTGACCTTTATTAACTTGCCAATGTCATCCATTTGTGTTGTGTATTGTATCATCTTGCCCTTTGTATGAGGCCTTGAGCTACAAACCAAAAGGAAACAGGAGGGAGGAACGGAGCAGCCCCGAGGACCTTCTCCAGGTCGGGGGACCCACCGTGGGAGGAAGCAGCGCGCTCAGGCTCTACATGCGTCAGACTGAAAGCAAAGAAGTGGTGAAAGGAGCCCTAGACAGTAACCACACATCTTTAAAAAATAAAGGGTGAAGGAACAAAGCAACAAGATGCTGGAAAGAATATTAAGCACTTAATGAATTATAGCTATTGGTATAAAATAGTATAAACCTAAAGGGAAGAGTGGAAGGACATATACTAGGCTGTCCCATTGGCTAAGGACAGGAAGGAGAGGTGGCACAGAAGAAGGGAGATAGATGTCCCTATCAAAAGACTGTAGAATAAGCAAGGACTTGTCCACACCAACTTATGTATAATTTTGTTTGCATAAAATCATATATTATGTATACATACATAAAGAGACATACATGTCAGCTACCAGAATATTAGTGATGAGTCTCTCTCTGGATGGTGGATGAATTTCAGGTGATTTAAAAAATATATATGTTTTTATTGATTTTAGAGAGATGAAGGGAAAGGGCGAGAGAGAGATAGAAACATCAATGATGAGAGAGAAACATAGATCATTTGCCTCCTGCATGCCCCCCCACCAGGGATCAAGCCCGCAACCCGGTCATATGCCCTGACTAAGAATCGAGCTGGTGACCTCCTGGTTCATGGGTCAATGCTCAACCACTGAGCCATGCTGGCTGGGCCAGGTGACTTTTTAAAATTTATTTGTTACACATTTAAAATTTTCCCTAAATGAACATTAATCGTTTGTATAATCAGTAAATAATCTGACCCAGCATTTTTCATTTATGAGTAACATCAGCACAAAGTTTAAAGATTCGACCAGAAGTTGTCTATTTTGTTTGTATCCTGATAAAACAACTGTCAAATTATTATACATTTAAAAAGATAAGCACTCAGAAGAAATGTACTAAGTGATGCATTCATCGTGGTTATAAGGGACTGGTCTAAATGTGTGCATTTACAGGCGTGGTAGCCTCTCCTATCCACCTTCTTACTGGAAAAGGAAGTGGCTGGTTCAAGTCTTGGAAGCGTATTATTTATCTGAAAGTGAACATTTCTTCAGAAAGAAAGAAAATGCTTTTGTAAGATTACAGAGGATTTGGGATTGATGCCATGAGGGTACATGCTGAGTAATGTCAGTTTTTCAGGCAGGCTGCCAAGATTTGTCAAAGAAAGGCAAATGTGGGGTTTGTTTTGCAATATCTGGAAAACTTGGAACTCTAATTTCTTGGGAAATCTTTCCAAGATGAATTTAGTGTGAAGGCCTTCTACTTCTAAAGATTACATGCAGCAAGCAGAAAGGAAAAACCAAGTGTGATAAGATGTGAGATGAAAAAAGTTTTTCCCCCCCTGCCCAAGAGATTGTGACCTTGTTGAATTCAATTGTGTCTGACACCCTCATAAGGTGAATTTCACTGACACGCCTGAGCAAGGGCAAAGAAATAATCCTTCACGATCTGTCCACTTTCTCCTTAAAAAATGTGCAAAAGGTAAGGTGTCGTGTATGAAAAACATTCGGAATTGCTGGGGGATCTTGAACAAGTCATTTAAAGTACCTGGCCCCATTTCTTTTTGCTCAGTCATCTAATCTGGAGGATTTGGATCGTAAAGCCTGCCATGGTCTTTCCTAAATATTTCCAATATTCACAGACTATTTTATGAATAGTTTTTACATATCCATGTGCTGTTTGTTATAGATCGGCTACATATCACCCGAGGATATGTTTTTACTTCTTTTTAGAGATAGAGGAAGGGAAAAAGAAAGACAGACAGAGAGAGGGAGGGAGGGAGAGAGAAACATTGATGTGAGAGAGAAACATTGATCAATTGTCTCCTGTGAGTGCTCTGACCAGGGATCAAATCCATGTGCCCTGACTGGGAATAGAACAAATGTCCCTTTTGGTCCACGGGATGATGCCCAACCAACTGAGTAACGTGGCCAGGGCACTATATTTTTAAAATCAAGGTCTAATGCTTCTCTGTTTTGAAAAGTGTTGTAGGTGACTATATCACTGCCTACCATGACCTCCCCCAGAGTACCTTTGGGTATTCCACACTGTCTGGAAGCCGTTGCATGGTTGTCACAGGGTTGTGGTGATTGACAGGAAGAATCTGGCCCATACTGGCTTATGTTTGTAACTATAAGGTGGCTCCAAAGAACAAGATTCAGCAGTATTCTCCTCATTGCCGGGGCAAATGTCCCTTTCCCTCACGTCTTCTTGGAGCTGCCCTGCTGGTGGTGACTGCCTGCCTGGGTGGGCTGTCTGCTCAGGTTCTTCAAGGCACACAATCTGGGTCTTTGTCAGGCGAGTCCTGGCTGCTCTGAGAGGCTCCTAGCCAGGCGGTGCCTGCAGGTGTGAACTGGGAAGCTGTCTGTAGAAGGCTCCAAGTGCATTTTGTTCTGGACTATTTACCTCCGTTCTTCCTCATCAGTTTAGGATCTGGTGGGAGCCAGTCCAGCATATCTTTGAGCAGCTTTTGAATTGAAGGTGAATTCCAGGTGACCTTGAGACATGACTGTCCCCAGAAGGATGATATTAAGTCTATCTGATATGTTCACCATACTTCAGTTGAAGAAAAACTGTATGGGTTATTCATTAATTCTGCATTTATTGAGTGCTTACTATATGCCATGTTGGTGACAACAAGTATGAAAGAATAAAACAATACAATGCCATAGAGAAAGGCTGGAAGGAGATGCTAATTAAGACTGAGACAGCTTCACTGAGGAAGTAATATTTTGTCCTCTGTGAAAAGAAGGAGCCATCCCTGACAAGATGCTGGGATAGTCCAGGCAGAGGGACAGCATGGGAAAGATGGGGATGAGCCTCACATGCTCAAAGGACAGAAGGAAACCAGGGTGGCCACAGGGCAGCAGGTGCGGGAGAATGGCACGAGCCAAGGCCAGAGAGGTGGCCAGGTGTGAGGTGAGGCGAGCCTTGCAGGGACAGGTTTGGAGTTCACTGTAAGAGCAGTTAACCATTCGAGGGTGTAAGCAAGAGGACGCCCTCTGATTTGTGCTTCTCTTGGTTTCTCTGGCTGTTTGGTGGAGAAAGGATGGAAGAGTAGGGAGAATGGTGGAGCTAGTAATCCAGTCATCCAGCTGAGAGATGATGGCCAGACTCAGACAAGATTAGTGGCAGTCGAGAAGGAGAAGTGTCATGGCTTGGGGACACATTTTAGTGGAGAGCCCACAAATCAGTTAATTTGCAAGTACAGAGAATAGGCTGACTCACTGAATAAAGAACATACAGAGCACAGAGTTGGTCTCTACAACCAGGCCTTGTGAATGGATGCATCTAGAGAATAAGAAAAAGCACGAGCCAAGGTTGATTCCTATGTTTTGGGCTTGCATAACTGGATGGGTGGTGGGGGAGTCCTGGGGAGGAACTGGTTTGGAAGCCCAAGTGTCCTGTTTTGGCCATGTTAAGTTTGAGCCTTTTAGATATTGAAGAGGAGAAGTCAGAGAGATTGCTTGGCCCTCAATGGGAAGGCCCAGATTGGAGATTTAAATTTGGGAATCATTGGCACAGAAAGCTAAATAAAACTCTACGCCAGTCCTGTAATTTATCTTGTGTGTGTGGTAATTTCAGTCAGGAAAAAAAGATCTCCCTTATGAAAGGATATGGTTAATTATTATTTATTACTGGAGCTTTTTGTAGTATTTGATTATCAGTCAATTCAAATCACCACATCACTTTTATCTGCTAATTAGAGTTAATTTGCAAGTAGAGACTAGGCTGACTCACTGAATAAAGAAAACACTGAGCACAGAGTTGGTCTCTATAACCATGTGTGTGAAGGGCCTCTTCGGGCCTTTTCAGGCTCAAGGCTGCTGAATGGATGAGGATTTAATTCACAATTTTTATTCTTTTTCATCGCGAAGCCACTGGCTCTATTCTCTCCTGGTATTGTGTACTTTTGGAGGAATGCTGTTGGGGAAATTCTGTCCCCCAGTCACGCTCCTCGGAGCTGAGCCTTCAGAAACTGTTTCCACTGGTGGCCCAGAGGGTGGGAAGTAGCTGTGGTGATAGCCCAGTTCTCCACCTTAGTGCATGTCCACACAATGCCTGGCACGGTGCTAACTTTCTGGCATAGATTATTGCAAAATCATATTCAAACCCCTTCTAAGTAGGCGTTTAAAAATATATTTATTGATTTTAGAGAGGAAGGGAGAGGGAGAGAGAGATAGAAACATCAATGATGAGAGAGAATCACTGATCAGCCGCCTCCTGCACACCCCACACTGGGGATCAAGCCCACAGCCCAGGCATGTGCCCTGACCGGGAATCGAATCGTGACCTCCTGGTTCATAGGTCAATCTTTAGTCTGCCAGGCTGTTAAATTACCAAAAATTCCCTTTAGTTTTTTCTCCAAGCCCAGTTTTCTCCTATCAACCCTTTTATGTCCTTCTGGCCAGATACCCATTTAGCTCCCGCCCACATTTCTCTGTCTGAAAATAGTCCTCCAAGGTACTCACACCCACCCTCTGATGCTTCTGCTTTCTGTCTAGATTTCAGCCCCACCTCCCTTGCCATGCCTACCTTCGCCCCGACCATGCCCCTCTACCGCACTCTAGTATTGCATTAGTTAAACAAACTCACATGCTTTAACCTTTCTCTTCAGCGTTTCCCTATTCTCTTGCCAAAACTCAATCTTGGCTTTATCCTAAGTTAGAAGTTTCTGAGCCAAATTTGTCACCCGTGGTCACTTTTTCCTTTTTCTCTAGCTCTCGGAGCGAGGAGCAGAGGTTAGCAAATTTCCTGCTTCTCACCATCACATCCAGACGATTGTTTGTTCATTGTGTTTTGAATTCCACTCTGTCCTGTATCCCTTAATTTTTCCATCTTATATTCAGCTCATACCTTCTGCTAGTTTCTTACCCTAGTAGGAGTCTGCTTTTGCTGACTTCCTCTCTTTCTTGTATTATCTTCAGGAACCTGAACACTTATCTGGTGTTTCAATCCTTGCTTGAGAGATCTCTGGCCTCTGGACCTAGGCATAGCCACACTGCTTGTCTGAAATGATCTCAGACAAGATCGGTAATGGTTCTGCCTCCTCCCAATCTTCTCTCCCATTGGATCTCAGTTTTATTCTCACTGTGGCAATTCCTCGCCACTTCCATTGCCTTGACCTGCCATGTTGGCCTCACTGGTCTCCCGATTCATAAACTTGGTTTGAATCGCCATTTAAACTTGGTTCTTGCTAGTTTCATAGCCTTCACACTCTGGTTCCCATGTCCTATTTTACTTGCTCTGCAGATCTCCAATTCTGAGTAGACTTCACCGTCTGATTTCTCTACTTCTGCTCTCATATTATGGAGTAAAATAGTCATAAACCCTGATTTCTTTTTTACTCCTAAAATATGCATAGAGTGAAAAGTCGCATGGTTAGTTAAATCAATGACTCAATAGCATCACCAAAGACTTGGGATCTTTCCACTCTCCCCTGACCCTGTTGCCCCTTGTGGGTCAGCTTCAGTCCTAGTAGTTGTCTTGTTGAGTGCAGGTCAGCTGCTGTGGTTCAGGGACCTTGTGGAGACCAGACTCCGCAGAAACGTGGTCTGATTGATCTCACCACAAACATCAGTCCACCGTTAGACCTTCTCTGGCTCCATTGCAATCTCATTGTTAATTAGCTCCCAATTGTGTTCCCCACTGGAACTAGTCTGGGTGTTTTCCAATTGCAATTTTATTAAGCTCTGCCTTGTTTTTTGCCTCAAAAATTTCTCCCATATTTGCTCTTATTGCTTCTACCCACCCCTCCTTTTTACCCACTCCTGACAAGTGACTCTTCCTGCAGCACGGTGCTGAGCCTGTCACTTTCAGTTCGAGCTCCTTCTAGTGGGTCCCTGGAGTTCAGACTCTCGTGTAGCATTCAAGATCCTTCATAACCTGGCCCCCTGCTACATTTTCAATCTTCGTTTTCTTATTCCTGTTCATGACTTTTCCTTAATTCTGCAAGTGAAGTTACTACACCCTTTAACTCCAATGTCATTTATTGTAAAATCTTTCCTCCTCTCTCTCATTTCCAGCAAGAAATTATAGCCTTTTCTGAATTTTGAAGTCAATTATCTTAGATAGCTTTTACTTTTGTATAATTATTTTTATATACCTCCACTACTGATTGCTGTATAGCCCTAGTTTTCAACATTTCACGATTTTCATCATTTGAACAATTCTTCAAGTACTTGGTTGTTTTTAGTTATGGTTTATACTTTTTTATTGGTCTCTGATCCTACCTAAACTACTATTATCTGTTATTTGCTTAGAAGACATCTGGCTTTGGGGCCTCCTGGGACTACATAATTTTGCCTGGAAAAAGCCCAACACTGTAATGAAAATCGTTCCCCTGGGTATGTAGTTCTAGTGATATGAGGTTGTTTGTGTCTTTTCAGTTTTAATACAGTGTTTTAGTTCAGAAACATAGCAAAAAAGATTTAAATAAGTATCACCAAGTTAACATGGAGGTACCTGTTTTTTTGAACATTACCCAACTCTACTGAGTCTACCGTTAAATTACTGTGAAGTCGATCTCTCCATTTGCACTGCTGGTGCCTCATTTCTGATCCTCACCACCTCTCTCTGCCACCAGTTTCTTCCCATTTTCTTCTGCTGTCTGTCTGCAGCAGGTTGCCTCCACCCCAAACAAATCTGGCGATTTCACTCCTCTACTTATACACATCTTCTGACTCTCTGGTGCTTCTAAAAGTAAGTCGCTTCACTTGTGGGACCTCAAGTTCCCTCTAGACTCTCAATTGTTTTCCCCCAAGTTCAGATCTTGCCACTTACTCAGCTGTGTCTCCTGTTCCAGCCACGCTGAGAGTGTCCCTACTCCCAGAAAAGGCCTTGATCTTCTGAAGCCAGAAATACCCTCCTCACTTCTTATCCTGTCAAAGTCCCATTGATCATTTCAGAGCAGTTCAAATATCACCGTGTCTGTGAGGCCTTTCATAATGTCCTCAGAGAATGGCTCCTTTTTTATTTTCCTCTATAATTTCATTCATTCATTCATTCATTCATTCACTTATTCATGTACTGACTCATGTATTGAAATCCAGTTGGTGAAAAATGCTGGGATACAATGACACCTAAGTCCTTACATATGGATTGTAAGAGGCTGAACTGGAAAATGTACAAGAAAACGACAATACAGAGGGAATGGAGGAGATCAAATTAGAGAAACCCCAGTGCATTAGAAAGAAATGTACAGGCTTAGTACCTGATTAGATGTGGTGGAATGCAACAAGTGTATGCTCACGTGGTCTTGGTGTGTGCACATGGAGGGAGCAAGCAAGTGAGCTCTCTGGTGTCCTTTCTTATAAGGACACTGATCCTCTGGGATCAGGGCCCCACCCTATGCCCTTATTTAATGTTAATTACTTCCTTAGAGGCCCCATCTCCAAATACAGCCACACTGGAGTTAAGACTGCAACATGTGAATTTTGGGGGAACACAGACATTCAGTCCCTAACATACATAAGAGTCTAAAACCAACAAACAAAATAAAAAGGTAATGTGTATCTGGGCTATTTTTTTGGCTTTCTATTTCCACTTCCACTGATGCCCAAATACTTTTCCAAATTTAAGTGCATAATCCCAGAGAACAATTAGGAATTTGCTGAAGGAGAGTAGAGAGGAAAAAAAAAAGTATAGCTTTTAAATGTCTTCAAGTCTCCCCCTGAAAACAAACTAAATGTCCATCAGTAGATGAGCAGATAAAGAAAATGTGGTATATCATACAATGGAATATTGTTCAGCATTAAAAATGGAGGAAGTCCTGCCAGATGTGAGAACATGGATGAATCTAGAAGATATTTTGCTAAGTGAAATAAGCTAGTCACAGAAAGACAAACACTGTATGATTCCGCTTCTATGAGGCATCTAAAGTAGTTAAACTCCAAGAAGCAGAGACTTGAATGGCCGCCAGGAGCTGGGTAAAAGAGAAATAGGGAGCTGGTCTTCAATGGACGTAAAATTTTAGTTATACGAGATCAGTAAGCTCAAGAGATCTGGTGCACAACATTGTGCCTGTGGATAAAATACTGTATTATGCACTTAAAATCTTGTTAAGATGGCAGTTTGTGTATTGACTATCCTTTACCACAATAATAATAATGAAAACCTTACCCATGCTTTCTAAGAAATTAAACTTATTTCTCTATTTCCTGATATCTTTCCTTTTGTTTTATTTGGTACTTGCCCAACTTGTACCATGCTCCTTCAGTTTAATCCAAATTCTGTTTCTAGAATTTTGTGAATTTCAAAATTTTGAAAACTATTGACTATTCTGGATAATAATCAGTTCCTGGACTCTTACATGTATAAACTTTAATATACCATTTCATATTTTAAGTGGGTCCATCATTGTTTTGATTCCTTTTGTGATATAAATGTGAGGCAGCCTGAGCTGTTGAGAGGGAGATGGGAATTGAGTGACTTGCTCAGGATACTACCGGCCAGGGTTGGAGCCTTGAATGAACTTGCTTCCACTCTTGGCTGCAAGTCAACTGGTTTCTCTTCAGAAAAGAAGAGCCTCAGCAATTTGTTGATTCAAGCCTTCTAAGTATCAGTATTTTTCCATTAATAGTTTCACTTGTCTAACTTTAAGGCATAATCTTTCTCTTAGCTACATGGCTGCTTAATTTTCAAGAGGAAATTAAAAAAAAAATTGGCCTACAATTGAATGATTTTGATAGAATGGATTTTAGTTCTCTGTAAAATATTTTCCTTCCCTGTTACAGCTCTGCTCAAGTGAGGTGTTAGGGAGGGAGTGCCTGTTTTCATGGTGAACTTCCTCTCGTGTTTATAAGTGGGCTGCTGAGGAGCTCCTGCAGGAGGGAAATCCTTATTTCACTTGAAGTGTGATTGCAAATATGCAGGCCAGTATACTTATTCATAGATTTTCACTTACTTAGCACTTAGTAATATTCGGTTGCTTTGAGGCTTAAATCAGCATTTTCTGTAAAGAATTTATTGGCACAGATCCTGGCATATGGACAGGACAGAATTAATGTTAGCTGTTGTTTTTACTATTACTATTGCCAGACCTGAAGACAGAAAGCAGATACAAGGACACAGTTGCACAGGGACCAAAACCTGGTGTGAGGCCTGCAGTGATGGAGTTAGAACGACCATTGTTCTCTGCAAATAGAATTGTGGCCCTTTTGTAGGTTGGATTCAGAGCTCCTGCCGGCTGATCCTCCAGGTCTATGCATTTTATTTTAAAGTAATATGCAGGTCTACAGCATGCATCTGCAACATGCACAGAAGATGACGAAATATTTTGGCTATGACACAGCATTAAACAGCTCCTCTAGTTAAAAGGTTCCCTCTGCTTCCCAGGTTTTTTATTTTATCAGTTGCATCTTCCATATCTCTCCCGGGGAAGCATAATTAGAACATAACCACCAGTGGTGTTTATATTAAGCTTCATCTATATTAAGCTTTGATAACCAAAGCACAAATCTTGTTTTGCTGGAGAACTTTCTGGATTTGTTTTTATTGGTGTAGTGATTAGGCAGTTCTGTGGAAAATAGATGCTTTCCAATTTCTTGAAAATCTAAACATGTTTTAATGGTTTGTTTCAACATGTTTAACTTTCTGTGTTTCAGTAGCTGAAGACATATTACTGATTAGAAGACAAAGAAACTCGTTTGAACTACTTTATTAATTTTACATTTATCTCTGATGGTAATTTATAGTTAGAAAAATTTGGTTATCATGAAAACATTGGAAACTAACTTTTCTTAGCAGCTAAAATGGTAGTGTTCAGATGTGTTACAAAACCTTCAACAGTGACTGGCTCTGGTTTTCAAGGAAGTGGAGGGTACATTTTAGAAAACATGTTCAGTATTAAGAAAATACATTAAAAACCCCGTTTAAATGTGGTTTGCCAGATCCTCAATAGAAAGAGGATCATGTTCGCAATTTCTTCCTGCTAAATATTTGCATTTTTAAATAATGGGTTTCTTTCCTTTTAATGGTTGTCTCCTGGGTGGTCCATGATATTGACTTGGTTAGATTTGCAAAACAGATTAGTGTTTCAAATTTGAGCACAAGAAAAGGCAGGACATGTTTCTGCTGACATCATAGTGAGAGGATGAGAAGGCCCTGTGAAAATGCCAGAGAGAGGACTTATCTTATCTAGGAAAGTCTGCTGCATTAGAAATGGGCCTGTTATTACTTCATTGGCTTCTTCTACAAAAGAGTTTGGAAATAAAACCTTATCGGCCTAATCGAAAATAAAAGGAGAGTGAAAGGAATTTGGCCTTATTCTTCCTTTTATATTTAAGCACGATGGATTTCAGCTACATTTTTAAGAATACTCACTTTCATTTTGCACATTCTTTAATGAGAATTTAATGAGTACCCGTATCTCAGATTAGCTCAGGAATTTTGGAGGCATTTAGAAATTCCTGCACATACCCCACGGGCAGCTGAGTGCTTTGGAGAATGGGCCAGGTGGGGTCAGAGAAGCCACGGATGGATGACACCCTGATTTTGTCATCTACTTGCTCTGTAACTGTGAGCCAGTTGATGAAGCTCCCACGTCCCAATTTCAGCACATGTAAATGGGGAGTAAATAACCATGTCATAGATTTGCTTTGAGAAGAAAGCAAAATCCATTATATAGATCATCTTTCAGTGTTTTGTTAGTTTTAGTTGGCATCCTTTTTTAGAAAAATAAATTTCAAAACTTTAAAATCATGTGATATTGAAGATAGCTCACAGAGTGAAGTGAAAAACAGTCTACGCTGGGGGTTGGCCAACTGCAGCCCTCTGCATTTTTTGTAGATACGGTTTCATTACAGCATGGCCACGCTCATTCAGGTAGGTATAGTCTATGGCTGGCTTCACACTACCATGGCAATGTGGCTGTGACAGACCCTGTGGCTCATAATGCCTGCGGTATTTACTGTCTGACCTTTTCCAGAAGAAGTTTGCCAACCCCTGGTCCAAGCTGTTGTCAGGATTGCTTCATGGATATTATGAAGTGTCATGGTTTGCACAAATGGGAGGACCCACTTTAAGTGAGATGCCATGGGAGCCAACTGCAGTTTTACTGAGCTATTCCCGGGTTCACCAGAGAAGTCTCAGGATTATCTGTGATGAGTGGCGAGGTCCCCTGGAACAGTTGGGAATAGCACGTCCAGGACCGAAAGAAGGGGATTTGAACTGGCCCCCTGTTTAAAAAGTTTGAGGACCCCTGCCCTAGAGACTGATACAGATCTCTCCATATGGCCTTCTCTGTCAGCCCGCAGACACGGGAATTGGAACAATCGTCAGTCTCTACTGGAAGTTCTGAGAAGTCTCCCTTTCACTTTCCACTGTGAGAGATATTTGGCGAATCTCAAAGTTCTTCCTATTAAGTTGATGTTTGGGGAGTTAGGCCATACAGTAGCCATTTCTGAAAGCTGTTTGAGGCCTTAGTATTTACAAAGTGCCCCCATTTCCACAGTTTTATTCAAATATCACCATCACCCTACAAATTAGACGCATTGTAATTTCCCTTTTACAGATGATGAAAATGTCAGTTTCCAAGAGGTTAAGCCATTCAGTTCTGAAGGGGGGACTTGGATTTGTCTTCTGACTTCATACCCTGTGTCTTTTCTGTCATGTCATTTTGTCTGATGTTCCCTCTCAGCCAAGTTTAACGAAAAATGGGTAAAATATACAATCTTATTAGTTTATAGAATAAGCACCCAGATTATATTAGATTAGAAAGAAGGATATCTAACCCAAGGTTACCAGCTGTTGGCCATAGGGTTCAAATGGCCCGCATATGTACTTGGCTTAGCCTACTCAATACGGATCTATACATGTGTTTAAAAATTTATTTATTTATTATTTATTTTAAAATTTTTATTTTATTGTTGACAGTATTACACGTGTCTCTACATGTTTTTTTTTAAATACATGGAATTAGTTGTCATTAATCGCCTTCCAGTTTCCATCAGCCTCTGTCACTCGGCACTGGCCTCCCAGACAAACCCTTCTTCAATAATTGATAGTACCTACCCTTTCTTGAAGGCATTTGAATTTGTGACCCCCGATTTAGACTAGAATACTCACTTTGTGAATGAGGAAATGAAATTCAAAATAGTAGGTGATTTGGCGGCACCACGTTTAGGCTGTATTGTGTGTTAAAGAGAAACTGAGGGTCAGAGAGGGAACTGGAGATAATCATATGTCCTGGGGCACTGGGAGGAGAAGTGTGGGCTGGGGCCACCCGGACTCGGTCTCAGGAGGAATATGCAGGGGCTGATGAGCGTGGGTGGGTTAACGGAACGGATGGTGGCACCTTCCCCGTGATGAGAAAGGGTGTCAGGGATATAAATGGACTGAGTGAAGCACAGTACATATCACTTACTTTTTCTGAAGTGTAATTTCGAGAATGGATTATATAATTTAAACCCCAGGAGATAAATTATATCCTATTGACTGAAACAACTAACTGGCAGACTTGCAAAAAACAACAATAACAAAAAACACCACCACCAAACTGTAATAAACAATGAATAGTTTCCATTCTTGTTTTGAATGAACCTCTAAAATGCACAAAGCAAAATGTTAGAGGAATACATTTCCAGATGGTTATGTGTTGTTCTTGTTATTTTTTATTCAATAACTAGAGGCCTGATACACAAAATTTGTGCAAGAGTAGGCCTTCCCAGCCCCAGCAGCTGCCGGATGCTTTGATCCCTCGCAGCCACGGCGGCTGCAGCCCCAGCTTTGTCCGGAAGGTTGTCCAGACGGTCATTCTGCTGTTCGGCCTGTTCAGCCGTCCAGTCTATTAGCATATTACGCTTTTATTATTATAGATTCTTTCTGACAGGGTGCTGGGTGTAGAGCACCATACTAAGCAGTGGGGAGTATCCAAAGGTAGAAGCACCAGTCCCTGCCTTTTGGTTGCTTTTGACCTTGAGGAGTTAAGATAGGAGGATAAGGAAAATTCTATATAAGCCAGGCCCATGGGAGTTAAGGTTTTGGCAGTTTTGGGAAGGGGGCTCCACTTCTCCTGACTTGATCTGGAGACAGACTTTCTGAGGGATGAGGACTAAAGATTTGAACGAGACCTTGAAGGACGAGGAGGATTTGAAGCACCAGAAGGAATGGTGGAAGTTTCTTCAGAGGGGTCAGTGGGGCAAGGTGCAGGGGCCGTTAGCTGCAAGGAGACACGTGATTAGAGTGCCTGAGCTTCCTGATGAGTAGAGGAGCAAGCTGGATGGGTGAGAGGGGCTGAGTTGGGAAGGGCCTGGACTCTCAGACTAGAGAATTTGCATTTTATAGATATGGTTTCCCCAGTTGACCAAGCGAGCTCGGTGCCAAGATTGTGGTGTACATTTAAAAGTGTCTGGGAATGGATCGCTCTCGGTGGATCTTATAAAATGCCTTTGTTAATAGTTGAAACTTAGAAGACAGTTTGCTCAGGAGAGAATCCCAACCTTTCTAAGTACAAATAGCTCCCCAGACTCTCAGCTGGAGTCCACGGGGAGACTCAAGGCCTAGCATAGGATGTGCGAGACCAAAGCACCACACGCAGGGCGGAAGCACAGAGGAGTGCCCGCCCGGAGCAGGCCACCGTGGCAGAATTCTGTTTTGCTAAAGATAATATTGCATCTGCAATGCCATTTCATTTTCAGTCTCTGCTTATGCCCATGGGAGTCACTTATATCGGAGTCCTTGTAAAGTCTCTCATGTTACAGGGCACCAGCTCAGTTACTTTAGTTTGAACAGCCAAGCACTATTCGGAGAAGACATTGTAGACTGAAATGACCTCAGTCAGTGCTATTTTTATTTGCTCATAGAGGTGTGCTGACATGGTGAACAACAAAAAGAGGCAAAGAAAGTTTCTGTTATTCCTGGAGGTCTGATTTGCAAGTGCAGGTGCTGGATAGAATTTTGCACATGCCTTTGAAAGCAGCACAGTGGGTCTTTTTGTTGTGGATGTTACAAATAGACACCTCGGGATAAAAGGAGCACATCTCTCTAACCTAATATGACTGGAACTCGGGGGTTGTAATAACATGTCCGGGGAGGGTAGATTCAGAAATCATTTCTGTAACAGTTGATATGGATGGGAAGATGTACTGTTGGGAAAACTGTGTGATGACTTACGGTTTGGGTAGAAATGGAGGGTCTGGTACTCCATTGGCCAACGCTCGCTGGAAGCCTGGAGGATGCATCCCCAGAGGTGCTCTCCAGGACACAGAGTAGGAAGGTAAAGTGGAGGCTGGGTCTGTGGGTAGACAAGATAGCCAGCACATGGTGGAGTTCCCATTCAGTCCACGGGACCTTCTGCCCATCCTTAGAGTGCAGGGACTCCTCTAACCACAGCCCCTCGTCCGCTGCCCCGGCTGCTTCAGCCGCCTGCTGCCCTGTAGAGTTCTCGGGTTGTGTGAGTCAGTTGCCATTTCCCCACATCCAGGAAACACATATTACTCAAAGTCAGTGATTTTCAACCCTTTTCATCTCATGGCACACATACACTAATTCTTTAAAGTCTGCAGCACACCACCACAACAAAGAAAATAGGTATAATTTTGATTCATCCACATTGGACAGCTATTGTGTTGGCTGTTGTCATTTTTTTATTTGACAATCTAAGGGAAAAGAGGTCAGTGCCCCTGACTAAATAGTCAGGTATTGCATGTTTTAACCATTCTTGCAGCACACCAGTGTACCTCTCGGGGCGCACGGGGTTGAAAATTGTTGCTCTAAGTAATTCTGTTGAACCTCCTACCCCAGGCCCGAGGTGGGGTTAAATCCTTCCCGGCCTTTCTCTTTTGTGGGGAGGATGAGGCTCACAGCACAGCAGTAGCTTTCTCCACCTGTTCTCCTTTACTTTCCCACTACCTCCCCTTTGATGCCTTCAATGTGGGTGAAGGGGTGAAGGCCACCACACCCAGGTCATGCGCAGGGGTCTCACACCTCACTCTGGAGTAGATCAGCCATGACTAGGACTGCGACGGAAGCTGGGACTGAGTTAGTTCTAGTTTAACACCTGTTACAAACATCACATGCAATCCATATCCCGAAAACTTTATATATTTAGGTTAACATAAGCACATCCCTAACTCCCCCCAAATTATCTCAATGGGAATGGTGGAAGATTGCTTTTTATTTGGGATTACTTTCTATTTGGAGGTATAAGACATGCTTTCTTTGGAAGTTTTTCTGATGTAGAAACATGTCAGTGATTTCCATGAAATTTATCCAGATGTTATTTAGCTTTAAAAACTAACACCTAAATTGGGTAAATAACGCTACTTCAAGTTTGGTAAGGTGTGCCTAAATTAAAGATAAAGTTCATACTAGAAAATTTTTTCATTCAAGTCCTGATAAGTTCAATAGAGTCTCTTTTACGGAATAAGTAATTTCACATTTGATTTTCTTAGACTTTTTAATTTGTCCTAATGGTGAGTTTCTTTTAGAATGAGCTCTAGGACATGTTCTCTTTCGTGTGTATGATCACCGAAGCAGACATGTTCTAGAAACACATCTTATCTGGTCTCCTTGTCTAGTCAGAGGACTGGTGAGAAAAGGGTCTTGTCCTCTGCATTTGGAAACAAGGCATTAAGCTGTCACTCTCCCAGCATTTTCCCAATACCTACCCCAGAGTTTTCCGTTTTGAATGGGTTCAGTGAAACTCTGAAGCCTTAATGTGTGGCACATGTCCATGACCTTGATAAATGACAAATATTAAATTTTGTCTCTTCTGGTGCAGCTGTGTTGTCATTTTGCTCTGTGTTCACTGATAACTTCAGCTTTCTTTAGGTTATTGATGTAGTTTCATGTGCTACCATTTTAGCTAAATCCTCTTTTGTTCTCTCTTGTGAGTCTCCTAAGAATGGACCCATTTTGAGAACCAGTGGTTCCTGGGGTGTGGTGGGCACAGGGATGGATAGATGGGGCACAGGGCATTTTTAGGGCATTGAAAGTATCCTGTATGATACTGTAATGGTGGACATGTATTTGCCCAAAATCTATAGAACTGCAACACAAAGAGTGAACCCTGATGTAAACTATGAACTTTAGTTAATAAAAATATATCCACTTTGGTAAATGTGCCACACTAACGCTAGCTGTAAATTAGGGGGCAGGGAATGGATGGGAACTCTGTATTTTCTGAACAATTTTTCTGTAAATCTAAAACTGCTTAAAAGATCAAGTCTACTAATTTAAAAAGTTGCCCATGAGGATCAGTTAGGTGCACAGTAACTTTACTTCTGCAGAATCTCTGTGAGCATATTCTTTACAGGCTTACATAATACAGTTAAAAAAAACCCACTTCTCTCTCTCAAAGAGAAGTAATCAGTCGAACAAATCAGTAGTTATCAGAATTCAGTTTACCAGTAAAGTAACCCAAATTGCACGAGGAAAGGAGCACATTGCTTGCTTTAAAGGATGCATGGATGCTGTTAGGGCCCCATTATAACACCAGAGGAGATTTGAAAGCGCAGATTTGAAAGCCTTACCTGAGGTGGGGGGGAGGTGGAGAGGAGGGAGAGGAAAAGGGAGGAGGAGGAGGAGGAGGAGGAGGAGGAGGAGGAGGAGGAGGAGGAGGAGGAAGAGGAGGAGGAGGAGGAGGAAGGATGGGGGATGGAGGGACTGTGCTTTGTTCTATTACCCAAAGGAGACACACTGTAATATTAATTTTTGTGTAGTTTTTTCTAATTAAAATATAGTGAACAAACAATATTCTATTACTTTCAGGTGTACAACATAGTTATTTAACATTTATATACCTAATGAAGTGATCGCCATGGTAAGTGTAGTAACCACCTGGCATTGTACAACGTCATTACGATATGATGGACTATATTCCCTGGGCCCTACCTTGCACCCCCGGAATTACTTATTTAATAACTGGACATTTGTACCTCTGATTCCCCTTCACCTTTTCCACCCGTCCTCTCACTCCCTTCCCCTTTGGAAGCCATCGGTTTGTTTTCTGTATCTATGAGCCTGTTTCTATTTTGTTTGTTCATTTGTTTTGTTTTTTAAATTCCACCTCTAAGTGAAATCATATGGCATTCACCTCCTCTGACTTATTTCACTTAGATATTTCCACATTTTTATACATTCATCTGTCAGTGATCACTTAGCTTGCTTGGTTATTGTAAATAATGCTGCAATAAACATAGGGGTGCATATATATTTTTTAAGTTAAGTTTTTTGATTTCTTTGGATAGAGACCCAGAAGTGGAATTGCTGGGTCATATGATAATTCTGTCCCAATTTTTTGGAAACCTCCACACTGTTTTTCATAGTGGCTGTACTGATTTGCAGTTCCATCCAGAGTGCACTGGGCTTCCCTTTCTCCACATCCTCGTCAGCACTTGTTATTTGTTGTCATGTTGATAGTATCCAGTCTGACAGGTGTGAGGTCATTTCTCATTGTGGTTTTGATTTACATTTCCCTGATGATTAGTGATGTTGAGCATCTTTTCATGTGTAATTTGACCATCTGTATGTTTTATTGAGAAAAATGTCTATTTAGGTCCTCTGCCTACTTTTTAATCAGATTTTTTTATGTTGAGTTGTATGAGTTCTTTATATATTTTGGATATTAACTCCTTATTGGAGTTACCATTTGCAAATATCTTTCCAACTCAGTGAGTTCCATTTTCATTTTGTTTATGGTTTCCTTAAAGAAAATATAAGCAGTAAAATCATAGACATTTCTCATAGCAATTTTTTTCCTGATATATCTCCACAGGCAAGGGAAACAAACAAACAAACAAATGGAGCTACATCAAACTAAAAAGTTTGCACAGCAAAGGAAACCATTAACAAAATAAAAAGATACCTCACTGAATGGGAGAACATATTCACCAATGCTGTATCTGATAAGGAGTTAATATCCAAAATCTATAAATAACCGCTAAAGCTCAACATCAAAAAACCCCAAACAATCGAATTAAAAAATGGGCAAAGGATCTGAATAAACACTTCTCCAAAGAGGACATACAGATGGCCAGTAGACATATGAAAAGATGCTGAACATCACTAATCATCAGAGAGATGCAAATTAAAACCATAATGAGGTATCACCTCACACCTGTCAGAATGGCTGTCATCAATAAATCAACAAACAAGTGCTGGTGAGGATGTGGAGAAAAGGGAACTCTTCTCCCCTGTTCGTGGGAGTGCAGACTGGTGCGGCCACTGTGGAAAGCAGTATGACGTTTCCTCAAAAAATTAAAAATGTTATTGCCTCATGACACAGCAATTCCACTTCTGGGGATATAGCCCAAGAAATCCAAAACTTGAATTGGAAAGAAAATATGTTCCCCTATGTTCATTGCGGCGTTATTTATAATAGCCAAGATTTGGAAGCAGCCCAAGTGCCCATCAGTAGATGAGTGGATAAAAAAGCTAAGTGTAGTTTTTCGTGCTTACTCAATACCAAGCACCCACTCTGTGCCAGGACACTCCCACTTCCTCTTTTTTCTGGTCTTGGTGTTGAATCTCAAGTAGTAGCCGAGTGGTTTCTTGTAGTCTGCTGAGGTCAACCTTGGATCACCAGAAGTGACAGGCGATGACTTTCTCTTCTCAACCTGCCACAGAGCTGCATCCTTTCACATACCACACTCCTCCAGTTCTAAACAATGTAACCAGAAACAGGTCTTTGTTAATGGAGCTGTTCTCAGCATTGGACGTTCTTGAATTACACTCAAGAGAGGCCTTTCATGGCCTTGCACATGGTAATGTCTGTTTCAGGCAGGCAATTCCTGTAGGCCAAGGACTTGAATCTCTTTAGTTCTGTGTGTGACAGAGCTACCTGGTTTCTGACATTTAACTAGGTTAGATGGAATCTGGTGAATTATAGGTTTGAGGGAGAATGCTATTCCTGATCTTCATCTTCCATTTCATGAACCTGTGGAGTGGAGCCATCAGAGAGAGGACAACAGAAGAAAGAAGGCTTTGTTAATCGGACAAGGTTTTGAAATTTCAGGAGCCGCAAGAAGGGTCTCTCTTCTCCCTCCAAAATATACTGCAGTCTGATTCCTTTAATTCTCTAATTAATAATGGGGTTAGTAATACTTCAATCAAGGATGGTCTTATGTTAAAATATAACTATCTCCTGGGTATTACTCTCTTCAGTTATAGACTTTATGGTGAATGAGTTGCTGAACTCAGATAAGGCAAATGAAAAAGGAAGTCTGAGGGTCTGGTGGCCTGATTTGGGTGGGAATGATGGAGAGTGGTTCTGAGGGTCATAGGAAATGAAAAGTGAGGCCAATGGAAGAGAAACTTCTAGTTTAGTCAGTTTTCTTTGGGAATTTTCTTGAGAAGAATTGAACAAGATGTGTGCATATATCAGTATGTGTGCATGCATGTGGTGTGTGTGTGTGTGTGTGTGTGTGTGTGTGTGTGTAGGGAGGCAGGCAGTACACAGTGATGCTTTCTTAGATACCCAATACGCCACTCATGTAAAATCACCATTTATCTTTTTTTGATCTCTAGCCTGTTGCACAACCATGTATTTATTGGCCACCCAAACCACTTCCTCTGGTCATGGTGGCCTCTGTTTCTGTGGTAACATAGGAAATCAGGACTGTGGATAATGTTGCATCAGAAAAGCTTTTATCGTCACTTGGTTTAAGCTTGACAGAGAAATTGAGCTAGCACCTCCACAGAAAGATCATCCACTGATTTAAAATGACCCTGTCCCTATGCCCGAACCCTCCATAATTAAGAACTGTCATTCTCCAAATCCAAAGTGTGCTTACTCCTTGGCTTCTGTCTCTCCCCCTTCTGACAACCTTTATCAAACAGATGATGCATTGAAAGTGGTAATCAAAGAAGATTTACAAAAAGGTGGTCGGAAAAGAACCAAAAAATGATGGTGAATCACTTCAGAACCAGCCTTATGCCTGAGGGAACAGAGGAAGGAGAGTTTGTTGTTGGACCCAGGTGGAATCATTTACTTTCAAGACAATGGCCGGGCAGGGAGAGAGCAGGGCAGAATCAAAATCTTGATATTTCTCTCTTCAGCTGATTCCTTTATTGGTGGAAGAACCCCAAGAGAAGTATGAGGACCAGGGTCCATAGAGGCCAGCTTCCTGGGGCACAGAGCAGGGCAGAGAAGGGGAGGGAATTGTTTGGGGAGGGCAAGTGGAAAACATATGGCATTAGCAGTTTCCCTATAAGCTGCCAGGATTAAATATAATGATCTGTAAAAGCATTTAGCACAGCACCCGGCGCATGATAAGTACCCTAAAATTTAGTCTAGTGATAGTAGTAATAGTGGTACTGATGATCAGATTAGGATATTTTTACTACATTTTAGCTGAACCATCTCTACGGCCTCTCCTGGTGCCCTAACCATTACCTTTCATTTCATATCCCAGCGTTATTATGAAATGGACTTAAGTAAGACCTGTTTGTCTTGTCCCTCTTTAATTTTGATAGATGGAAATGTAATTTACTTATCATTTAGCTATGCCGAATTCTGGAGATTACATGTATAAGGCATTATAGCCTTAATGGGCACCCATGACAAAGAAATACCCAAGTGTGTCTCTTTCTCAATTTATACCTCAATGCCGCTTCTGGGGAAGAGGGGATGGAGCATGAGCTTTAAGTTGAATGGGTAGGTGTATGGCTAAGGACATTAAATAGAATCAACATCCCCTTACTCTTCCCCTCCCTCCTCGTGTGTGTGTGTGTGTGTGTGTGTGTGTGTGTGTGTGTGTAGAATGTGTGAGTTGTACCTAAGGCAGTGCAGTTGCAGATAGTTATGTTTGAGAGGTTGATCCACTTGGTTGCATGTCGTTGAAGTTGGCTCATTCTCATGGCTTTAGGGTGTTCTGTGGGATGACTATGCCACAATTTACACAGCTATACTTTAGGTGATGCGTGTAGTTGTTTCTAAGTTTTGGCTTTTATGAACAGTGCTGCCATCATCATTCTTACACATGCCTTTTGAGAACACATTTGTGCATTTTTGTTTTGTATATATCTTGAAGCAGAATTGCTGGGTGACAGGGAATACATACATATGTTTGATTTTAGAAGTCCAGTTGCTCTCCATTGCACACAGAGCCCACATGTTTGATTTTAATAGATACCAGCAAATAATTTTCCAAAGTGATCGTACCCATGTACATTCCCACAAATAGAATATATTTTAAGATCTGTAAAATTCTGTAAAATTCATAATATGATTTTACAAAAATATAGTTTGAATCATGTGAAAAATGGGTATGTTTTTCTCTTTTGTTGACATCCTATTTTAGTTATATTCTTATATTGCAAGGCGCAGCCTCATTTCTGTGAGCTTAGCTTGTTGGCAGGGGTTTGTTATGGTAAAGATTCATATGCACACAAATTAGAAAAAGCTGAATTGTGTTGCTTTAGGAAGGGTATAAAAATGCACAGGGCCAGGCTGTGGGATCTGGAGTGTTCTGCTCATTGCGCTTGCTTCTTCCTGTAAGCTATGCTGGTGTCCTGGGGGTGGGCCGGTCCAGCCTCTCTGGGCCTGTGTTCAGCAGGAAGTTACCATAGGTTCTACTGTGAACCCGCATCAGTTCTAACTGTGTGGTCATATCTTCCGGTTGCTCCCCCCGCCATGCGCCTTGCAAACATTTGATTCTCACCTTTACTGAAGGGGAGCTACTCTGTGCCACCAGTCCTTAAGGCTTCCAGCCCCTTTCTGAGCTCTGCACCATTCCAAGCCCATCAGCCTCTGAGCGCTACCTGCTCTCATCCCTTCCCAGGAGCAGGCGCCTGCACCAGTGGCTTTCTAGATCCAGGGGTTGGCAGACACCCTTTGTTTATGTTAGATGCCAGGTGAATTACACAGAATCAGAAGAATGTCATAGGAAAACTTTAGCAACCATTATTTTGAAATAAGAACACAGAGATCTTTTTTATATTAGATACCTTTTAAAAATATTTTTTTTATTGATTTCAGAGAGGAAGGGAGAGGGAGAGAGAGAAGAAACATCAATGATGAGAGAGAATCATTGATTGGCTGCCTCCTGTATGTCCCACACTGGGGATCGAGCCCACAACCTGGGATTGTGCCCTCACTGGGAATCAACCGTGACCTATTGGTTCAACCACTGAGCCACACTAGCTGGGTTATAATAGATATCTTAATGCAGATCTCTGCTAAGACTTACTAATGTTTTTGTGCATCTTGATAGCTTAAAAAACAAGGGGTAGAACTTGCCATTTTGTGCTGATTTAGTCTATGTTGGTTAAACGAGTGTTGATTAAGGAAGGAATCTATTACGAGGGGCAGGGAGGACCAGTCTAAACAGCTCTGTACTTCATGGGCAAACTGGGTAGAGTCGAGGTTCTCTTTATGGAACCCAACGCGGAAACCATTTATTCCCGAAACCACCACCTCTTGTTACTTCCTGGAATCCTTTATTGTTTCAGCGAGTTTAATGATAATATGGGAAGTGAAAGCCAACATTTATACTTTTGTTTTTAGCTTCTAGACTCTCAAGATAGAGGGCCTGTCTGTTTCACCTGCTCTGCCTTCTGGAATTACAGAGAGTTCCCCCTGGGGAATTTCTTGGCCCAACTCATGCTTAATGTTTTTAGTTAATGCCCACTCTGTCATTGTCTCTGTGGTTGGCAGGAGAATATATGGCCTATGCAAATACAGTCCTACTTTACATTCTTTATGCACACCTCTACAGATATTTCTGTAGCTCCTCTGAACGGGAGGCAGGGCTGTTATGAACTGTTCTGGTGGAAAAGGTTGGGCTTCTGTTGACTTCAAGACCTCGCCACCACAGCACACACTGAAGATCCTAATGAGAGAATGCATGAAAGATAACCTGACCTAGTGGCGGGATTTACACACGTGATGCTTTTCTGAAAGTGACCAATGGTAGACAGTGCATGTGCAGGACCAGTCTTCTTGTTCTAACAGGGTAATTGAACTAACAGGGTAATTAAAAATCGGGACTAACTTGTCATTTCACTGCTGTATTCCTATGAATAAATTAAACTTTAAGCATTATTTAAGGCTTCAAAATAATGTATTTAGCATTTTTTTTTTTACAGCAAGTCTGGAAGCTGGGCCCATTTCTAGAAGTGTTCTCAGTAGCTAGCCTTTTGTGGAAACAGTCGATTTTAAACTCTTGGTTTATTTAAATTGCTCTTTTTTTTTTTTTGCTTTCGAGAAAGATTGAAGAGTTACAGGGACGTTTAGTGGCTTAGTCATCCATTTCCTTATGGATCATTCACATGTACCGATGCCAGGGAACATTTAAGTGATTAAAATGTTCTGAATGAACTTGTCATTTGAGAGCACTCTTTGAATGAATGTCTTTATTATATTGAAAGTATCCTACTAGTACGCTTTAGGCTTGCTTCCAAAATTAATTCATAAGTGGCTCTGGGTAACTTATCCGTAGAGTGTGTGTCTGAATAAATCCATGATGTATTTGGTTAAAGAATCTTTGTGGCTCTTGAAAGATATACAGGAATTTAATAGTCAGTATTGTTTATCAAATCTAGGGTGGTCATGTTTAAATAATACATTAAAGAATGAGATGACTCATTTTATAACTTTTTATTGTTAATCTTAAATGCTGGAAAAAATAGATTCTTAAAAATCTCTAATATTTAAAACTCAAGTTACATATATCAATCTCAGTCTCATATACAAAAAAATCGAAACTTATAGCATTGTTTACCAGCATAAACACCTTCTGCATCTTTTTGTGTAAGAGAATAGATTTGCCACGTTATACTGATTATTTGAAATTTTGCTTCTGTTTCCAATTTCAAATTCTTAAAAAGGTCCTGCTGAGCCAATGAACATGGGAGTGCTTACTTTTAAATTAGCCGGTGCTGCAGAACATGAAAGAAATCAGGAGGCTATTAACACACCCAGAAACAGTCCTTCCCTAGTCCTCGGTTGCTAAGATAGCTTAGTGAAATTAAAATATGCAGACAAGACAGGGGAGGGAGGTGAGTTTTAAAACTATTTTCTTTTAAACTTTCCTTCCTTCCCACCCTTCTTTCCTTCCCACCCTCCTTTATGTCCCGAATCCAAGAGTGTTCACTAGAACTTCACATTCAGTATCTTCCCAGTGCCAAGTGCTGGGCACAGGGAGGTGTGCTCGCTCCCTGCGTGTGCAGTAAGGGAAAAGCGGAATTACAGCACCCTCACTGCCAGACTTCAAAGGTTAATGCCCTTCTCGCAGCAGGCTTCCAGGTGACCTTCCGCAGAACACTCGCTCTGCGAAGGGAGAGGGAAGCTCTCTCAGGGGCAGAGGTGGGAGATGGCACTTCATTTACACCCCAGGGTCCCTCCAGGGGGTTACTGTTCTGAGACGGAGCCTGGAGCACTTTGCTGAGAGTGCTGCCCTTTGGAGCATTGAAACAGAGGCTGCTTTTGCTGCGAAGGCCTCTCTTCTGAACTGTGGCTCCAGAGCCTCTCACCAGTTTCCTAAGACTCTGCTTCCGCTTCTTAGGAGATCTCTCGGGGAGGGAAGGGGGCCCCTGCAGCCCTGCCAGACCAGTTACCCAGCTCAGGGTGTGTAGACACCATGGAAGAGAAACAGCCCGTGAAGATGAAGCTTAGAAGGCCATCTACACAAACGAACACCATTGTTGCTTTGGGCGGCAGGAGTTTAAAATGTTCCTGAATATTGAAGATTATGTTGATGAATTAAAGAATAGAATCTGATTGGGACACATAGAGGTGGCTGTAATATGCATCATGATTTGTTCTTCTAAAGAGGAAAGTAGAAATCCAAAAACGGGCTTTTAATGTGAGGGTTGATGTGTCAGATAAAACATTATCTATAAACATGTTTTGTGAACCATGAAGCACACATTATTAGAATTAGAGAATGCCCTAATATGAGTAATATTTTTTAAACATTAAACGTTAGGGCATTTTGCATGACAACTGTAGACATCAAAGCCAGCGAGTGGTGTTAACGATCAGCTGGGCTCTTACTTCATGGATGCAGTAACGAAGGGCAGTGATTTGTCTTAGGGTTCCCAGGCTGACTAGACCCTGGCCTAGAACCCTGATATCCAGGTAGCCTCCTGGTGCTCTTCCTCCTTCACGTGGCTCCATCAGTTTTGAGGTCCACGATGGACCTCAAATCTGTGTTGTTGAAACTTTCACACATGGAACTGGCGATTACTTAGCATATTGCACATACAGCACATACTATTGTCCAAAGGAATTATGTGGTGCATCAGTTCCCTGCAGCTGCTGTAACAAATTAACACGAACTTGTTGAATGAAAACAACATTTTTCAAAGCCCCGGAAGCCAGAAGTCTGGAATGGAGTTGCCAGCAGGGCTACCCTCCCCAGAAGCCCTGGAGGGAATCGGTTCCTGCCTCCTCCAGCTTCTGGTGGCGGGTGCCATTCCCTGACTGTGACCGCGTCACTCCGATCTCTGCCTCTGTCTTCACATCGCCTTCCTCTGTGAGTGTGTCCCATCCCCTCTGCCTCTCTCTTACAAGGATACTTGTGACGCATGTAGGGCCCACCAAGATAATCGGGTTAATCTCATCTTAAAATCCTAAATTTATTCACATCTGCAAAAACTACCATGCAAGGAAATACAGGTTCCAAGGGACTCGAGTCTTTGGAGGGTCACCATTCGGCCCAGAGTTAGGAAATACATTTCCTTGGAAACCTATACATTTAACCAACAAGGTATTCTATTCCCTTCATTTGTCCGAACCCTCTTCTGATAACCTCCTAACTATTGAGTTAGAAGGGCTTTGGGCGGTCAAGAACCCAGACAGAATGGCTGGAATTACCAGTCTCAACAGCAACCACTGACAGGCATGTGTGTAATTCAATACACGTATTAAAAATACCAACCTTACAATATTATGGGCAAAGAGGAGCCCACTGGTGTGAAGATTCACTGAGATGATGCAAAGAAAAGATGATGATTTAGTACCACTGTTTCTCAAAGTACAGAAAACCTTATATTAGTAATAATTAGTGAAATCTTAGCCCTTTCTCTTATTAGTCTGTTAAGCTGATTTCATCAGAAACCTAAAAAAATTACTTTCAGCACCTGGATGTATGAAAGATCAGTATGAAGTTCAGATTCCACTACTCATCCTCCACAACTACTGATATTTCCTAATTTATTTATAACTCACTCCCCGACGACCTCCAAAAGTGACATAAAGTGGCTTATCATGGGAGACATGCGGTTAGAAATGAAACTTACAGCGATTATAGAGGGAAAGGGAAACAAATGTGCCTTTTGAACCTAGAGAATGAATGCTAATACTAATAATGAGTGCTACTTCTAAGCTTCCTGGCAGCCCGGCAGCAGGGCAATCCGCTAGCACAAGGCTCATACGTAGTGTTTTCTTTACTGCTTCCCCATCCAAGCTGAGATTGTTATAGAAATGGTAGTGACCACCTCCAGTCTTGGTTATTCTCTCCAGACACAAAGTTAGTTTTGATTTACAATGACATGAGCTCTTCCAATTTTTACATACTATATACACGGGCTTGAGTAATTTTGGGGCGTGGTTTTAGATTTTATACCACGATATTGAAATAAACCTGTGGTAGTAAGTGCTATGCCTAAAGGAGACTGTGTCATTGTCTTTTACCTGTGAGCATTTTATTAAGGTCATACTTTTTCTTCAAGGTTGGTTTGTTTCTCACTGAATCCCATTACCTGACTCAAGCCATCTTTTGAGTAAATCTTCTTGCCTGAAGGCTCTAACCATGTCTATGTGCCAAGTTTATACATATTACACTGTTAAGTGGTGTGCTGTTTTATTCAGCCATTGCTTAACTGAAAATCTACTGACTTTCACTAAGAAAATCTGAGACAGCATTCCATAGGTGGTCTGAACTGAAGGCAAATATGGACAGTGAGTAGACCAATTCTAGACAGATGGGTAAGGAAGCTGTGAGAATGCGCGTGAGTGGAATCGTGATTAAACATCAGCACAGCAGCGCAGTCGGGGATTGTAAACGTGTGTGGGCTTACTGTATCGGTTTTATATAGCCTAACCAAATTAAAACAATATTTTGTGTGAGCGTTAAACATTTCTTTCTTAAGATGGAGAACTATGGGGGTTGCTAATTTTCCACGCAAGTTGCTCACCTCTCTTGGAGAGCTTAGTGTTTTCTGCAGCCAGTTCAGCACGTGAGAGGGCAAGCAGTGAACGCTGCTTTCCTCGTGGCACAGAGTCTGCCCCTGATTTCTCTGGGCTGTTTCAGCTTGTGTACCTCTGCTCCCAGGCTCAACTGGAGCATCATTTCTCGGAAAGCATCTCAGAGCACCTTTCACATGGATAATTGGTTAATACAGTAGGGAGCAGTACAGTCTAAAACAATGAACTGGCAGGCTACCTATGGGAACATGCGCTGGCTTAATGATTCTCAGGCTATTTTAGGTAGAAAAGTTTGGGCTTGAAAGAAAAATCTATTTCAAAAGAATGGAAATAATTTATTCATTCCAGAAATAATTATTGTACATACTATATGGTATTTTAGACACTGGGAATACAAATGATGAATAATACAGTCTACAGTCCAATGGGGAAGATAGACAGTTTCAAGTTAACAAAGGAAGAAAAATGTAATTACATATGTGATTAAGGTAGCGCAAGACAATGAGCACATTGTGTTTGAGAAATAAAGTTGTTGCAGTCGGTTTGAAATGTGGGAGTCAGAATTTTGAGCACCATCTGAAATCACTTTTTATGGGAAAGCAGTTATTCTCAGAATGATACATTTAAAATTTATATATATGAAGGTAAACTTATTTTATAACTTTACATGACATAATCTTTCCAAGATGATAATGGATTTAATATGTTGGAAAACATTTATGTGAAATGTACTAGACTCTGACATGTGGATTAAAATTTTTTAACTTTCAAAATTTCAATAATGCTCTAACAAATATCATGTGAAATAGCGACAGGCATGCCTGGCTCGGTGGGAGGCAGATGCTGTTGGGAGGGACAGATGCATGGTTCCAGTTGGTAGCCACACATTTGAAGTTCTGGCTGATCAATAGAGTCTTTCACTTCCAGGGTCAAGGTGATAGAGAGGGGGCTGGAGAAGGAGTAAAAGCTACACGCTACAGTTACTTGTGCTGTTCACAAAAAGCAAAGGGGTTTTGTGTGAGAAGATGGCTCTCCCCCAACTTGAAAGCACTAGCCTTTGCCCAGCCTGGAGCTCTCTCTCACTTCGCTGGAAGCCCCACGTTCATAACCTGCACCACTCGATGCCACGAGAGCACCAAGCTGGGGCTGGTGGAAATGGTCGGGGGTCCGAGGCAGCTCTGCATCCGAACCCCAGCGACTCTGTCCAGCTCTGTGACCTGAGCACGTTATCTAACTTCTTTGATTGACAGCTTCCTTGACGCTAAAATGGGGGAGAATGAAACCTCCCTTATAGGGTCGTGTGAGAATGACTGGGATGGCCATGGCCAAGGCGTCTTGTACACTGTCTGGCTCTTGCTCGGTTCTGCTGGGTCCTTAAGGCTCAGCCCTGAAAGCACCCAGGGTCACACAGCTCAGTCTCAGGTCATTTTCATGTCATGTCGCCTGTAAGTGTCCTTCCTCCCACAGTGTAGTGAGAATCTTGAGGGCAGCAAACCTACTTCATGCTTCTTTTCTACCTTCCATTGCACCTAGCGGAGTCCACATACCAAACCAGCACATAATAAATGTTTCCATTCAACCTCTGACTTTTGGAAATTTGCTTAAAATCGAGGGCCCTGACGGCATGGAGGGTGGTGCTTTTTCACTCTGTGCCTCCACAGGTTTTGGTCCAGGGATGATGAAGGGAGGCAGGAGGTGGCACCATAGAAAATCAACTCTTAAAATCCTGATGGTGAGTAGGAAAATAAACCGTCATGTTATTTGATAACCTCTGTGCATAGCCCAAAATGCATAATGCCTTTTATTATGATGAAAACCGCAGTGAAGGGTGTGATGCCCATTTAGCAGGCTCCAAAACACAATGGGACTTCACCTTCGCGAGGAACAATAGTCATGGGGCCAAGACCTTCGGTTCTGGCCAATTTTGACCATCTGCTTCCTCCTGAGACAGTCTGGAATGATCTTAGGGGACCCAGCCTTACAGCTGGGCTGGGAGCAGAGGGCCTAGGTGAAATGATGATATCTGAGAAGGTCCAGGTTGGCTAAGCGTGGAGGGTGGCAATGCCCTTGCCCCATGAATCTGCAGACACTGCATTCTGTCCTTCGGTGCCGTGTCAGCACTGATTACCTATCACAATAAGGGGATCTAGGAAAAATCTTCCACATAGTAGGTCCTCAATACTTAATTAAAGAGTGAAAGGAGGAAAAAAAAGATGTTTTCTTTGTATATCTCCATGTAACCCTAAGATTTCCAAGCTGATCTTGGGTATTGTTCTGGCACAGTATAAAGATTTGGACAGACCCATGCTGTATGTTATGATACTTGGCTTATTGATTTCTCAGCTCTAAGAAAATCTTTGCTTCTGGCAATAGGGCCAGATAATGGGGTTCTTCTCTGTAATGCTTTGGGAATAACATAGTTGTCCAAAATGCTGAACTTTGTTCTGCAAAGTTATAACCCAAAACAGATTTTTAAGCAAGTTTATGTGTATTCCCTGAGCAACACTACTCAAACATTCATTCATTCAACAGTAAACAAGTATTCTATTATTCTAGGTTGTATGGAATTTCAAAGATAAATAAATTCTTTCTTTTACACTTAAAGACATTACAATTATTTATGACTGTAATTTCATATCTTGAAGTTATTAATGGTGGTAAAATGGTAAAATATTTTTACACTCATATGCCCCATAAAGGAAATTCCCTCTTGGGAAAGAAAGTGGGCTGATCAACAAACAGATCTAAATCTCCCAGTGGTCGGCAAACTGCGGCTCGCGAGCCACATGCGGCTCTTTGGCCCCTTGAGTGTGGCTCTTCCACGTGTGGGCGCGCATGTACAGTGCGATTGAAACTTCGTGGCCCATGCACAGAAGTCAGTATTTTGTGGAAGAGCCACACTCAAGGGGCCAAAGAGTCACATGTGGCTCACGAGCCACAGTTTGCCGACCACTTGTCTATCCCATTGGCAGTTATATTTCTCATTGCAGATGAATACTTAATTTAAGTTTTTTTTTAAATGTGAGTTTGAATATCATTTTTTCAGTTTTGGCACAACCCTGAGATAACACTGGAGTCCCAGACTTTTTCATATACTTTGAGTAGAGCTACCAAGGGGGACTTTTCCTGGGTGGCCTGGGAAAACTCCTATATAAACAGTAAGAACGCTGATAAATGAGTGTTTGGGGGTGGTAATTATCACATAACTTTTATGGAAATCTGAATAATGTTAGATTATAAATTTTTAAAATAGTGAACAATAACCTGTTTAGGTGATTTGTCTAGAGCCATTGGACCAAATATTTTATTCAGATTGCAAATAGAGTCTATCATATTTGTGATGGGGTCATTTGTTGTCTCTTCATAGGTTTGGTTTATAAGGCTCGTCTCAAAGTCTTTTTTCAAAAAGGATTCCTGGGCACTGTGTCTGAGATCTTGGTAGAAGCCATCAGGTGGGTGGGTGGTATAACTATTGCTTTCATAGACTCATGAAGTATTTTCACAGTGTCCTCTTGGGAACAAAGTATATTCCTGGGACAGATTTCCATGATCCAGCAAACTTGAAAAATTCTGGCTAAGACAGCTTTCTTCTGCAAGATTTCTCAGAGCCTTTAATAAATAATACACACGTGACTCTCAAGACAGGGATATTTGATGCTGATTTTCACAGACTTTTTTCTTTTTCTTTCTGGAGCTTACTTTTCATGGAGCACGTTTTCGGAAAGTTGGATGTCATGGTTAAGCTTCTTATAGTTACAAATGGCTTAGAGAGGGAGCTGAAGGGAGAGAGGGAACCAGTGGAAGAGGGTAGTTATCGTTCCTCTGTTCAGGGGACGAGGCTGAGGCAGGTGTTAGTGATCTGCCCCTCATGGATGGAAGGCAGATCCCCAGACTGTGCTTTGGTATCATCGCACATTTTACAATTTGAAGAAATAAAAAAATATCTGGAAGGAGTTTAGTAATTTTCTTAAAAATATCAGTAGTGCAAGAGTTTCCTAACCTCATTAGAACTTTCTATTTTAAGAGCGAACACATTTTTAGACTATGCAGATTTCAACAGGAATGGAGTTGGATTGCTGCTGGTCTTCTGTGGAACTTCAGATGAACGTATAGCTGTCAGATGGTGGCCCCTCTGCTTCAGACGCCTTGTAATCAAAACCTGTTGGGAGGGTTTATCCTGTTTTCCACTTAGCAGAGAGAAGGAATGTTTTTATTCTTCACACAGTTCCTTTTTTCACTCTATTTCCCATCCCCTCACTCCCCCTCACCCCTGACTAAGTGAAACTGGTTATCCTTCATGTGACCCGGGAAGAGAGAGGCCCACAGCCACTTTTTGTACACAGACCTTGTGTACCTCACATCAGTGTTGACCTTTCTTTATCCATGGAGAAGGGCATTCATTGCCTCCTTTCTCACCAAGTCCCTTGGCTTTTGATGTTCAGAGTTGTTATAAAAGCGAACTTGAGGTTTCATGGAATTATTTTCTTTGACTGAGGTGACTTCTCAAGTGGCTTCTTTCTGGCCTATTCATTGGATGGTTCCATGTTGGAACTTCCTTTTTCTTTTTAGCGAACACATATTTTATGTCTCTTTAAAGAGAAGAGATTTCAAACAAGTTATATAATGATTTTTCAAACATCTGAAATTGGATACAGTTGGATTAAGAAATGAACAAATAAATGAATGATAATTCCTGACTTGGTGTGTTTATAGCATACCGATGGAGGAATAACTAGGTTTACTATGCTGTTCACAGCACGGTCATGAATTTTAGCTGGTGTCTGAGATTGCCCTCATGCTGAGACTACAAGTAATTCATCCTCCTAAAGACTCCTGTGGGACTTTCCTGATGGTTCTCATGTCTAATAATTTTTGGCATTCCTCATTGCTTATTGTACTTCATTGTATGGGTCCAACACTAGAAAGTCAGATTGATTTTTCTGTCTTACCAAGCTCAGAAAACATAATTATTTCACAAACACATAACACATTTTCTACTTGATAGCGTCATTAGAAATTATAGTTTTCCTCGGTGAGGATGAGAAGTGCATTGTTTGAGATCTAAGTTGCTTCAGTGGCAGGCATTTTTGTGTATTGTTATCACTGTACCTTTGAGGAGCAGCCAGAGCAGGAAAAGCACTGTGTTAGACAAACGATAGAGGGAATACCATGTGGCCGATGGCTGTGCTTGGCATCACCAATGGGGACTGGGAACCCTTTGCCAACTACAGGCAGGAGGGAGCCCCTGCAGCCAGTGCCGGATGTGGTCATGCTCCCAGCCATGCCCCTTTCTGTCTTGCTTTTGTTGAAATTGGGGGCAGCAGGCACTGCCTGGTGATGGTGCTGTCGCCTTGCTCTGCCGTCCAGAATTTTGAATCCCAGAATCACTGAAAACGAAGAGGTTTTCCTCAAATTAGGGGAAGGAGTTTAGGAAGAAGTTTAGGAAGCAGAGAAAGTGGTAATGAAGGTTTTAATAGGCTTCCCTCTTTGTGTGGGTTAATGTGGTTTTACATGTATATCTACAAATGCAAGGCACCAGCAATAACATGACGATGATAATAGAAGTATTATCATTCATTAGGCGCTCACTATGGGCCTGACCACTGTCACTGCCTCACGGTCATCATTGCAGTTAATTTGCTTACCTGCACTCTCAGGTAGTGCACTGTTCGTGTTACTAAGGAGAAAACAGCTGCTTGGAGAGGTTAGTGGAGCACCTGAGCTGAGTTTGCACAGTGCACGACAGACAATTCCAGCCAGACCATTTCTCCTCCACCTTCTCTGCTGTGACCGGGGAGGCATGGTGGGTAACTGTGCACAGACTAGTGATTGTTGTACCAGGGACATGGACTTCCCATGTTCATAGACATGTGGGTCTGCCAGAGAGTTCCCATTTTGTTTCATTTTACATTTTATTGAAAGGTTCAAGATTGGTGAGCTTAATTAAAATATCAACTCCTTAATAAGGTGCCCTAAGTCATCTTTAAACAAAATCCTGTATGTCATATCTTAGTTGCTTTAGCAATGTAATGTTAAATAAATATATTCTACTTTGTGATTGCATCGTTATTGAATTTTAAGAAATATGATTTGGTTTTAACATGGTGAATCAGTAGAGTGATTTAGGGATTGGCTTATGACCTGGGATGCAGTTATCAGAATATTTTCAGTAAGTGGGTATTGAGCTTAAAACAACATGTTTAGTATTAGAATTGGTTGCTACAACATGTTTAGTATTAGAATTGGTTGCTTTTAAATGATATGTACTTTATTTGGAAACATCAGCAACATTAAAGGAATTTAAGGATTAATCACTACCAGTACTAGATCTGTTCTCACACATCATTTTTGGCTTTATGTTATTGTTATTCATAAATGTGTCTTGTTTTCCCCAATTAAATTGGAAGCACTTTGAGGTTTTTTTCTCATTTCATAGGTTTTCTCATTTCATAGGCCCTGAATAAATATTTCTATCACAAATGACTGACTATTTACTTGTCACTGTCTAACTTGTGCCTGTTAATATGTTGGGTGACAATAAAAAACTTTAAGCCCGGCCAGTGTGACCCAGTGATTGAGTATTGACTCATGGACCAGGAGTTCACCAGTTCAATTCCAGATCAGGGCACATGCCTGAGTTGTGGGCTTGATTTCCAGTAGGGGGCATGCAGGGGGCAGCCAATCAATGATATTTCTTTCTCATCCATGTTTCTACCTCTATCCCTCTCCCTTCCTCTCTCTCTAAAAATCAATAAAAGCATATTTAAAAAAATAATTGGAGAGCACCAATCACATAGCATTGTTCTGTAAGGCTAGCACCTCTAGACCCAGGTTAGCTTTATTCTTTGGGCCACGGGTGTGTAAAATTCAGTGGATGTGAAGCTTACTTCTGCATGTGCATTCAGAGAGACATAAAATATTGATTCTCCTCCTTGGAGAAAAAGGCAAGTTAATGACTACATTTTCTTTGTGATCTCTATGATGGCTTTATCACAGATGTCTCCAAAAAACCAATCATTTTCTAAGAACAAGTCTGTCTGTGTGCTAACAGACTGTGAAAACCTGTCAGTTTCTTTTCTTTTCTTTCTTTTTAAACCAGAAGCCAAAAGAAGTCAGCTTTTAAATATTTGGATGTTTTTCTCTGAGATATGGCTGAACTAGGCATACACACTGGCGTTAACATTTCTAAAGCAGGCTCAAAATAAAGGAGATTTTTAAAAAAAACAAACTCCTTCCAATTCCTATATTAATTGTCATTTTAATTAAAGCTTCTGTGTGTCATCCATGGCAGGAGATTGCCCCAGAAAGATAAAGTGAGACTGTGTGTGTCGCTGGCTTTTATGAAGGGAAAACTAGTATTCAGAAAACCAAACAGGCAGATAAATTTGCCATTACTTAAAAAAAAATTTTGCTAAGCATCAGGTGAACCACATTATTAGCTGATTAACATATTTTTCTTTAGATTATTGCATTTTCTAATCTAATTTAGGGGTGGGTTTGGGGGTTACGCTAATGTGTGCTAGACTCTTCTAACACAGGCTGCTTTAGGGAGATAAGGGAATCTGGAACCAAAAATCACTTTTCATTGGAAATTTTATTTATTCAGGTTACTACAAGGTTGTGAGATCAAACAAGAATATACTTGAAAGAGCTTTGTAAAATATTACTTATCATCTTAATTACTGCTATCTGGACAACAGAGTGAAACGCCTGTTTAGTCAGCCCCTCCTTCGGGCCCACGTTGCTTGAGTAGGAAATTGGGAATACTCTCTGGTATGTCTGTTTAAAAGCTGAGAACTGGGGCTTGGGGTTTGCTGCTCAAGGAACCCCAGTCACATGTCCTGAACTTTACAAATCCAATCAATACAAAGTCAGCAGGTAGGAGCAAAGAACCGTGTTGCCATTCCGCTCAGCTTCCAGGCCAAGTTGAAAATGCATTTTATTGTAGAACAGGTAAATTTTGATTCTTGTTAATGCAACACAAAAGAATAATTTTAACGGTGGAGATGGACCTAGACGCTGAACCTCAAAGATAAAATGCAATCAGGGAAGCCCCGAAGGCTAGTCAGTGCCCTGAGCACACAGAGTTAGCAGGAGCAGCGTGCACCCCTCTCCATGGCCTCATCTTAGCAAAACCCCATCTGAAGGCACTCTGTGGGTGCAGGTTCTCCTCACAGAGGCTCTCCTTCGTTGCTGTGTGTCCAAACAACTGCCCCTTAGCTGGAGGGAACCCCGCTGGAGGGGCCTGGACCTCCCCGGCCTGGAAGTGCATGCACATGAGGGTTTGGAGATGTCAGGTGCCCCCAGTACAGCTGGTGTTACCCCGAGTTTCCTCACGGAAACCAGGACAGTGCTCGCCCCTTGAGGACAGCACCTGAGCGGTTGTGTCCCTCATGCATGTCAGGTCACCCATATTCAGAACAGGCATGGTTGACCGAGGCACCCAATGCCCAACTGCCAAACCTGGGACTTCTCATCAGCTTCCTCTTGCTTACCTCAGTGCAGCTTTGGAAATCACCCATCTCTCCCCGTTTCAGACTTTCTTCACTTTTCTGATTCTCATTTTACATGAGCTCTTGCTACTTTTTTTTCTCTGAGTCCCAGTCCCACCCCCTCAAGCTGGCTATTTCCTATGATCCGGTTCCCAGTCCTCTTATTTATTTATTTATTTATTTACTCATTTATTCATTCATTTATTTATTTTTGTCTGGCTGACTGTGCATTAGAATCACCTAGGAGTCACCTGCTACAAGTTAAGTTACAGACTTAATGTCCCTTTATACCTCAGTGTATATTTCTAAAAAACAAGGGCATTCTCTTATATAACCACAATACAGTGATCAAAATCAAAAAAGTAACATTAATAATACTATTATCAATCCTATAGATTTGATTCAAATGTTATGAATTGTGCCACTACTGTTCTTCATAGCAAAGGGGGGAAAACAATTTTTGTGGTTTAGGAATTCAGTCCAGGATCACAAGTAGCTTTTTGCTCTCATTTTTGTGGTCTTTTAGTTTGGAGCAGTTCTTCAGTATTTCTTTGTTTTTCATGACCTTGACATTTTTGAAGTGCACAGGCCAGTTATTTTGGGTTTGTCTGATGTTTCCTAATGATTAGATTGAGATTATAGATTTTTTGGCAGGAATACCACAGAAATGATGTCGTGCCCTTTTTGAATGTCTCATATATCAGGGCACATGATACCTACATGTGCCAGTTTTTTCTGGTTACTTAGTTAACCTGTCCATAATATTTCTACAGTGTAAATTTCTCCTTCTTATAATTACTAGCTACCTTGTGAGGAGATACTTTGAGGCTATGAAAATAAATAGATCTATTATGGATAATAAAGGTCAGGTTCTGCGTTGTTGAAGGGGATCATACGTATAGAAAGATAAAAGCCTAGAATGAACCCATGTAGTGTTGGATCAGGATTGGAGATAACAGTTTGAACACATGGTTTTTATATCTTTGTAGATATAGGTGCATATCTATCTACCTACCTATCTATATAGGTGCATATCTATCTATCTATCTATCTATCTATCTATCTATCTATCTATCTATCCATCCGTCCATCTTTCTATCCTCCTAGCTCTGTCTTCTGAGAGGATAAAGAAGAATGGTAACTTGATAGCAATCATATCTTGTTTTTCAAATACCATTCTCTGACTAAATCAACCAGATTTTTTTTTCTTGCTGGGACAGATAAGGAACAAGATAGATTGGAGCAGCTTGTTTCGACAGAAAGTGAGGAAGTGAGCTGAGAATGATGGCGACATGTCCAAAGGACACAGGAGCCACTTGAAGGGGTAACTTTGCTAGCCATATATGGAGCAATTTGAACACAAAAATAAGTGGTAATGATAGACAGAATAAAATATGAATCCATGAGTCCATACTCATATAAATAAATAAATGGAGAAAGAAAAAAAAAGAAGGAAAATTAATCCTTATAGCAGAATTCCAACAAATAAATGTAGAAGGAATGATTGAATGAAATGACTACTTATTAGCTACTAAAGTAATGGTTGGTTGAGGCCAACATCAGGAAATGGATTCTTCCAACTGTTATTAATGTTGGATTTGCTCTTTCTGACATCTCCCTCCTCCATCATTCAGTCCACAGCTTTCAGCACACAATTAGGTCCAATCTGTCCCCACCCTGGCCTTCCCTTGGCCCAGCCTGCCATGTGCCCGAGTATCAAAGACCAGGAAATACCCTGCTCTCCCATGACGGGATTCATATCTTATCCTATCTGTTCAGATTCTTCAGGCTTCCCGAGAAAACATCTAGCTGCTTTTATATCAGTGTGCACCAAGATGAGAGCTAGAGAGATGCCCAGGAAGCATCTTCCCAGCTCAGCTAATGGGAGTGCATTTTCAAACACACTCTTGGTAAAATCCAGATAGGAAAGAGGGGCTATTACAGCCTCTGTTTGGGAGCAGATATAGGGAGTGTGTTGGGGGCAAATAAGACTTTTGGGCCTCCTCCTCTGTCATAGTTTGGTAGTTAATTTCTTGTTTTACCGTAAAGAAAGGTTTTGAGAATCGACCTAAGCTTTTTGGTCATGCACAACCCTTAGTCGTTGCTGTTGTTTTTGTTGTTGTTCTGTTTTGTTTTGTTTGCTTCTCCTTGGTTCACAATTCAAGAGACTTGAGGTGAGTGAGTTTTATCTACTATTCAAAACGTTGCTACTATATCATAACAAAAGCAACTGTAAGACTAATTACTAAAACACAGAAACAGTTAAGTAAGCTCTTATTCACAAGCAAGCAACTAAGCAAAAACCAATTCATACAGCTTGCTTTATGACTTGTTATGGAGTTCCAGTTCCACTGCCTTGCAAATGTTTCTTCAGAGCAGACAGGGCCACACTGAGAGGCTGAATTCTGTTACCCGTATCACAACTACCAGGCAACCCCAAATCTTTTTAAACAATAGGTGGGTACTGGGCCTTTAGAGTCACACCTCAGGTCTGTCTCCAGAGAGCCTCCCTGGATCTTATATTCTGTTCATGCTCAAGTGGAGAGTGTCTCAAATATTTTGCTACTTCACATATTCTTGACTATTTTTCATTTGACTCATGATAATCCATTTCTAGATTCTTCATATTAGTTAATAAGCCACTGGTTTCACCAATTAAAACACATGGCTAACATTTATTACATTGCTGGTCAAAGGCTTAGGTTTTAATATGGATAATAGAAATACTTATAATAAAAACATAGATAACAGAAATATTTACCATGATTGCTTTCGGAGTGCCGCTTTCTAATAGGATAGGGGCTGAATGTGGATCTTGTTTAGGGCAACCTGCTGCCCATAGTTAAAACTTGAATTAACTATAGCACGCACACAACATTGCACTGTCCACACTGAAGTTTTAAAAAGCGAGTTACACAGTTGTAATGGAATCAGGAGAGGAGGGAATGGCCTAAGCACCAAGATACTGAGCATCCCGGTGCCAAGGTATTCTTGATGAAAGGCATTGGGAAAACACTACATTCTGTAATGCCATCTTTGAAATTAAAAATGTACATTCGCTATTTAGAGGTCAGTGTCCTGCAATAAAACAACCTTCTTAGCTTTGACTGACTCTGCAATCCCAAGCTGGGTTGACCAGAGTCCTTTTTCCATTGCCCCTTGAAATCAGTTTTCCTTGGGATATATTTAGGAAATACTGCTTCAGAGATTATAGAGAAGCTTGTTAAGTCAACGTCCATTTAACTGACACTCAGCATGCCCTTTCTAAAGCTTGAGCTTAAGTCTCCTCTATAACATGCTCTCCTATCACTTGAGTTGTGTGCTTACAAAGTTAATTGAGTTTTTCCAAAACCTGTTTATTCCATTTCTACTTATAAAACAATATGGAATCCTATGAATTGTGAGTTTAAATATAAAGGTATTGTTTCTTTGAAAAATAAATGTAATGCTTTGAAAAGACACAGTAATAAGTATTGTTAAATTAGGTGAGAGTAGGTGAAACTTTTAAAGATTTTGGGAAAAATAATATAAAAAGATTTATTGAGTGGATTGCTTTGCAAGTGTCTTAATTTATTGATGTATTTTAAAGAAACTGAAATGTATCATTGTTTAAGAAAGATTGGCTAATTCAAATTAGTGGAGCTATAATCAAAGCCTTACATTGAAATAAAACGAAGTACATAAATAGCAATTTTTATTATTTCCTGCTTTTGCTGATTTTTTTTATTTTAAGTGACAAATTATAGGCCCTGTGGGTGTCAGATAAAAGGCTTTGTGTTCTAGCAAGAGAAAATTAAAGAGGAGACGTCACAAAGGGGAGTGTATATATTCTCTGTTGTATGTTTTTAAATATTTAATGCAGATTTTGTCCACGTCTCTTGAGCCAGGCTCAGTTGTCTTTAAAATGTTAGCCACCCCTGACGTGTTGCCTTCTTTTTTTCTGGCTTTATTTGAAGTCTATGGGATTGCTTAGTGCCCATGATGCTGTTAAAAAAACGAGGGTTAGGCCCAGCCAGTATGGCTCAGTGGTTGAGCATCGACCTATGAACCAGGAGGTCACGGATTGATTCCCGGTCAGGGCACATGCCTGGGTTGTGGGCTCTATTTCCAGTAGGGGGCATGCAGGAGGCAGCCGATCAATGATTCTCTCTTATCATTGATGTTTCTATCTCTTTCTCCCTCTCCCTTCCTCTCTGAAATCAATAAAAACATTTAAAAAAAGAGGGTTAGCATTTTAATTTCTTTTGGGGAGTGGTCCATACTTGTACACATGTGTATCCTTTTGAGTCCATTCTTCTGTTTCTAGTTTTGTAGCTGGGGACAGATTTTATCTATTACTAGTGTATTTTTTCAGTACTTGTAGTAAAAGTTCTTTTTTGAAAGCATGTGCAGTAAATAACATGTGATTTCTATCTGAGTTCTCTTAGGCTTGATTCCATGGCAGCCCACAACGAAGGTTAAGGTTATGTTGCTATTTAAGAATTTTTAAGATTTGTACTCATATGTGCTTTGTAAACAAAACAATATTTTATTGTAGACCAGTTTTTTCTTTTGAAAAGCGTAACAGAAAAATAATTTTTAACTCAGACTGTGTTTTCACAGAGATCTGTAGTTTATAAAAGCAGTGAGGTAAGGAGATGCTTTTGTTTTGTACAAAGTGGAACAAAAAGAGAAAACATGGCTGATCCTTGCATTCAAGAAAAATAAGAGGTGGGCTCTTAGACTAATTTGGAATTCACTCATTTTTTATCTTATGTTTTTTTCACAAATAAAAGAAACAGAGCCATACGATAGTAATTTGTCAAACTACATATTAAACTGATATTTGAATATGAAAAGGATATCCCCCCCAGTACACTATTGGGTTTTTTGAAACATAAAAAGCCCTTATAATAGGGTGCTAATGAAATGAATACTTGAAAAAAACAACACCCTGTGTGCCTCCTTTTGCCAGAGTTTTTGTACATATTTTGGGAGGGTAACCAGGTCAGGATGTGGACTAAGGAGGGAGGTGGGATTGAATAGAGAAGCAGAGGCATAGCTCCTCGCTCTCAAGAAGAGCAGTGATTGGCATGAGGTTGTGAGTTGTGGGATCTGCATGTAGTTTTTTATTAGATTCACCATAGAAAAACTATTCTAAACTCCAGTGATATACCTACCCATATGTTAGCCCAAGCAACATGGGTTATTGCTACCAAATACACTATTAAAGTCCTGTAGACTTTCTAAGAGCCTTCTTGATGTGATGTTGAGATCTTGTACCTGTGGTTAGTGACATAATTTTCTACCAACCCCCTGTGGAATTCATACGTGATTACTTCTCATGGGAGTGAATTGGAGTTAGGAAGAGGGAATGGACCAGATATGGATATTGTGTCCTAAATAGTACTCAGTACCCAAGTCCAAGAGTAATATTTGCAATAATGCTTCTTTCAGGTGTACTTCTTTTTTTGAATCTTATTTGTAATAGAAGTCACAAAACATGCTGGTGTTGCTGGCCTAGAGAGCCAGTTGAGGGACACAGGGGAAAATACAGGCAAACAGAACAGGATTTTTCTCAGGAGAGCAGGGGCTCATTTGAAAAATTGCCTGTTGGGCTTCTTGGACAATGAGCATAGAGGCCCCTTCCGGCGATTATGTCACAGGAGGAGACATGGCAGCCTCTGCTCTCTGAGGATGCAGCCGTTAGAAGACTCTGACTGGTGTTGAGAGCAATGGAGGCAGGGAAGAGAGGCCTCTTTTCAGCTTTGCCCCAAGGCCTGGCGTTGGGTCTCCTTTGTCCTGGTGGAGACAGGAGCTGCAGAGAGAAACCTACCGCCCAACAGGGCACAGCGCATCCCGACCACCACTGCCTGCAGGTGGAATTTCAGCTCTGAGGTTCATGAGCCTCCTGTGAACTGCTTTCTTTCCCAGCTCCTGAAAGGCTGTCCTCATTCAGGGCCAAGAGGAATGAGGCAGATGTGCAGCTTTCCATTCTGTGGACTCCCTGGTGAACCGCGAAGCTGCAGGCTCACCATTGTTGGAGAAAACATGTTCCCACACGTTGTGGGTTATCTGCTCAGTAAATAGGACAAGGAAAGGGCAGCAAGCAAATTATAAGGACGGTTTGAAAACCTCCCCAGTAGGGGCTTGGGGAACTGCGTCTCTTGCATAAGTTGTGCCCAGTTTGAAATCTTGGTGCACTTCTAAAGCTGCTCTGTGGCTGACAGCAGTGTTGGGCGAGATCTCTTCCTCCCCGTATACATCAGCGTCTCTCGAAAATAAGCCGCTGGACTTCTCTCTGCAGGGGAGGGCTCGGAGACTAACCCTCTGATGGGAAAGGTCTGCAACTGCTTCTCTACTTGACAGCTTTGAATTGCACACAGCCCTGCTGGTCTTTCTGGCTTTCTCAGAGAAAATGGATTATATTCTGCTCCCTTCACCCCTGAAGTCCAAATACAATCATGGCTATTTTCTTGTCTTGTGGAGTATATTTTGACCAAAATAAGTAGGTAATGTACTGTTTTCAAAGTCCCAAGCACAGTTGTTGTTTTTTTGTTGTTGTTTTTGTAATTAGTAATTCATGTATTGTTCCTTTTAGGCAATTGTAGGATTTTTCAGTCAGCCAGTAATCTACTAAGCACATACCATGTTTTCTGCATTGTGCAAGGAACTGGGGCATACCAAAGAAATCTGAGGCACAAACCATGTCTTTCTGTAGGTTACAGTATTTGTAGGGCAGTGACCCAAGGCAGAAAGATAAAATGTTCCACTGTGTAGTGTTCACGACAGGTAGGAATTAAATGTAAGTAAATACAGAATGAATGAATGAATGGGAAAGGTGGATGAATGAATGAATGAATGAATGAAAAAAGTATTGATTGAAGGAAGACACCTTCATGGACTGTAGTGTGTCATAGTGTCATAGAATAGATAAAATATGAACAGAGCCCTGAAGGATGAATAGATCAGAAGTGTGTGTGTGTGCGTGTGTGTGTGTTGTTCCACATAAAGAGAGCAAAGGTAAAAAGGTGAAGCTGAGGATGGAATAGGTTTGGGACAGTGAGAGGAAAGACCAGGCTGACCAGAGGACCAGCCTAGTATTCAGGAAGATTAGAGAATGAATTTGGGCATCCCCCCTTCACTGATAAGTGGACCTCAGTTCTGTGCCTATTTCCAGGTAGGGGTTCATGATTGGTCTAATCCACTCACATTCAATTTCCTCCTTTGCAGACAGACCAACTCTGTGATCTCATTCTGGCCAAGCTGAAACTGCTGATGGCATTTCTGGAAAAGTTTTTGTTCACTTGATAACAATGTTGGAACCCACTCTCCCCCTCCATCTCCCCCTTCCTTGAATGAAATACAAAGACTAGAGCATTTTGCTACCAGGAGGAAAAGGCTAAGAAATGTCTCTGGCACTGCTAAACTGCTCTCTACTCCTGGACTTCCTGTTATGTAAGAAAAACCAACCTCTGTTCATGTAAAACATTTCAAGTAATGAAGTTAGTCATTTGTAGTGGCTCCGCATTATTTTAAGAAGGCTAATCTTAATAGTGTATAAGGTGAATCCGAAGGGGTTGTCATACAACAGAGCTTGAGGTGCAGAGGTTCTACAACAAGACCTATGGCAAGGGGCATAGGAAGGGAGGCAGGCATCTTAGAGAAGAAGCAAAAGGATTCAATGGGTTCAATGAAGGAGAGAAGAAGCCAGATAATGTCAAAGTTTCTAAGCAGGAAAATACGTGGAATAGCCATACCATTTTGGGGATAGTTTGATGATGATAAAGATTAATGCTCTTCTGAGGCATGTTGAGTTTGAGATGATGATGGGACAGCCAAGTGCAATTGTGTTGTAAATAGTTAGAAATGTAGCATTTGGACTTAGGTGAGTCTGTAGGGTGCTGATGACCTTGGACATGGACAGGAAAAAAAGTATGAACTGATGCTTCCAGCTGTGACTTGTATAAACGTGGAGATAGAGAAAGGAGATAACCCAGGGTTAGAGGATTAAACAGGCTGCAGTGTCATCAAAGCAGAGGGACATAGTAGGACATCAGTGGTTGCATGCTGCAGGGATAAATGCGGTCACCCTCAGTATCCAAGCTCTAGGCGAGTCAAAGAAGCTGAGGACAGAGGTCAGAAGTAAATCTGTAAAAAAGGGATACCATTGTTTTCCAAGAGAGGAGTTTTTACAGAAATGAGAGCCATATGTCAGCTGCCCACATCTAAGAAGAGAATGGGTTAGTCAGTGGGAAGGGAAGGGGATGGAGTGGAAGCTGAAGGTGGTAGAGAAAGATCATTCATTAAGGAGTTGAGACTTGAGAAGAAGGGCTGATTCTTGCAGGGGTAGAAGACTTAGCAAAAGATTGAGGTCCAGGAGGGAAGAAGTTAGTGGAAAGATCCCAAACACAAAGTAAAAGTAAAGTCTGGAAATGGTGCTGGAGAAAGACTTTAGTTTTAGGGAGGTTCAGATGTTCCTCTTAAGGTGGCGGCAAGGAAAACAAGGGGGCTGTGGAAACTAGTACGTGGGTGCCTCTTTCTGCACAGAGTTGGTGAGGTCAGGGGTTAGAAGCTGGGCTGGTGGTGGGAGGAAGGGGATGCAGAGCTCAGTGGGGTTAACTCTGGACGGGCTGTTCCGAGGATGTGTGTTAAACAGGCATCTGTGTAAAGATCAACAGGCCGAGTCTAAATGAGATGGTGCAAATCTCTTAAAGGTGAGGCTGTTGAGTTCGAATTTTCCCCAGGCCCAACTGAGGCAGCAAGCAGGAGCCGTGGAGGGGAGCCGCACCTGGTGGAGGTTTCATGGGGAGCTGTACAGGTGAGGGAGTCTAGAACAGTGTCCCCGGGAGGGAGGAGGGTGAGCAGTGAGTGTGCCAGGAAGAGGGAGGGTTGTCCAGAGGACAGAGAACAGGTTTGGAGGTCGTGGTGGGGGAAGTGGCAGAGAAGGTGCTGAGAAGAGTAAACACAGATCTCACACCTGGAGGAGGACCTTGAGGTGCTGAGGACACAGTGGCTTGTTCGAAGAAGAAATTTAATTCCTGTAATATTCCTCCCTGCTTTTGGGGGAGAAAGACACTTGGACAAGATGACACAGCATTTTTATTAAAAATATACTAGTATATTATTTACTGAGAAATACATTTAGGTGGAGTATGAGATAGGCACACATCTAATGTGCTTAATCTCACGCTGGTGAGACTTCTCAGCCATGAAGAGAGAGCTGCTGCTGCTCCACGTCCAGCAGTGCTTTGCCCTTTCACATGTTCACACGCATTCCTGCTGGGTTCAGCCTTGGGGGCCCCACAGTGTTCCCGAAACCTGCCATTCATTCACAGTGGCTTCTCCTAGTAAATGTATGAAACGCAATTCTTACAATGTCTTTTAAAAAACATACTACTTTAATGAGAGAGCAGATGGTGTGTTGCATGGTTTCCTAACTTGTGTTACTTCCACACTATAATAGAACTATATAAAAAACTTTATTCTAAACTCAGGAGGAAGTCTGTGAAACTCAATATTGTATTAGTTTAGGCAGAAAGTTAAACTGTTTGTAATTTGCATATGCTGTCTTGATTTGTATTGCATAGGATATTTTCACTGTGGAAATATTTGGTGTGTCAATCCATCTTGCCTTGAAATTGAAAATGAAGTAGAATAATTGTTTTGCATGAACGTATATTTAAATAAGCACTTGAAAAGTAACCAGGAGTCAGAGAGAAGGGGGAAGACATTGATGAATATGCATTCTGGAGGAATGAATTTCAGTTGCCAGGAATCAGTGGGCCAGCCAGAATCAAATGTTGTTAACCTTTAATAAATAGACATTTGCTTGGGAACAATCTTCTTTGGGTTCAGATGAAACTATAAACAACTGAAAATTGTCAATATTAGTACATAATTGCCTATTTGAGCTGAGCAGTGATTATTTCTGGAATAAAATACTCAGGGATGAGATGAGAAGTAAGGCGGCACAACAGTCTTTGAAGTGAGCCGGCCGGGCACATGTGCCACCTCCTATCTCACCATAACTTTTCAGTAGTGAGGAGTCAAAAGCTTCTTGTTGAGAAGAGTTGTGTTATAGTGATCACGGTGCAGTGACAGTATATTATTTTCTCTTTTGATGTTTTATGGTGTAAATTTGAGGTCCACAAACTTTGGCCTGCAGGCTTAGTCCAGCTGCCCCCTGTTTTTGTAAATAAAATGTTATTGGAGTACAGCCACCTCATGTGTTTATATATTATTTATGTCTGCTCTTGAGCTACAGTGTCAGAGTTAAGCAGTTTTAACAGAAACTATATGGACCGCAGAGCTTAAAAAATTAGATATTTAACTTTTTTACTGAAAACGTTTGTCCACTCCTAGTCAAACTTTTCTAATATTTTTTAAACCTGATAGCCCGCTATTGTTTACATGTCAAGATGGAATCAAATTACTAAAACGCTGATTCTATCTAGTAAAGAAGAAAGAAGTAAAACACCTGTTCCTTGACTTGTAGAACTCTTCAGACAGCTCATCTATAAATGAAATAACTGTATAATATGACACTTTATAATCAAGGACTAAATTGTGTGATAGTAGCAATAAAACCTCCCCTGAGTATTCTGTTTCATAAATATAAGTGAATTGAAACACATTTCAATGTAGTCAGAGCCAGAGTTCTCAGAATTACAATGTGAGCGCACTGAATCTGAGGACGTGTTGTGTCTTTATGAATTAGAGATGGGAGCACCGACTCTCTGCCACACAGCTGTGTGGTGGGATGTGGATTAGCCAGGGTTCTAAAGGAGTCTGCAGCTCTTCTAGGGAGTTGGAGGGATGGTATACTAGGCTCTTTGAGTGTGGACTCGAGAAGAGGCAGTTCCTTCAGGATAGTCCCGTGATCAGTGTAGAGGATGACCCTGCAAGTGTTTCTGAAGAATGTAACTGTAAAAAGGACCTAGGTAGGAAGGCTTGGGATGGAAACAGTGGATTTCTATCTTCCAGGACTAAAGAGAAGTGGGAGAAATAGCCTGTCACACAACTGAACACATGTGGGGGGAAAGGGTGAACTTGGAAGGGGCACTAGAAGCAATGGTAAGTTGGTGTGACCTTACATGTAAGCATGAGCAACACCAGATGAAGTATCTGTAAGATGTTTCATGTACATTTAGTTTTGTATGGTGACTTTCTTGCATTATAATAAAGCAGGTCCCAGCGTTAAATAAGGGAAGTATTTCTGGTCTACTAGTATATTGAATTGGCTGTTACAGAACGGGGAGGTTAAATCAGAGAGTGGGGTACCCACTCACCTTGCATAGCTCTTTCAGGGGAACGTTGGAAGGTTAAGAACCTTCTATAGGAGAACCATTTTGTGACACTGTGCCAACTACAAAATGCCATATGAACCAGAAGAAAGGAGAGGTCGATGTAGTGGCCTCAACCAGCTGGGGAAAGCTTAGTGGAGAGCATTGGATTTGATCTAAGTTTTTGGAAAAAGTATGAATTTGGTTTGATTGAGAAACAAGATGGTGACGCTGGGATTTGAATGAGCATAGTTTGTGCGGAAGAAGAGCTTGGATGGAGTGAATGGATTATGCCCCGGGTAGTAGAGCAGAAAGAGGGTTGGGGAGAGGAGAGAATGGAAGGGTGGCCGACCACAAAAGGAACTAAAGTTTTGGTCAGCCGGGCTTCTGTGATTCCATTGAATTATAGGGTTGAGTGTTTAATTCTCCGAAACATCATCTGAAGTAAAGCACAGAGAGGTCAGATGGTGCGAGCAGGTCTGCCTAGTTTGGGAATCCTTGGGATAGTTGTGTTTGCTCCTGTTGTAATGAATGACACATCACCGTCCTGGAGGGAAGGAACACCACGCACTGAAATACCACAGCCTAAATCCATTCTCTTAACAAGCAGCGCCTGTAGCCTTCTGGCCCTCCGCTCCAAACCTTTTATATAAGAATGTAGGGTATACTTAGTATATAAAATTACCTCCTGATTTTATTTCACTACAGAGTTAGTTGGGAATCTCTTTTCATTTGAGTAGTCACAGAGAAAAAGAAAAATGGCAAAACCAGGACCCTTTCTCTCATTTCCCCAGATGGACTTTCCTCATGAGTATTGCCTTTTTAATGATGGTGGATGGCAGAGCGAGCTTTTCAATGTAGTTTCATGATAAATTCTCCTAAGTCAGAGGGGGTCTGTGTAATATCCTAGGGCATGGCGGTGGGGTTGGCAAAGGCTGCCAAAGCAGCAGGCGCTTACAGACCCAGAATTCCCCAGCTCCTTAGGACTGCTGGAGATCACAGCATCTTTCACGCCTCTCAAGTGAAACTTGGCACCTCCAGTTTACTACTGTGTGGTGGTCACACCATCCCTGACTTCCACAGTAGTAATAGATGGCACCTTCCATTAAATAATGACACTGGGTGGACCTGTGCCAATAATGATGGATTGGGAGCCTGAAAGATTCTGCAGAGAAGAGAGTGAGGGGATGCCAAGGAAGCCTGTCTTTTCATAACGAAAGAGGGTAAATATGAGCAGTTGCTGGGCACATCCATCACTCCGTGCCACTCTTGCCTGGAAGAGCTGGCATGAAAGCTGTGAGGAAGGCATTGGCAAGGATGAATTCCCAGCACCTGGATGAGTGTGGGCTTCACAGCCTGGCTGGTTAGGCAGGGCGAGGGGGTGAGGTTTGTGACTTGTAAGTTGGCTTCCTGTCATGTTCATTCTGATGTGGAAAGGGTTCTGGCTCACGCTTGCCTGGTCAGGCCGTGGAAATGCTCCAGCTTAATATTCAGGGCCTCCGTCTGCCAAGGCCTGTTTTTTTCCCTTCTTCTTTCTTCTTGGTTGTTATTGTATGTAGACAATGGTGGGTGAGATTTGGAAGGAATAAGAGACTTGAGGAAGACAGACATTACCAAAAAAATAAAAGTAACTCTTTTCTGTATCCAACGGTGTGACTAATATTTCGATGCTTAAAGACCTTTTATCCTCCTTGCATCCCTTGTGGGGGGTTGTGGGGAGCAGAGGGGGAGAAAGGAAAAAACAAAAGAAAAAGGTGTTTTCTATTTGAGTATAAAATAAAGATCTAATAAAGGCATCATTTTGGGAACCTTGGGAATGATACAAAGAAAACAAGAAAATACTTAATAGAACTCTGTTAGTTTAAAGCCGAATGTGAAAGATTATTTTGTCTTATATGTGCCATGAGACTTTGTCTTACTTAAGGCTTGGTACATGAATTTGTCCACTAGTGGGGTCCCTCAGCTTGGCCGGCAGGATTGGGCTGTAACCGGCTCTCTGACATCCCCCAAGGGGTTCCGGATTGCGAGAGGGTTCAGGCCAGGCAGAGGGACCCCACCAGTGGGATGTGAGAGGTTGGCCAGCTGGGGAGGGACCACAGGACAGCTCCAGGGCATGTCTAAGGGACAGCTCCAGGGCATGTCTAACCTGTCTCGCTCAGTCCCGATTGGCCTAACTCCAGCAGCAAGCTCACCTACCAGTCAGAGCATTTCCCCCCTGGTGGTCAGTGCATGTCATAGCGAGCAATTGAGCAGCCTTAGCATATCATTAGCATATTATGCTTTGATTGATTGAAAGGCCAACCAGACGATCGGACACTTCACATATTAGGCTTTTATTATATAGGATAACATTCCTTTGACTTAGATGGTGGTATTTAAGTTAAGACTTATACATACCAAGTATTATTCACTTGGCCAGTATGGTTGATCTGAAACAATTTGGAATTAAAAGTTCCTCTCTCTAGCTTTCCCCCTATAAAGTCCCTGTCTTCTTTTATTATTTTGCCCCCCTTTGCCTCTTCTTTCCTAATTGTTCCTTTATACTGAAGGAGATTTAGAAATGCTCTCTTTAGAGTCTTTTAAGGTCCTAGATTAAGCAGTTTGTTACCCAGTCAACACCTTTGTGAGCTATTTTTGATTTTCTTTGACACTTGGAGTGGCTTCTGTTTCCATGCCTGGACCCTGACCAATGCAGCCCTTCAGTAACCTAGCTGTGTGCTGAGAGGACCTTTGACCTGGTGGTGTGACTGAGGAGAAGGGAAGGAGAGACCCGTCAAAGGAAGAAGGGGCAGTGCAGTGACCGATGAGGGACAGAGGCAGAGGTCAGGGGACATCAGGCAGTTCAGATAGAGTGACAGCTACTGAGGTAGGGAGGTGGTTGGAAGGGGTGTTGGCTTTGGGGTAGAAGCTTTGTGCTCAGTGTAGAGCACATCGGAAAAGAAGCTTCACGGTTTCACGGGCTCTGCCCTTTGCCTTTCACTCCTAATCGCATTACCACTGCAGGAGTGCCGGAGGAGTTGCCTTTTCTCTCTTGGGAGAGGGGATGGGGAGGAGTTCAGAGGGAGCAGAGGAGAGCAGTGTGGCCCAGAGGGGTGCCCTGGGCACCTTACCGAGTCTGGAGCACATCCCTCCAATGCCACCGACTGCAGCTCTGTCCCTATAACCTTTTCGGGGGGTGGGAGAAGGAGCTGGCTGCTCAGGACCGTCCTTTGCCAGTTGGGCAGCAGCCCTCACCAGGACTGCGATGGGCAGGGTGTTCCTCTTGCCAGGGCAGCTGTGGGGGAGGTGACACCGCTTCCCGAGGGCCTAGAGAGATCAGAGACATTTTGGGGACCAGCTTTTGGGATCGGACTTAACAAGCAGAGCAGCAGATACTGGAGGGCTTGACTCCCTGTGGGTTAAGATAGTTCACAGTGGGGATGTCGCCTTGCTGCCTGGGGCTGGAAGCGAGTCCTCAGTGTGTGTGCGGGGGATGCTGTGACAATGACCCCCCAGGGACACAAACAATCCGCATCTTCAGAAACAATGTCTAGAAATATTAATGACCCTAGATGCAAAACAAACATGAAATCATTCTGGCAGCTTAGAAAGAGCACATGACGTGGTATTCATGATGTGCTGTGTATGTGAGTGGGAAAAAGAAGAAGAATCCAATAAGTGAAGACAAACAGGAAGTTCTTCCCTCACTCTCTCCCCAGATCCTTCTCAGTCACGTTGCGCAGGTCGAAGGTTCTGGGAAGAAGCAGCTAGTGCTCTGACCTGCCTTCTGCAAATATAACGTTTCCTGTTTTGTAGGAACTTGGGGCTGAAAAAATGCTCAAAACAATGGATTTCAACTCTAAAGCTCTTACTAGTCAGAAACCTCAGGAACTGCTGGTTGAAGCCTGTGAGTGTGTGTGTGTGTGTGTTTATGTGAGTGTATATGTGTGTGTGAGTGTGTATGTAGTGTGTGTGTATATGTGTGTATGTGAGTGTGTGTGTATATGTGAGAGTGTGTGTGAATGTGTGTATGTGTGTGCTTGCAAGCATGCACAGGAGAGAGAGATTCCAGATGTCCACATTATATCCAACTTCCAGTTAATCTCCAGTTAATTAAATAATTGATTCCACTGAATGTTAAATGCATCAATATTCTATACTTTCCCAAACGAATTTTTGACTTCCTGTGGTCTTTTTCAATTCTGAGTGAATTAGGTTTTGCTGGACATTTATGATATGTCCTAAAATATAGTGAGATGAACTATAATTCTCCCTGCATCGATGTTTACATGAATAGACTTTTATTTACATCAACCTCAATAATATAAAATTAAAATTAATCACTGACCTCAGGGAGCGAGCAGATTTATCGATAAGGGTTGACTAACCACCTTTACATTTCTGCCGTTCCTTTCCAACAAACGAGGAGAGCTCCAGAGTTGTCATAAAATCGCATTTATTTACAGCGATGAGGATGAAGCTAATCCTGTTTCATCAGTAACCTCTGTTCACACAAACACAATGGGACCTGCCTCGCTGGCAGCCTCAGCTCGTTACGGCTTTCTAACCCACCTCCGAGCCCGGGCTGGAAGTTGAATGGGGTGGACTGGTTCCAAGTGGGAAAGAAAAATAATTGCCTTTGGAGAGAGAAGGATTATTAAAATTTCCATGTGAAATTTCCACCACTTCTTGCCTTCTGATGGAATGGTAGTTACACTAAGATGCCTCTGTTGTGATTTTAACATTAAAAGCATTCAAAGAAAGGGAGAACATTCTTACAAACAACAATTACCACTTCAATAACATTTCTGTCCTCATGTTATTTATCTCATTATTAATTACCTGCTAATGAAGAGCAAAGTAACTTGAAAAATTTTTCCATCAGGGAAGTTTTCAGTGAAATAACTTTTTCTTATCCTTACACTGTCAAGCCGCTCTCCTACCCAAAGGGGACGGAGCAGCTTCAAATTGCTGTCCCATCAGGGAAAGGGCACATGCTCTGCGTGAAACATCAGTGCAGACAAGGGGAACTCTCCTGCCCTCTGGTCTTTAGAAACGAGCACTTGCCCTGGCCTTGATTTTGAACTCCTCTCTGCCTTATGGTCTCGGGCAGGTTACTTCATGTCTCCAAGCCTCAGTTTCTCCATCTGCAAAATAGGGGTAGCCAAACCTTCCCAAAGACCTGCGAGAGAAGTGGGCCATGTGGGTAAAGGGCTTCCATGAAGGAGAACCTGGCACCTGGGTTGTATGGGGGCCCTGGTGAACCCCAGCAGCTTTGCCTTTCATTGTGTATTGAATAATACTTAACAAGCAGCAGAATTAAAGTTGTGAGTCGTTCTAACAACTACTTTTCTTAATGGAGAGGAGCCTCTGTCTCTTAGTAACTAATACTTTGTGGTTCTAAATTAAGATCCTTGATGTATGTGATTATTTTCCTCTCAGACATTATTGAGAACCCATTTTACAATGTTACAGTGGAGAGGCTGTGATTCTGGCAGTCCGGGGAACCAGGTGTTGGGCTGTGGGTGGTGCTGGGTTGCAAGGATGAGCTGATTGGGATACGTCCAGGGCGGCTCCTTATGTGGGGGCGGGAGGGAGAAAGTCATTTATTTACTATGTACTGGAAGCTGTGTTTACTTGATTTCATTTTATAATTTTTTAGGGAATTCCATTATTTATAATTTAGTAATTTTTATTTTGTGGAGGACAGATTTGACTATAAGATCTAAGAAGATTTTAATTTCTACCAACCTCATTGTAGTCTTATGTTTGAAAATTTAAGCGAAATTTGTTTCCTGGGCTAAAAGGAGAATGCTATTTTAGTCTTGCCAAAATCTGCCAAAATCTTATTAATTATTAACCTTGACTCCCTTATGACTATGTTTCCTTCTGTAAGGTTGTAAGTACTTTAAATCAAAGACTGAATGAAGGTCTGCGTCCTCACGCACAGGAATTGTTGGAACAACTTGCTGGGGACCGTTCGGTACAGGGAAGGTTACAGAGCCGGAATCATTAATGGGCTGGACAGATGTCTCTGGCCCAGGGACCAACACCAGTTTCTCGTTGACACATAGAAGACACTGGAACATTGTTTCTGCTCGAAAGTCCACCCACCTGGAGGATTTTCAGCATGACCAGTAGCACACTTACCGCTATGTAGATGGATAGATTTGCCTGGGACGTGAATGTTGAAAACTCACAAAGCCCCACAGAAGCCCCAAAATCAGGGGTCAAAAGCTGCATAGTGATAACAAGAAAAGAGAATATTAGAAACTTGAAAGCTTAACGTAGATGTGAAAAATCATGAAAGAAAGTAGTTTAGGGTTGGAATGGTAATCGGGATTTAAGTGCGATGAAACCCAGTGTCATAAAGGAGACGTACCAAGAAGCACTGCGCCTGGAAGACTTGAGGCCACACCTCCCCTGCACTTGGTGCTGGGCTGACCAGTAATGATTTACCAAGAGAAGTAGAACTGCTCGGTGCAGAAGGAACCTGCTCAGATCATTAAACTTCAGAAAATAGGATACGTGGGGGAAACGAAAGGCATTAAGATTTTTGAAATGCAAGATAAAAGACTGAGGGGCAGAAAAGATTTCTTCTTCAAGAATATAGCCACACATGCAAATACATACCTTATGTAGAACCCGCCCGGTGGGAATAGCGAACGTTCGATACCCTCTAAGATTAGGACAGAGAAGCACCTCCCATCATTTGAAGGAACGAGGAAGAATTTTTAGACATTACAGTGAGAATGTAGAGAAGGGCATTCCCGGCAGTCTCTGGATTGGTGTAGGTGTCACCTTGCCAAAAAAACCTCTTTAGAAAACTTCTTTCTTCCGTTTAGAAGAATTCTATAGTCCAAGTGTATTCTCACTCCAGGATGGGTAAGAATAATGATTTTTCTAGTCCAAATAGTCAGAAAAAATTATTTCATATCTTGATCATCTAATTCTTACAGAATTCTCTTTAACAATTGCTCGGTAAATGTCACTTCAATGAAATGACTTTTACATTTAGAATCTTGGTAAGAAATTTTTTTCCATATCCTTCAGAGTAGTTTTTTTAAACTTCTCTAAATATTTGTCTTGTCAATGACTCATTATTTTCTCATCCTATTAATGCATGTTTCCTTTGTTAGCCATGAAAGGGTTGTATTGTTGGCTTCATGCAAGGGGGCTGATTGAACACCTGCGAGTGTTTGCTTCATTGATACTGAGAGAGAAAATGATTTGTCTCCCTGAGAATGAATTATTGCATTTGTTTGTGGCTATTAAATAATTTAATAGAATTTATAGGGCCTGTTTTCCCTTGGTTAATCCTTGGGCAAATATCAGTCTCTGCCTCTTCGGCAAATGAACAGGAGAAAGCATCTTCTAGTTTGCCTTTTGCCAGTTTAGATGTTGAAAAGACACTGAATGATTTCATAGTATACCCTTTCACATCTGAGTATGCCTTTAATTTAAACTTGAGACAAGGGAAAATATTGTTGTAAATACTGTTTTTTATACCTTTCTACGATACTTTTTTAGAGTTTCAGGTTCATAGCAAAATTAAGAGGAAGGTAAAGAGGCCTCCCAAATACCTCCTCCCTCCCCATACACGTGGAGCCTCCGCCATTGTCAGCATCGGCCTGTGTGGTACATTTGTTACAATAGGGGACCCTACACTGACAAACCATGGTCACACCAAGATCACAGTTTACATTAGAGTCCAGTCTCAGGGTTGTGCATTCTGTGGCTTTGGACAAATGCATAATGACACGCATGCACCCTTACATTGTCAAACAGCATTTTCTAAAGGTCAGGGTTGCCCCACTCCAGTTCCAGTAAGTCCTCATACCCCCTTCCCTCGTGTGCCCGGCCTGGTCTAGAATACTCTGGGCTGCCCTGCAATCACCATCTAAGAATCCCTTCCTTACTAGCTTTGTTTTGCAGAATCCATTCTCCAGCAGATATATAGACCCGTGTATATATTCAATGTACGAACTCCCACCTTTCTGCCTTGAAACCTCCACAGACTGAACTCCAGACTTTCTAGAAGTGGCTTTTACAGCCCCACCTGCTCTGGCTGCTCCCGCCCCTCCGGCTTCCTTTCGTTTACCCCTTCTCTCACTGTGCACTTACCTGCTGTTAGTGTAGTTACTCCAGGATCTGCTGTGCTGTTTCTTCTGCATATTAGTCTGCAAATACTACGAGTGCCTGGCGGTTTGTCTGGCTTATATGTTAGTTACTCAAGGGACCTGTAGGACCCCATGGCCATGCACATTAGCCCCCTCTACCTAAAATATTTGTATTTTCTTTCAGGGCACTTCTTATAATTTTTAATTACGTCTTTATATGACTATCCTTTAATATATAGTCCTACTAAAAGTGCCATTGTATTACACCTACTGTATACCCAGCTCAATTCCCGGCACTAAACGGAGGCTCTCTAAATGTGTCTTGAGAGAATTTTAAGTATTCAAACATTATGAGGAATTTTTTTATACCAAATCCTCTTTTTTTCTGGCTCCTGAGTTTGAGGGGCATTTTTGCCATGGAATATAACACTGTGAGGGAGAGCTAACTGGTGGAAGTGACAGTCCCTTTTATTCAACTTTCAGTGAGAGAATATAATTGCCATGGTGAAGGGGTGAGAACATATGCTGGGAACTAGAGGACTATAGCAGTAAAATGCATGCTAGTATGAGCGGATAGAAAGGAATTCACTAGGAAAAGGAACATCTGGGTTTGGTGTTCAACCCTGCCACTGATTTATGTGTTTTGGCAAGTTATTCCATTTCCTTGTATCTTAAATTTTCTCATCTTGAAAATCGTGTGGAAATCGCATGAGAAATGAACGTGGAAGCCCTTTGAAAGCTTTAACACTCCTTAGAAATGTGAGATGCCCTAACTCTTCTTATTTTGATCTTCATTTATGAAAACAAAGTGGTTTACTTGGAGGTTGTTAAAAGAATAATGAATCTAGCCACTCTGTGGATAAGACTCGCTGTCACATCCTCTCAGTTTATACAAGTTTCTATGAAGAAACCACCTAGGGGTGATGATAGGAAAGTAAGTGACTGGAATGGATTCATTGTGGATTTCCCTTTCCATTCTTTACAAGCTTCCTGATAGCAATGCTAATTAAGTTTAAATATGTTGGGGTGTCCAGTCTTTTTCTAAGAGATTAATTAGAGATTAGTCTCTAAGCTATTTGTGCTTTTTCATTGTCAAGTGTTTTGTTGAAATGCTGTTTTAGGAAAATAACTATAGACTATAAATGGTTTCATTAAGTCCTTTATTTCCCTGTTATCCTACCAGTTCTATAGTAATAAATGACTTTAATGTTCTTTTCACTGATAATTTAAATGAGATCTAAGAGCTGAGAACTTGTTTAGAAATAGGGTGAACTTAATTGACCCAGCATGGTGTGGAATCCTTGCTGCCTATGATCTTTTTATGATTAATTTCTCAGGAAAGATCTGTAATGTGAATATTTTTCTTTTATTTCTTCACCATGGGATTCGCACTCCCTGGGATAAAGTATCTTAGCCTTTTCAGAGAACATTCGTCGGGGAATTAGAAATTTATCCTCTGAGGGGCTGTGCCAGTCAGTTTCATCAACAAATGAGAATTCAAAGCCCGTTAGTAAAACTAATGACCTTACGTAACCATCCCCGATTCAAATTGTGTTTTAAATATCTTTGTGCTCAGACAAATTGATAGCCTAGAGGTCAGCGTGTGTTCCTTTGTAGTCCTGTAAAAGGCTGTGTGATGTCCATCCCATTTTTAAAACCGCTAAGATAAGCAAATCTAACTATTTCAAATTTCACGGGGTTTTGTAAACTTCTCTCTGTGCCAAGAAAGCAAGCCACCTGGCAGTTTTTTTTGGGTGTTTTTTTTTAAAACAGTGAGCCAATGCTTAAGAATGTACACCAGAATTCACTGTTACTATTTCAGCTGAATTGGGCTCAGATTTACATGGAACATGAGAGCATTTTTATTCTAGTTACAATTTCTTATTATTCTTATGATTATATTCTCATGCTGTAGCTCATATTCTCTTGAGGCAAACAGCCCGGTGGTTATTGCACAGACTTAGTGTATTTTGATATATTGACAGGCCTTATTATTCCTGAATGCAGAAATTATTCAGAAAAATATTTTCTATTTTAAGTAGCATCCAAGTAGAATATTGGATTCATTAGTTGAAGTTTATGATTCATGACTTAAATGTACAGAGTTAAGCTCAGTTGGTAGAAGAGTGTTTTATGTGCCAAGGATGGACAGAAATTACTTCATGAGTTGTGGTTAGTTTAGATAAGGAACTTCTATTCAAAAAGGGACTCCATAGCTACAGTTAAAGAAATAAAGGAATATGGGTTAGGAGACAGTGGAAGACAGTTTTGTGCACTATAATATATATTTTAAAAACTCGTGAGTGTGTTTAGGAAGACGGAATGCAAAGGCAAATGTGGAGTCACTTATCTAGACATGACAACAGAGGGATAGGCCCAGGCTACTCCATGGAGGGCCTTGAAGGCTGCACTTTGTATTGGATAAAAATGGTTGGAATTTTTATAATTAGGATGTGTACACTGAAAGATTAAAGTTCTTATAACCTATATGGAGTTCTTGCCGAATGCAATTTCTTTGAAATATATTTAAATCCTAATTTAATATAGCAGATTTGAATCTCATTATCAGTGGAGTGCATTTAATTGAAATTAAATTGATTTAAATAACTAGTCAGGAAATCTCAGTTTAATCTCCTTTTCTTCCTTTGGGAACGTCACCTACTTACACCTACTCTCTAAGCTTACAGGCAGCAAAGCTTTGATTTAAGAGGAGACATACACTCCATTTTCATTTAAATGATTAAGTGCTCATGAGATTAATTTTACAGACACATTATAAAATTGAATTGTGCTTTGGACATTTTTTCTGCCAGGGCTTATTAAAGTCAGTAGTTCTAAAGTGTAAGATTCTAAAATAATTTCCAAATCAAAGAGTTAAGGGATATTTTGTCACACTGGAATAGGGATGCATTAACCAGTTCCAAGAAAAAGAAATATTTAATTGTCTTTAACTAAAATAACATTGGTGTAATTATTTTAATAAAAATAAGCCCATGAACTTTGAGATTATAAACATTTTAGTTATGCCTCAAGTAATTCTTAAAAAGATATAAATTATCTCTATGAAGTACATCTTTTTGATTATTAATGAGGTAACTATAGGACTAATGCTATAGAAATATTTTTAATATGTTTTCTCATAATATAGTATATGCTAATTTTAAATAATTTGAGCAATATAGAAAAAACTAATTGGATAATTATAATTTCCCCCTAGAGTTAACCCCTGTTACCAATTAGAATATATCCTTTCAAAATTGTCATATGCAAGTAATGAGATCTTTGGTATAAATATCCACAATTATGCTCAAATATAGTAAGTTTTGCTTTGTTTCTTTTTGATTTTGATTGAGAATGCTTCTAAATCTATACCAGTTGATATGTTTCCTCTAGGATTCTGATAAAGGATGTTTTTTTTCTTCATCTTAAAGGAGTTCTCTTCTCAGTTTATTGTGAGTTTTGTTGGGAGATTTTGTTGTATTTTATCAAATGCCTTTGGGAAATTTATAGGTCTGATCATATTGTTTTCCTTTTTTAACCTATTTATTTACTGAATTACATGGATGGATTGCCTAATGTTGATTCATTCTTGCATTTTTGGAATAAAGCTGAATTTTTGAATAATTTATTGGTCTTTAAATACATTGCTATATTTTATTTATCATAAGTGAGGTGGATCTGTAATTCACTTTTTTGGAATTTTGTGCTTTTCAAAGTGCTTTAGCATGCTTTCCCCCTTTGATCCTGAGATAGCCCTATGAATTAGACCAAAATTATAATTTTTTGCAAATAAAATTAATAGACACAAACTTTTGTTTGGCACAAAGTCATGCAAGTAGGTGATGAGGGCGAGAGTAAAATCCATTAGTTCCCAGTCCAATGTTGTGGGAAGAAGGAATTCATTTCAGTAATTTCTATCAGTAAGGTATTTATAGGCTTTGAGTTTTATTACCTCAAATAAAACTGTCCTTACCTAGTTTCCTTTCACATTTTTTTTCTAAATGAAGACAATTGATTGGTTTCCACTTTGACCATGAAGTTTTCCCTGATTATCAGTGGGGAGGGAGGACAGTCACCCTAAAAGAGTCCCTGTGATAAGAGTGAGTATGCATTCTCTTGAGACCTGCCATCTGTTTGTTGCACTGGACAAAAGCTTATGTTCATTTAATCAGAGGTAATAAAACACGGATTAAAGTGTTAGATGGTACTAACCCATTCTGGAAGTTTTGGATAAAGCTTGACACCTTTAATCAGATTCATCTTGGTGTTCAAGTCAAGCTGGCTATTTGAACCAAAGCTTTTACATGTCTATGGTAACTGGTCATGAAGGGCATAGTCTATTATCACCGTAAGAGAAAAAAATATTAAGGATGTGTTTGCACATTCTATTGGGTCAGGAGAATTGACATTCTATTTTGTTTGTGGCTCAGAGATCTACCTTATGAAAAGCTCAGAGATTGCTCTTAGGAATTTATTACAGAAGAAATATTCAATGGAGAAGTGTAAAATAATTTAAATGTAAGTGTTAGAATCTGTAAAGACTTCATACAAATGTAAGAAGTTGTCTATTTGTTAATTTACACATCTATTTATTAAATGGTAGACTAGACTTCTCTAAGTCTAGGGAAAATAAATCTAGACTATAAATGAAGTGTTTCTTAAGTTTGAATAGTCATGTTTTTATAAAATTGACATTTACTCTGCATGTCCCATGTCACACACATTTATAAAATGTTTTTTTTTAATCCTCACCCGAGGATATATTTTGTTATTTATTTTAGTGAGAGAGGAAGTGGGGAGGGGGGGAGAGAAAGAAATGAGAGGGAAACATTGATCAGTTGCCTTCTGTACATGCCCCAACCACTGATCGAACCCTCAACCTTTTGGTGTGCGGGAAGACGCTCCAATCATCTCAGCCACCCGGCTAGGGTTAAAATGTTTTTTAAAAATAAATTTATTATTTTTTAAATTTTCTATAAGATTTTTTTCTTAATGAGAATTTGTTTTATATACCCTAATTAGAATTTATAAATGATATATATGAACAGAAATCTTGTTTGTAGCAAATATTTCATAGAAAACAGTGAATTTCTGGAAGGTGACCATTTTTCAAATAAAACTTTATGCCCTGAAACAAGGCTGATTATATTTCTTATTTCTAGTTAAGCTAATATAACTCTAAATGATTTTCTAAATTGAGAAATAAATGGCATGTAACATTGTATTAGTTTTAGGTGTACAGCATAGTGATCTGATATATATATATATATATATATATATATATATATATATATATATTATGAAATTATTACCAGAATAAATGTAGTTAACATCCATCACCACATATAATTTTTTTCTTGTGATGAGAACTTTCCAGATCTACTCTTATAGCAACTTTCAAATTCTAAATGATTTTCTTATTTTTATAAATCACTTCTGTTTCTGAAATTCATCCTATATAATAAAAGCCTAATATGCTAAGTGTCTGGCCCTCTGTTCAACCAATCAAAATGTAATATGCTAATGATATGCTAAGGCAATTCAACCGCTCACTATGACATGCACTGACCACCGGGGGCAGACACTCTGACCGATGGGCTAGCTTGCTGCTGGGTTCCGGCCAATCAGGACTGAGTGAGACAGGCCTGACACACCCTGGATCCCTCCCGCAGTCCCTCTCTGGCTGGCCAACCTCCAGCATCCCTCCTCAGCCCCGATTGTGCGCCAGTGGGGTCCCTCGGCCTGGCCTTCGCCCTCTCACAATCCAGGACCCCTCGGGGGATGTCGGAGAGCCAGTTTTGGCTCTATCCTGTAGGCCAGGCCGAGGGACCCCACTGGTGCATGAATTCGTGCACTGGGCCTCTAGTCTCCTGTAACTCCCTATGATAACAAGTGGTAGAACTCACAGAGTTTTGAAATATGTTGGGTATTTTCTTTCCAGTTTAAAAAATGCTGTATTCAAGTTTGGATGATTAGGGAATATGTTTAAATCCCCAAAGGACTGAAATCAATGTAAATTATATATTGGTGTTTCATAGTTGATGGTAAATACTCCTATTAAAAATTGAAAAGCTATTAAAAAAAATTGAAAAGCCACAAAAAGGGAGGAACTATTCTGTGGATTGGCTATTTATATTTAGCACACAAAGAAAATGTGAGATTTTGTCAGGAACATTTGTGAAATGAACGCCATTTAATAATGTACCATTCTATTGATATTTTAATTTTTCAGATAAAGTACTTTAATTAAATGTGCAATGTTAGAATGAAAAAATAAAATTATGCATAGATTTAAAGACCTAACTAATTATTTATCAATTTCTGATGGATGCCCTAATTAAGCATCAAGTTATATGCTTATCCCTAGGGTGTTGCATCTAATCTTTACAAAAATACACTGAAAGAGATGCATTCGGCATAGATGTTAACAGTATACGTGTACATATTCTTCATTATAGATTTTCTTTATTCAGGGGCCATGACATGCTGCTTTCCATAAAGAGTGCCTCTGATTAATCCTCCAGAAACAGCAAAGCTGGGGCTGGCAGGAGTTCAGCCAGGGTTCCTGGGCCCTGCTGGATGGGAGCTCATGAAGGACAGAATCCTATCTCAGTTTCCAGGCCCGCTTGGCTCCTGGCACCTCTGCTGAGAGTCGCACAGGCTCCGATGCATTTTAATGCCGTGTTTTTGAGTGTGATGTGGACACCTGTGCTCGAGGAACAGGACTGATAGCAGCAGGTCATTCCTCAGAGGCCGTGGAATAATTGTCAGGTGACCTTTATTGGTGTCTACCGCATTTTGTTCATACTGGTGCTGCAAAGGCACTGCACTGTGGTATCTTCTCCTGGGTCTTAAAATCAACAAAACCGGGCATCGCATCTAGCATTGGGGTTAATTGAAAAGATCATGTTTTTGACTAGAATAATGGGAGTGTGAATGTTCCTTGTAACTGAATACAAAGTGAATTGTGAAGGACACAAGACATGATTGGTAAGCTTTAAGTGAGAAATGAGGCTTTCCCCATGAAAGCAATTGACATTATAGGAAAGCATCTACCCTTATGGACCTGAGGGAAATGAAGTTGAGAATAGAAAGCTCATTGGTCAGTGGGATTTCATAATAAACAATTGCAGGTTTGTTCCCTAATGCTGGGGGGGGGGTGTGCAGGGGATGGGGGACAGAAATGGCAGGTGTCACCAGAACAGCAGGATGAAGTGGGTATCTGGAGATGCAGGCTTCCAAGGCCATCATCTACATGGTTTTCTCTATGTCCAGGTCTCCTCATCTACTAGTATATGGACTTAATTGCCTCATTAAAAAATAACACCACACAATTCCAAACAGGTGAAACAGTCTTTGATTCTACCTGTGAGCATTTGCAGTGAAAGGCGAGTGATTTTATTAGGTTTTAATGATTTTACTCCTGGAATGAATCACAGAAATGAAGGAATATAGGAGAAGGTTCAGGAGAGGCAGTTCTTTGCTTTTACTCCACCGTTGTTGAAGAAACATCATCTAAGTAGGTTTGTTTCAGGTGTTAAGTAAATAACACTTTAAACACATAGATCGGGATATAGTGTTTCTTACATTGTGGCTCATAAAAGGTATTTAGGTATGCTCCCATTTCTTGATACTTCCCACTTCTTTCCATCCCCTTTATTAGAAAGCTACCTTGGACCATCATTTCTTTCATTTAAAGCTACAGGAGTCACCTACTCTGCCATCTTCAGTTTTATGCACATTATATCCTTTCAGTGCATGTCCAGAATGACCTACATGAGATAAAAAATCAGATCTTATCAGTTTCTTCAACTCTACATTATGCTAGTCCCTAGCATGTAGTAGGTATCTGTCGTTGTTGTTGAATTAAGGAATGAAGAATGGAGACAAGAGGTCTCTCAATATCCAAGGTGGGGGCTCATTTGGATTCTAGACTATATTGTCACAATCCTTTGAAGATTTTATGTACCAACCTTTCGTTTCTGAGTTTTGTTTGGAAGTGAATAAAACCAGAATGAATTAGTGTTCGGAGTTGTCTTTAAGGACAGATATAACCCTTACAGTGAAAAGAAGGTTTACTGCCTATATTTCAGTTGTCTTTTCATTATAATCTAACTAGAGGCCCGGTGCACAAAATTCGTGCATGGGGGTTTGTGTGTGTGTGTCCCTCAGCCCAGCCTGCACCCTCTCCAATCTGGGACCCCTCGAGGGATGTCTGACTGACTGTTTAGGCCCGATCCCGGTGGGATGGGCTGTCAGACATCCCTCTCGCAATCCAGGACTGCTGGCTCCCAACCACTCGCCTGCCTGCCTGCCTGCCTGATTGCCCCCAACTGCCCTCCTCTGCTGGCCTGGTTCCCCCCCAACTGTCCTCCCCTATAGGTCTGGTCACTTCCAACTGCCCTCCTCTGCCGGCCCAGTCACCCCTAACTGCCCTCCCTTGCAGGCCTCATCGCCCCCAACTGCCTTCCCTTTCAGGCCTAGTCCCTCCCAACTGCCCTCCCCTGCTAACCTGATGTTCCACAACTGCCGTCCCCTGTTGGCCATCTTGTGGTGGCCATTTTGTGTCCACATGGGGGAGGCCATCTTGTGTGTTGGAGTGATGTTCAATTTGCATATCACTCTTTTATTAGATAGGATACATTTTTGTGAATACTTTTTAAAGAGAACTCTTCAGAACTAAGTTTTCACCACCTCTTAACTAAGAGAGAAAAGCAAATGTCATGTTGAGAAATCTGGATTTCTGCATTATGAGACAGATTCCTTTTATTCACAATTTGACACCTGCTATTTTGATTGCTGTTCTTTAGGGTTTGGTAAATTTGTTCTGTTTTAACAAAGAATCATTTTAAAACTCTTCACTTTTTAAAAAACAACTTGTCAAAAAAAGGAAAAGAATATGTGACAATATAATTAGATGTTTAAACCTGCTCATCAGGTCAGAGGTAGGGATATGTGTGTGTGATGTTTTCTTTATCCTTACATTTTTGTACAGTGATTCAGTATACTCCTTTTGGTGATAAAATATACATAACATAAAATCCACCATTTTAACCATTTTTAAGTGTACATTTCTGGTGTTGGCTACATTCAATTATTTTTTCTTCTGCTTCAGTATACTTTTTCCTGAAATTGTTATGTTAAAATAGTTCATAGTTTCATGATTGAGACCCAAAGCTGTGCGTGTATTGAATGGCAGTGTTGTGTATTGTGAAGAATAGAGATTTTGTTTGTTGAGTTTTTGTTAAGAATCTTGCAGCATATCCAACTAAACTGGTCACAGAAAGAGAAAAACCAGTGGGAACTTAGGAAAACAAGCTTATTAGTTTGAATGTATGTGTGTTTTGTTCAATTTTAGTTTAACAAAATATGTTTAGGGAGCTGTAAAGCCTTCACTGCTGTATAGAAATATCATTTAATTATGGTTCCTAATAGTAGATAAGCAATGATGTAAAAAATAAATGAAAATTTAAAAATATTTGTACATTTCCCCCTAATATTTTGAAATTATTTCTAAGATTTGAAGTCAACCCTTTCAACATGAGATTAGATAGAAATAATCTTTATGGTATGATATAGATATATTAGAAACAAGAATATAAGAATAAAACATTTGTCTACGACATTACTATTTATGAGACTTGTTGATTCTGATGATTAAACACTTTATATAAAGTATAGGTTAATTTAAGAATACAATAGATCCAAAAGTATTAACTGAAAATGTTAAGAGACCATATAAACAAAATTTGGTTTGTTTATTTATTTATTATTATTATTATTTTGTTAAACCTCACTGGAGTGGAAGGGAGGGGGAGAGACAGACAGAGAGAGAAACATCTTTGTGAGAGAGACACATTGATTGGTTGCCTACCTCATGCATCCCGACCAGGGCTAGGAATCAAGCTTGCAATCTAGGTATGTGCCATAGGCCAGGACACTTCAGTCCACAGGCCAATATTCTATTCACTGAGCTAAACCGGCTAGGGCTATTTATTTTATTTTTTTAACCTCTTTAAAGGTGATACCTTTTGTGAAATGATAATTTGGAAACTTAAACATAGAATGTTAGGAAATAAGATTGAGCTCCATGCCAGACTTATTCTTGGACCCCCTAGAATATGAGACTAAGCTTGAATTTAGGGGACCTCTCACAAGATGCTGTTCATCCTAATAAATTTAAACTTTTTGGTAAGCTGCTCTAAGAGAAATGTGGGGAGGGAATTGGTACTTTAGCCTTTCCCCTTAATTCTAGAGTGAGAAAGTTTAGCTTTGCGATAAGTAGGAAGCTCCCACACTTTATAATAATCTTTTGGATAGGCCTTCTGATTACTGGAGACAATTTAATCATCTTAATAAAGCTCACAAAAGCATGCCTGAACTGAGAATAAACTTTGTTTCTCTTGGAAAGTGCAAAAAGTGCCTGTCTTCTCAATATACAGATAACTGCAATGGGTTTGTTCTCATTTCATCATCCAGTATGTTTTATATTTATCAACAAGGAAGATTTTTAACCAGATGTCAACTTTTTTCAGTTGGGGATATCCTTTGTCTGTTTACCTGAACAGTCTTCCTTCACCAACAACCTACCAACATCTTCTTGAGGGTAAAAAATATTTGAGGGTATGGGGCTTGGCAAAGGGGCCATGGTGGCGAAGACGCTCAGAAGAAGATTTGTAGTCATCCATCCTCCCTGTCCATTCTGACAGTTTCATTTTCCCTCCTCCTGACTCTTCAGAGCCATTGCATAGTCTGACCCTGAAAGAGCAGACCTAGAGGAAGCTGAGTCCTGAAACTCTTGTAGCATATTTTAAATAGAAGTAATCTTGGCTCTAGTCAATAGCAGACAAGCTAATTATTAGTTCACATGTGCTATGATCAGTTTTTTGCTCATTTGGGGCTTTGTAATAATTTTGGATTTTGTCCTTTGTGAAATGACAATCTCAGATCATATCTTTTCCACTGGTTCCAAGTTTTAAGGCATTTTTGGGATCCGTTTTATAATCATGCAGAAGTTGCAAGTCAAAGCAAAAAACGAGTGTTATAATAAGGGCAGGTGGATTCTTTTGTAGGCTAGATATAAGACATTCATCTCTGGGAGGCTTAACTTACTAGGAGAGAAAATGGCTTGACTTAAGGAGATTTAGGGAGATCTCACCACAAAGAAGAGAGGCTTATAAGAAAAATCTCTTCTGAAAGCAGGAGTTCTGTTCTCATAAACAAATGGTGGCTCAAATCACCAGTAGAGCGTCAGGCAGTGAAGGTTGGCATAATAATGCATAATAGTGCACAGGGTACAGGAACTGTATACGTGCACTTAGAGGAACACTAATTTCCCATCTTAAGTTTGTTAGGAACTATTAGAGGTTTTATAACTCTGTTGACAATAATCTTATTTGGAACATGACCTGCTTACATAAAAATAAATTTTAATGTGAAAGCTCTCATTAGCTTAAATGACTAGTCAAATGGTAGCTCGAAAAGCTGAGTCACCATCTAATTTACCCTCACAATTCACAGTTTCCCTCTAAAGCTTACTTGCTAGATTAATCCCATCTCAGCAGTGCCATTAGGTGCCTGCCTTGATGGTGTGGAAAAATACACACAAACATCTGATATTCCCGAGCGTGTGGGTTGTGACGAATTTAAATGTGTTCTAACAGCGCCTCTGCGTATAAACAGTTGTTTTTAACTTAAGGATGAGGAATTTGGCCACGATGGGATAATTAAAAATAACAACCCTCTGGAAAAGCAGGAGCAAAGTTCTTTAATGCCAGGGCACTGAGAGGCAAGAGTCTGTCATCTACATTGGGTAATTTATATCTTTGTCACTTTAAAAAAGGTATGTATTTGAGTTCATGGATCAGCCCACCAACATTCTACAACTAAAGCAAAATTTGTTTCCTTTTCACGGGCAAGGTTGTAGTTAATGGACTAGTAAATAATTGTGCCGTTTCCCAAGTCATTGGATAGGGAGGTTCTTACAGGCAAGACCACAATTAAATGAGGCCTTAGTGAAGAGATTCTAACCCAGCCGTGGGCAAACTACGGCCCGCAGGCCGGATCTGGCCCGTTTGAAATGAATAAAACTAAAAAAAAAAAGACTGTACCCTTTTATGTAATGATGTTTACTTTGAATTTATATTAGTTCACACAAACACTCCATCCATGCTTTTGTTCCGGCCCTCCGGTCCAGTTTAAGAACCCATTGTGGCCCTCGACTCAAAAAGTTTGCCCACCCCTGTCTAACCTGTTGTAAAGGATGTCGGTGAAGGAGGCAGCCTGGACTACTTTGGCTACACTTTTCAGGACCATGTGGCTGTTTTAAAATACTTTTAGTTTATTACTGAGCATTTGTCTTAGATGCTCAGAGGTCAGAATGAATAATTTTTTTATAATCTACAATGTCCTGGTCTGTGCCTACTGATGGTCCTCCAATGACCACATGTATGAGCAAATGTTCCTCTTCCTTCAAAAAGAATGACCTTAGAAGCACTTACAGTTTACAAAGAATGTATGTGCATTTTCTCTCTTGAGTCTCATAATAACACTCCATTGTGGAGAAGGATTATCCATTCCTACTTAAAGCAGAAATAAAGATTCAGAGAGGGAAGCTAAGTGACTTACAAAGGTCATGCTACTGAGTGGAATAACGACAATTGAGACTAGTTATTTTTGCTCCTTGTGCACTCTCCTCTTTATATGCTTACAAAATTGGGCACTATAAAATGCATGAAGGTGCTTTTGCGAAGTTTGTTCCTGGGAGAATTATCTGAATTGACGATGTGGTTGGGAGCGTTATTAACTTCAGTTCATGGTCTGAACAGAGGAACGTATAAAGAAATACCCTGTTTTAAGTGGCATCGGTCAGATGCTCAGTGCCAATGAAGTGGGAGTGATAGACACAGTGGACGGTCTAGGACTCAGATGACGTCCATCATCTCATAATGAAGAGTATTCAGAGGACTGGACGTATAACTTAGGAACGACAGTAAGAAGGCCTAGATACACCCAAGGGGGAAATAGCCACAGGAAAGAATTGACCTGTATAAGATACACTCATCTGAATGGTTGAAATGAGCATGCTGTGTAGGGAAGGGTGAAATGGGTTGAGGAGACCGGGTTTCAGAGACTTAAGTTCCAAGCACACTTACAGGCCTGGGGAAAGGCAGGATGCACGTGTTCCCTGTGATAGCTATGGCAGAAGGCTTTGAGACTTAACTTCCATTGGAAGGACCTTACAGGTTAATGGAGCTAGTCATGTAGCTGCTTGGTTCTAAGCTGGAGCTCCTAACAAATAGCAGTAGACTGAGATGCAGGTACAGTTCTCAGAATGTTCATTTCAATTGTGTACCTCTGTCTGAAAATTCACTCAAGCGGGAGTTATTGTCCACTGTTAGCTCTCAATCTGACTTTCAATACCCTGATATTCTTCAAAATAGTTTGAGGAAAAAAATAATCCTTAGTTAAGCTATAGTGTAAGCCTTTTTTGTAATGTAAAATATGTTAAGGTTAAAATCTTTTATTTGAACTCATTTTATGTATACAACTTAAGTGGTTTCTAAGTACAAATAAGGAAAACTTTAAAAAGAAATCCAGCTCTATTTCTTTCACCCACCTACATGGACTCAGCTAGGTTGTCAAATTGCCAACATGTAGAGTTTCTTACGAAATTGCTTTAATGAGCAAATGAGTGATTTGCAGTTAGCTTAATAGTGCTTGATTTTACTTCAAAGAACACACAGGCATTTGAAAAATAAGTATTTTTTCTGAACCGAATAGCATCAATTTTCTCAGCAGTCCTTCTTTTCTGAAACAGCGGAGAGGAACATTCTAGGTCAGCCTCCGTCCAAACAACCGTCATATCTGAATGGAGTCTGAGGAGTCCACAGAGTGTTGCTGAAGGTCCCTGTTTTCTAAAGGCCATGGCTTCATTATTTCCCAATTATTTTGCAGGATCCTGCGAACCAGAAGGGTGGCGGCCGGAAGAAGACCGTGTCCTTCAGCAGCATGCCGTCGGAGAAGAAGGTCAGCAGCGCCAGCGACTGCATCAGCTTCATGCAGGCCGGCTGCGAGCTCAAGAAGGTGCGGCCCAACTCGCGCATCTACAACCGCTTCTTCACCCTGGACACCGACCTCCTCGCTCTCCGCTGGGAGCCATCCAAGAAGGACCCGGAGAAAGCCAAGCTCGACATTTCGGCCGTCAAAGAGATCAGGCTGGGCAAGAACACGGAAACATTCAGGAACAATGGCCTCGCCGACCAGATCTGCGAGGACTGTGCCTTTTCCATTCTCCACGGGGAAAACTACGAGTCTCTGGACCTGGTGGCTCACTCGGCAGACGTGGCAAACATCTGGGTGTCGGGGTTACGGTACCTGGTTTCTCGAAGCAAGCAGCCCCTCGATTTCATGGAGGGCAACCAGAACACGCCCAGGTTCATGTGGCTGAAAACGGTGTTTGTGGCAGCAGACGTGGATGGGAATGGGATCATGTTGGAAGACACCGCGGTGGAGTTGATAAAACAACTCAACCCCACCCTGAAGGAATCCAAGATCAGGTTAAAGTTCAAGGAAATCCAGAAGAGCAAGGAGAAGCTCACCACCCGCGTGACGGAGGAGGAGTTTTGTGAGGCTTTCTGTGAACTCTGCACCAGGCCGGAAGTGTATTTCTTGCTTGTACAGATCTCGAAAAACAAGGAGTACCTGGACGCCAATGACCTGATGCTCTTTTTAGAAGCCGAGCAAGGAGTCACCCAGATTACTGAGGATATGTGCTTGGACATCATTCGGAGATACGAGCTTTCTGAAGAGGGACGGCAGAAAGGATTCCTTGCCATCGATGGCTTTACCCAGTATTTGTTGTCACCAGAATGTGACCTTTTTGATCCGGAGCAAAAAAAGGTTGCCCAGGATATGACCCAGCCGTTATCTCACTACTACATCAGCGCCTCGCACAACACCTATCTCATCGAGGACCAGTTCAGGGGGCCGGCTGACATTAACGGGTACGTTCGAGCTTTGAAGATGGGCTGTCGAAGCATTGAGCTCGATGTGAGTGATGGTTCAGACGGTGAACCAGTCCTCTGTAACCGAAATAACATGAGCACACACCTGTCCTTCCGAAGTGTCGTAGAGGTGATCAACAAATTTGCCTTTGTGGCTTCCGAGTACCCGCTCATTCTGTGCTTGGGGAACCACTGCTCGCTCCCCCAGCAGAAGGTGATGGCCCAGCAGATGAAAAAGGTCTTTGGCACTAAACTCTATACCGAAGCACCTTCGCCGTCAGAAGCCTACCTCCCATCACCCGAAAAATTAAAAAGGATGATCATCGTGAAAGGAAAGAAACTGCCTTCTGACTCCGATGCTTCAGAAGGAGAGGTAACAGATGAAGATGAAGAAGCTGAAATATCTCGAAGGATGTCGGTAGATTACAATGGTGAGCAGAAACACATCTGGCTGTGCAGGGAGCTCTCTGACTTGGTATCGATTTGTCAATCTGTTCAGTACAGGGATTTCGAGCTGTCTATGAGAAGCCAAAACTACTGGGAGATTTGCTCGTTTAGCGAATCAGAGGCCAGCCGAATTGCAAATGAATACCCAGAGGATTTTGTAAATTACAATAAGAAGTTCTTATCCAGAATCTATCCAAGTGCCATGAGGATTGACTCCAGTAACTTGAACCCACAGGACTTCTGGAATTGTGGCTGCCAGATTGTGGCGATGAATTTTCAGACGCCGGGTCCAATGATGGACCTCCACACGGGCTGGTTCCTTCAGAACGGAGGCTGCGGCTATGTGCTGAGGCCGTCCATCATGCGGGATGAAGTGTCTTACTTCAGCGCGAACACGAAGGGCGTTGTCCCTGGGGTGTCTCCTCTTGCTCTTCACATCAAGATCATCAGCGGCCAGAATTTCCCCAAGCCCAAGGGAGCGTGTGCCAAAGGGGATGTCCTAGATCCCTATGTGTGTATAGAGATACACGGCATTCCAGCGGACTGCTCGGAGCAAAGAACGAAAACTGTGCAGCAAAACAGTGACAATCCCATTTTTGATGAAACGTTTGAGTTTCAGGTGAACCTCCCCGAGCTGGCCATGATCCGTTTCGTGGTTCTGGATGACGACTACATTGGGGATGAGTTCATCGGGCAGTACACCATTCCCTTCGAGTGTCTGCAGCCCGGCTACCGGCACGTCCCCCTGCGCTCCTTCGTGGGGGACATCATGGAGCACGTGACCCTCTTTGTCCACATAGCAATAACGAACCGCAGCGGCGGGGGCAAGGCGCAGAAGCGCAGCCTCTCCGTGAGGATGGGGAAGAAAGTTCGAGAGTACACCATGCTCAGGAACGTCGGTCTCAAACCCATAGATGACATCTTTAAAATAGCAGTGCATCCCTTACGAGAAGCCATAGATATGAGAGAAAACATGCAGGTAGGAGAAATCCCTGCTTGCCTCCCTGACCCCTGCTTACTTTGACCCCACTCTTACCAGTGAACACTGTGATTTGGTAATGATCTGATTCCTCAAATAATGATCAGGAAGGTGGAATGTACCCAATACCACTGAATTAAGTTCCGTTTTGCCTGTGATAAAGCAGATCTATTTTATGTTTCTAATAGTAATGCTATGTTAACTTTGGCCTGCACTAAGCTAGTTATCAGAGTATCACTGTAGAAAAATGCTGCAAATCTATTAAATATCCCCAGTATATAACTAAACTGATTGATGGGAATGTGTATATGAAATGTGAAAAGAATAGAAAATATTATATATAAAATATATATACATACAAACACATGCATAATCATTACAACTGTATATATAAAATATTTGCCGATATGAACATAGAAGGTAATTTGAAGTCATATAAAATGAGTGTAATGCCCATTAGATTTTGTTGTTTAAATGTACAGCAATAATAAATTACTCCCCACAAGAGCAAGCAAAACTAAACAAACAAAAATGAACTTGTTGAAAACTATTTAGTCTTCTCTTAAAAATGTGGTTTAATGGAAAGGATATACTAAAAGATTTTTGATTAAACTTTATCCCCTTGTGATCTTGAGCAAATTATTTTAGGTTTCTCATCATCACTTTTCTTCACATAAGGTAAGAAAAATGGTAATATGTACATCACAGGATTATTAAGAGAATTAGATGAGAGTGTGTGTTAATGGCCCAGTCTCAGCATATAGAAATCCAGTGTTAGTTTCCTTCCTTTCATTAATGTTTGTAACCAGAGATGGCTGTAGGCTTCTTTCTTCAGTATTATTGAATATACTTATTCACTGTGCAGCCATCTGATACCAAGTCCTCACGAAGTTCCCACGACGTGTGGGTTTGCGGAAGCGGCAGCGGTGTATGCAGGAGAGGAAACAGGAGAGGCATGTTCTTCAGGGTACTTTATATGCCCCTCTAGCTAACAGTTTACTAGTAACTCTCCCCAAAAACCCTACTTTCAAAATAGAAATCCAGCTTGAAGTGGTTAAGTAATTGTCCAGATATTACAGTGAATAAATTGCAATGTTCGGCTTTAAATCCAGAATTGCCTGCTATGAATATCCATGACCATTCATAGTTGTTAGTCATGTGATATCAAACTCCATCCCATCAGTTGGTGAAAAGATTACTTTTACATTATTTCACAAAGAAGTTCTAGGATAGGCTTAAAACAATTTTAAATAGCCAAAATGCCAAAAAAATAATATGGTATGTAAATCACACAAATACTTAGATTATAAGGATTATTTAAAAATAGGCTCTACTGACTTTCTGACATAATTATATAACTAATATACATCCCTATATTACATTAGTTATAATTCAATTTTATATCTAACTTCATATGTTAGTAGTAGATTTTATATATTTCTATATAATTCTTGAAATATATACATTGCATATATTATGTATTTAAAATACATATTAAGGCCCGGCTGGCATGGCTCAGTGGTTGAGGCTCCACCTATGAATCAGGAGGTCATGGTTTGATTCCCGGTCAGGGCACATGCCCAGGTTTCAGGCTTGATCCCCAGTGTGGGGCCTGCAAGAGGCAGCCGATCAATGATTCTCTCTCATCATTGATGTTCTATCTCTTTCCGCCTCCCCTTCCTCTCTGAAATCAATAAAAATATATTAAAATAAAACACATATTAAGCAGAGTTGGCTATGGATAAAGTTTTTCCAAGTATTATTGATAACTTATATCATCTCAACATAAAGTCCTTGGGGTTACAGATTATTTGGAGCCTAATCAGTAGAGAAATGAATACCATCATTGTCACTAAATCCATGAGGCACATACAGGTTCAGTACTGTTCACCATTAATAAAACAGAATAATTATAATTCTTATGATTTTAAATGAATTTTTGAAAGCCCATAACAGAGCTTTTAAATGCAGTTCTTCATGAACTGTGTGTTAGCACGCACTTCTGCCAGGTGCTTTTCTGCTGGGATGACAGAGGAATACCATTGATGGTTAGTCTAAAGAGGACGGTATTTAATAGCCTGCTACCCCGAGGGGAAAAGCTCAAAGGAGATGCACTCCAATGTGCCGCTGCTGACATGTTTTAATGATCATCATGATACAAATCAAGTAAGACACTCATGACCAGCCAGTGCTAATTTGTGTGACGATTCCAGGGCTCTGCGTTGAAAAGCGCCGGGTGGCCTTGGGGCATAATCTGAGTTGCTTTGTGCATATTTGTGGCAGTTGCTAGAAATGAAGGAAGATGAAGTATAACAGTGAATTGGCTCTGGGTTACCTTGGTGCATATCACAACGTTTTTGGTTGGTTATAATCCAGTTCACTTTAAATTACATGTGCATTTAAGGGAGTGCTTTTAATGAATGCACTTCTGTGTGAACCTAGATGTGCTGGGGTGATGTGTCACGTGGTCAGGCGTGTGATTCCGTGTTTCCTTCCCCACAGAACGCCATCGTGTCTGTGAAGGAGCTGTGTGGCCTTCCTCCCATTGCCAGTCTGAAGCAGTGCCTGTTGACTCTGTCCTCGCGGCTCATCGCCAGTGACAACACTCCCTCCGTCTCCCTTGTGATGAAGGACAGCTTTCCTTATCTGGAGCCGCTGGGGGCGATTCCAGACGTGCAGAAAAAGATGCTGGCTGCTTATGATCTGGTAGGAAGTGATGACTGTAGTTCTGATCTGTGTGTGGCGGGGGAAATCATAGGAGGTGTTTTTGAGGGACTCTAATGAATGACACTGAGTGGTTGCCTTTGAAACCCTAGTTGGGGATGGAGGCAGGGCCAACCACTCGGCTTCCCCTAAGCCCCGGGCAGACGGGCGAGGCTGTGCTTTGAGCCCCGAGCTCCACAGGCTGCAAATGGAAAATCTCTTTTAGCAAAGAATGAATTATTGATTAAGTCCTCGAAAGCATCCATATCCCATCATCTAAATAACATTAGCCGACAAAAGAGCCATTTAATTGCTCTCCCATAGGGAGTGAACTTAATGAATGCTCCTCTGTGCTGCCTTATGATGGTTGAGAAAACATATTTTTTAGGAATTTATATTTTTAAGCTAATACTATTCTCTAATTTTCCTGAATGTGTAATGGATTTATATAGCAATTAAACTTAAGAATAACTATATTTTTCCATAAAAAATGAAGTAGCAAATAACAAATCAGAAAAATTTGTAATGTGTAAGCCAGATAAATAAATATCCTTAAAATAGAAAGAGTACTTGAAAATTGATAAGGGAAAAATATGGGGAAGAAAATATTACATTAGTCAGGATCAAATTCAGCTTCATGAAGCTAAAATGCAAGCCAATTATGGCTTAAAAATACGAAGTTTTATTCTCTCACATAAAAATCTGGAGACCTGCCCTAACCGGTTTGGCTCAGTGGATAGAGCGATGGCCTGCGGACTCAAGGGTCCCAGGTTCGATTCCAGTCAAGGGCATGTACCTTGGTTGCGGGTACATCCCCAGTAGGAGGTGTGCAGGAGGCAGCTGATCGATGTTTCTCTCTCATCAATGTTTCTATCCCTCTCCCTTCCTCTCTGTAAAAAAAAAAAAAAAATCAATAAAATATATTTAAAAAAATCTGGAGACCAGCCATCCAAGGTGGCACTTTGGCAAAGTTCTCAGGAACCTAGGCTTCCTCTGGCTTTCTGTTCCACCATCCCTACCCCATCCTCACGGTCCAAATGGCTGCTGAAGCTCCAACCATAGCATCTACATTCCAACTAACAGGGAGGATAAAGAGGAACTATAGGCCATATCCTTTTCCTTTGAGGACATTTCTCTTAAATAGCATAGAGCCTGGAGTTGACACAAAGACACACTCAGATGTAAAGGATGATGGAAAATGTCTTTATTTCCAAATGTTCAATGAAAGTCCATCTTTTCTGTTACTGAGAAATAAAGGGGATAACAAATAGTCTTGGTTTCAAAGGTGAACGGGCAATTCGTGTGTCTCTTCTACCCAGAAATATGATGGAAATGTAAAAACTTTTCACCTTGAAATACTTTTTAAATTAAAGATATTAAAGAAATGTAGTGACATACTTCCCCTCTCCATTACATTGGCATTATTTTTTTAAACAGTACCTCTGATAAGGAAGTTAAGAAAATTTAAGATACTGCCATCCATCTACTGCTAGTGGGAAGATAAGTTGATATAATTTAAGGGAGAACAATTTGGAAAGAGAATTTAAAATGTTTATCCTGTTTGATCTATATATTTCCTTTCCAGAGAATTATTCTCTAAGCCAACAAACTTGTACATAAATATTTATCTTTTAAAATGTCAACATAGAGGGGTTGGTTAAATAAAATATAGTAAACCATGCCATGCACTCCGTTGAAACCATTAAAGTCACGTGATGATGTAGAGAACGCATCTCTGTTCTGTGACAAACTCTGGCTCCAAAAACATACCTGACAGTCTTTTAACTGTATTTATACGTCTACACACCTAAAATGCTAGCAGGATATTATTAGTGGTTTTAAATAAGAGGGATTTTATTTTCTTGTGTATGCTTTTCTCTATGTATTTTTGTATTTACCTAACTCTCTACAATGAACCTGAGTAATTTTCCTACTTGAATAAAAAGAAATGTTAAGGAAGAAAAGAGTAATACTAGTATTTAACCATTAAAAAAACAAGTATGCCGAAACCGGTTTGGCTCAGTGGATAGAGCGTCAGCCTTCGGACTGAAAGGTCCCAGGTTCGATTCCGGTCAAGGGCATGTACCTGGGTTGCGGGCACATCCCCAGTAGGAGATGTGCAGGAGGCAGCTGATCGATGTTTCTCTCTCATCGATGTTTCTAACTCTCTATCTCTCTCCTTTCCTCTCTGTAAAAAATCAATAAAATATATTAAAAAAAATAAAAAAATAAAAAAACAAGTAGATAACATTTGGGATAAACATCCTGTAATGGAAAAAGAAAATACCCCACAGAGTGTATTCTGGTTATGAATGATGGGCCCTCTTATAAACTCTGCTCCATGGTTGCAGGAGGAAAAGTTCGCTTATTGCCTATATCTCATTTCCCATGAAATCAATTTTTCATCATAAAAATGGGAACTGAAAGCTATTCAGTGAATAGGTATATTGCCATCTAAGAGGTGAAATTAGGGTGCTAGTTGCCATAGAGACAGACAGTAGAAATCACTTATTCTTCCAATTCCCCTTTAAGCGAAGAAAGAAAAGTTATTGCTGAGCGGGAGCCTGGTGCCCTGGAGCTGGGCCTGTAATGAACAGCAAAGCACTGGACGGTGGTTGGCCGTGTCCATATCACATCCCCGAGGGGCCAGTGCTGTCTGGTTTTTCAGTTTTTCCTGCTGGACATCAGCCATTTCTCATTTAGATTTTTAAAATGCAATTTTTAATTGCAGGCATAGTATGGTTTTCCAGAGCTTAAAGTAAAAAGCCACAGTGGAAAGCAGAAATGCTTGTAATGATATCTTGGTTGATAGTTGCCTATGGAGTGATTTTTTTTTATTTTGGTAGGGATTTGAGTGGAAATGTTCTTGTACCAAATGGTGCTCTCAGCAGACTGTGCACGTGATAAAAAAACACCACTGACATCTCTGTGGTTATTTCTTTAGGGAGTGGGGTGGGTAGGGACAGATGTGTATCATGATGATCTTGACCTTGAATGTGAAACTGGATTTTTACTTTCTAGGATCTGAATTGTAACGGTTGGCATCTTTCATACTCTTGGTGTATTAATGTTAGTATTTATTTAAAGGACGTCTCCTAAGATATTCAGTAGATCCTGAGTGATCATTTAAAATCATAAATCAGAGCATGTCACTTTCCTGCTTTAAAATCCTCCAGTGGCTGCCCATTACAACCAAATGGGAACTCTTCACTGTGGCCTGTGAGTCCATCCATCATCTGGCCTTGCCCACCTGTCTCCCTCCTCTCCCAGCCTCACCCTCAAACTCTCTCTTCGGCTCACTCTCTGATTCACAATGGGCTTTCTTTCTTCCTTTCCTTAGTTTCCTTCGTTTCCTCCTTTCCCTTCCCTTCCCTTCCCTTCTCGTCCCTTCCCTTCCCTTCTTTCCTTCCTTTCCTCCATTTTTCTTTCTTTCCTCCATCTTCCTTCCCTTCCTTTCCCTTCCCTTCCCTTCCCTTCCCTTCCCTTCCCTTCCCTTCCCTTCCCTTCCCTTCCCTTCCCTTCCCTTTTCTTCCCTTCCCTTCCCTTCCCTTCCCTTCCCTTCCCTTCCCTTCCCTTCCCTTCCCTTCCCTTCCCTTCCCTTCCCTTCCCTTCCCTTCCCTTTCTTCTGTTTTTTCACCAGACCAAGCTTGTGTTCATCCCCAGGCCATGTTATTTGTAGTTCCTTCTGCCTAGTAGGTTCTCTCTTGCAAGGATAGTTTCTTCATATCCTTTAATTCTGAGCTCAAGGGCCATATCTCAGAGAAGCCTTCCTTGCCCGGGCTGGGTAACTCAGTTGGTTAGAGTGTTGTGCCGATACCCCAAGGTTGCGGGTTTGATCCCTGGTCAGGACACATACAGGAAGCAACCAATGGATGCATGAACAAGTGGAAAAACAAAAACTCTCTCTCC
>NW_005871051.1:4199515-4222796 GCF_000147115.1 Myotis lucifugus
CAATAAGAAAAGACAAGCCTTCTCTAGCCTCTGTTCCCACCTGTCACTCTATCACATAACTCTGTTTTATTTCCATCATTCTACCTGGAAGCTTTGAAAAATATTTTGCTTGACTTTTGTTTAATTTCAGTTCTTCTCCTTCGTCCCTGAATTTGAATGTATAACTTCGAGAGGGCAAAGACCCTGTCTGTCTCTCTCACTACTGTTATCTCTAGCACCTAAACAGTGCTGGCATGTAGTAAGTTATCCATTTATGTTAGTTGAATAAAAAGTAAATAAAAACATCTGTTCTTGGTGAAAATAGTGTAGTTCTCATGCTACAAATTAATGTGGTAGATCTTTAAATCCCACCTGTTTACCTCTGTGACACCAACCTAGCTAAATTTTTTCCTGTCTTATCCACAAAGTTACAAACCAATAGAGTAAGGTGAAACTATGGAGACAGTAAAAAGACCAGTAGTTGCAAGGGGCTGGGAGAGGTGGGAGAGAGAGAGAGAGAGAGAGAGAGAGAGAGAGAGAGAGAGATGAGTAAGTGGCACACGGGGGAGTTTTAGGGCAGAAAAACTATTCTCTGTGATATTGTAGAAGTGGATACATGTCACTATGAGTCTGTAAACACCCATAGGGTATGCAGCACAGAGAGAACCTGGATGTAAGCTGTGGATTTTACCCAATAATAACGTATCAGTACCTGCTCACGAATTGTAATATATGCGCCACACTAATGCAAGGTGATACCAGTAGGGAAAACTGGGGGTAGGGTGGGGTGAGAGGGTATATGGAAACTCTTCCTTCCTTCTGCTCAGTTGTTATAAAAACATAAAACTTTTCATAAAAAGTCTTTAAAAACCTTACAGACATTAATAAGAACTTATTTGGATGACTAAGGCGGAAGACAAATCCAGGGTTTATTGCCTGGTGGTGATGGTGGTAGGGGGCAGATATTCTAAAATGAACAGCTTGTGTGTTCAACCTACACTCAAGTTGCCTAGTTTATATTTCTCAAATATGGTAATGAACTATGTATATGCTATCCAAGAGAAAAAAGTTGTAACCACTAAAAAAATACAGAAAAGAACCTGAAATCATTCTGAACAGATACAAATGTTTGTCTTATTTCAGTATCAAAAGAAACGAATCAGGAAACCAGGTAACCTACATTTATTGAAAGCCAAACTAATTGTATCAATTTATACTATTGATCAAAAGGAAATAAATGAAACTGTTCTAGAAAACATTGACCCTGAGTTCATCTACACAGAATTCTTTTCTAAATTAGGTTTTCCCGAATGACCTCTGTTGACCCTAGCCCTTACCAAACTTCTGGCTAATTTAAGATTTGAAAATATTTCCTCTTAAGGGTTTTAAAAGTCATTTAGTGTTAAAAGTCATTTTAACATTAGTATGGCAATTATAATTCTACTAGAGGCCTGATGCATGAAATCCGTGCAAGAGTAGGCCTTCCTTCCCCCGGCTGCCGGCACCGGCTCCCCTCTGTCACCCGGGACCTGGACTTCCCTGTGACACCCGGGACTTGGGCTTCCCTCACAGCCCCAGCTTTGTCTGAAGGTCATTTGGAAGGACGTCCAGAAGGATGTCTGGTCTAATTAGCATATTATGCTTTTATTATTTTAGACTAGTGGCCCGGTGCACGAAATTCATGCACATTAAAAGGGAATTAATTAGAGGAACTATTTTAATATTGCTATTTGCCCTTTCTCTATAATAGAAGTGTCAGAGATGAAAGAAAATTAATAAAATGTATATGAAACTAACTCAGCCTCACATCCCCTGCCAGTGCCGGCCGTCAAGTCCCTGTCCACCTGTGTGCGCTTTGCCATGCATGCATCTCCGCCCACTCCCGCCTGCCCTGCATGCAGCCCCCTGCTGATCGGTCATTACGGCATGAGGGTGTCACGACCATTTGCATATTAAACTTTCATTATATAGGATTGTACCATCTGTGTTTAAATCAAAGAACCAAAAACTAAATATATCCATAATAGAATAGGCTTATTTGTATGGCATAATTTCAGAAGACACCTCCAAACCTCCATCCCATATCTTATTTAAAACACATGGCTGCTATCTGCTCCATGGTACTTAAAATTTCAAAATTACAATTAATTCCTTTGAGTTAAAGATATTTTCTCTCTTTTATATGTATTTTAAAAAATATTTTTATTGATTCCAGAGAGGAAGGGAGAGGGGGAGAGAGAAACATCAATGATGAGAGAGAATCATTAATCGGCTGCCTCCTGCATGCCCCCCACTGGGGATCGAGCCCACAACCCAGGCATGTGCCCTGACTAGTCAGCCACTAAACCACATCAGCAGAGCAAGATTTTTTATCTCTTTTAAAATGCAAAAAAAGTCTCCATGATTAATAGCACATTAGGTTATCGGAAATTTGTACCTTTGATTCTGTCCTATAAGCAAGTTTTTACCTGGGAAAAGTAAGAGATCCCAATGACAAAGGGTTCTCCAAGTCTGGGTAAGGTGAGCCAGCGATTGCTCAAGTAATTACGATTTTTCTTGGGAGCAGTCCTGTCTACAATCTCCCTTAACACACTGAATGGGTTTGTAACTATGTAAATGCCCAGCTGGTATTAGTGCAACTGAAGCAGAGATGACTTTCCTGATATCGAACACGTGTCACAGCCAGAGTTGGGATGTGACAACTTCTTAAAAGCATGAAAGCAAACTGGGAATGTTATTGATCAATAACCCAGGCAAGTAGAATAGGCCCCTAAAGTGAGCAGTGAAACTGCTGCCCCCTTTCGGGCTTGGAACTCACAGAGGAGAGCTCTGGGCGCTATAGACTGCTTGCCACAGTGCTGTCTTGGTGACTCTGGTCCTCAGGAAACTTGTTAGTAACTGTCCCAAAAACTTAATGTAAACTCAGAGCACCATTTCTGTGACTTGCCCTTTACTGCTCTGTAATTTTTTTGGCCCAGGTCTCTGAAACAGTAAACGTCACTTCCCCACTCTGGACTTTCTCTAAGAAATATCCCACTGAAGTATGTATAGTAAAGGTGGTGGGAGGTACCCCATGCCCTGTGTTCCAGTAGCTTACATTCAGGACAGATGGCCTGGTGAGTCCAGCCCAGACATAGGAGTCTGGGATTGGTGATCTGCTCATGTTCCTCACCATTTAATACACGGTCATAATGGTGGGTGACTACACTGGACAATACTTAGCAATTTTTAGCAGGATAATGTCATAATTTGTTTGAATAGGTTTGACTTTTTTCTTTCTACAATGGTGTTTTTATGCATGTAGACTGAATGTTATTTTAGAAGCTCACCTCTAGTCCCAGCCCTAACATTTTACTCTAGTCACATTTCTACATTTGATGATAGAACATCACTGGGGTGTCTAAAAAACAAACATATACCCTTTCTCTTTAGATAGCTGAATTTACTTTTCTAATGTTCTCACCTGTCTAATTTTTCATGCATAGTCAAAAATTATTTGCCTAACATATTTGGTCCTTTAAAATGTTTTTAATTAATGTGAGAACTTTTGGACAGTTAGTGTTTGAATATAGCATTCAGAGGAGGAATGGTCACAGGGGACTGCAACTGGAAAAAATAAGCCCAAAGCATTTTCTGAAGGTGACTTCTGTGTTGACTTATTTATCATTAACATAAAAGTTAAAACTTTACTATGGTAAGAGCAACAGATTTTCTGAAGTTAAAGAAGAAATCAAAACATTCTAGAGAACGTGAGTCAAGGGTTACTTAATCTTTTACCAAGTCAGTTGGGGTGGGATGTGGAGAGCAGTTGTGTTAGCACGACCAGGAATCTAGCAAAAAGAGCTAATTGCTATCTTTAATCACTCTTGCAATGGAATCAATATACTGGCAGGTATCCCAATTCATCCAACTATAATGAGTTGGGTTAAATACATTCTCTTCTGTCAGTATTATACTGAAATATATTGAGTCTCAAGAAGGGAAAAAGTTGTTGGTATGTAGCTTTGCTTATTGAAATTAATTTAAATTGTAATTAGATAAGGAAAGATACTCTTCTTCCATCCCCTTCTTTCATTATGAAATCTGTGTGGAAATTTTGTTAATTGGCATTTCAAAAACGATATTGGCTTGTGTAGTAATGGAACCCGGAGAAAGAACAGCCTGCAGGCATGTGCCCATCCAGAGCACATTATTGAAAGATAAGATGTTGAACACTTAGTGCATTGAAACTTCCTTTACTTATGGGCGTGGCAATGACTTCTGACACATTTTCTGTATAACGCGGGGGTATTGTCAGCACCTCAAAGGTTGACAACATCTCCACTTGGTACCAAGTTCCCAAAGACACTAGGTATCAGAGACATGTTAATAAATATTTCGGGCCAGCTTATTGTGGGATATTGTGCCTGTATCCTCAAAGTTCACTTTACTTTCCTGGATATTCACGATCTTGCAACACTTTTAGTTAAAGGCAGTGTGGGGCAGTCCTGCAAATCTGGAGAAGGTTCATGAAGGTTAGTCACCTGGTACTTTTATGAATTAGCTAAATTTTAATCATAGCTGGATAAAATCAAACATTTCTAATGATTAATCAGTAGATAGCTGACAACTGTTGGAAATAGAACAACTGGAGAAAAAAGCAAAATGATCCCTGTTTTCAGAAAGCAGCTCCCGGGAGCTCCTGTTGCTATCATGATGTGGAGGCAGGTGTCCTTTGGCCTGCTCCGTGTGAGTCCGCTTGTCCTGTGCTGTCATAGGCCAGGCTTGGAAATGCGACTCAGAGCTGGTCCTGGGCCAGAGAATACCCATCACATACACCACGGCAGGGGGTGTCCAGTCTGCTTGCACATGTTCTGACCTGTGTGTGTTCTTGTTTCACTGAAAATTAACACCCTTGATAGAATTGACTTTGCTTAAAAACAAAATCTGTTAACATAAAAACAAAATCTATTAACATCGCTTTTATTGGACTTTCAAAAGAAATTAAAAATGAAAGTGTCTTCAGTCTGTTAGTAAAGATAGTGCAACAGCAGTCAGATTCAAAAATGTGCCAGGTTTAATAAAATCCAAGTCTTATTTTAAGCAATCTCAACAGCTGAGCCACTACAGAACCAAAAACTAACACCCCGTGTTTTGGTTAGAAGGAAGGTAAGGGATTAATTATTTCACTGTTTTTAAGGGGAGGGAACAAACTAGGTCCAGAGTAGATTGGATTTCTTTATTGACTCACACATTCTTCTGTGATTGATTTTCCAAATTTGATAACCCCTTTCTGAAAGAGCAGTAGACATAAGTAAGTGCAGTTCTTTCTAGGTTTCATAGGAAGAATAATTATGTTGGTTGATGCACGTTGCAAATTAGACTTGAAGGGAGAAGCAGTCATGGCAAAAATTATTTTCCTGATGCTTTACTTGATGAATTCTACTTTATTAAGTGTTAGTCACCCACTTGCACTTGTAATAGGAATTCTGAACTGCAATATAATATTCATATTACAGAACAACTTATCAGCTTCAGTCTGCTCCTCAAGAATACCTGGCTTCTAGACTCAACTCTTTCACTAACTAGCTGTGTGGATTAGATAAGTCTGTTTGAGGCCCTGTGTTTTCATCTATAAAATAGGATTGCCCGTGACAGTCCTTAAAGTGATTTCTAACTATACAGTTCTGTGGTTCTAGGAATTCAGATATAATCTGTGAAAGGTTTATGAGTCACGCTGTGATGGAAGTTCATCTTTTCAATAACAGTAAGTAGTTACATGGACTCTGCAGTGATCCTAGGCAATTAGTTAAATTCCCTACGGAGAAGAGCAGGAAGGACAGCCTTTTCACACAGATTGGATAGTTCAAGCTGTCTCTGAGGAAAAGCATTACTGTTTTCATTGTAAGTAAATGATTTAAATCTTAACTGATAACCTCATATACCCTCATGGAGGACATCTAATGCATAAAGTAATGCCATCCTTTACCTGGATAAATCCTTTTAGATACAAAGCTATGGCAAGGAAATAAGATCCATTGGGAGATACGCTGTCACTGAAGCAAAGAAAAGCTCTTTGTGTTACAACAGGCAAAGGCAGCTGAGAGCTGGCTGAGACATCAGATATGCACACAGGCAACTGCCAGGTTCTATCCATTGAGCTGACCCAGCGTTGGCTGCCTGGTGTCCTGCCTACCAGCCAGGGGGTTGCCCGGGGACATGCTTCTCACCTTCTCTCCTTGGCTTTTGCACCTGGTATGTCATTTCTGTCAGGATCTGTAGACCTAGGAAGGAGATGAAACTCACATAAACCATTTTCCTTCCTGACAACTGAGATAAATTACTTAGCTGTGGAAAGGTTGAAATTGTTCATTTAAATGTGGCTTGGAAGTATTGGTACATTTCAGCCATCCATCTTACTTGTTTTCTCTACAACCACTAAAGTTGACAGTTGACTGTGGAAAATAGAATAAAATTATTTTTCTCAGCACAATGGAAAGTGTTATCATGGAGAAGATCAAATGCTCTTGTGAGAAAAGTGCACATGAGCAAAAATGTTAAATGCTGACAGTATCAGTGGTGAGGTATTTTAGAATGAAAGGTGTGACTTTTGCTGGCGGATTTCAGGTTTTCCTTAGAGAATGTCACAGAGATGCTCTTTTGTGTTGACGGTAAATCCCACTGACTGTGTCTTTATGAAATGATCTGTTAGACATGGGGAAAAAAAACAAACTTCTTACAATGTGGGGTTAACAAGTACTTACTTGGGGATTTTGAAGAGAACTGGAATCATAGAATTTGTTGTATGTTTTGGTCCTGACTTCATTTTACCTCAAATAAGTAGTAAAGTTTTTTGATATTGAGTGTTATATTTTCTATAGGGATGACTCTGTTGAAAGCTTTATACTTATTTTTCAGTACTTAACCTGAATGGAAATGGAGAGCATGTAAGGTTATAGAAAAATGGAGGAGCCTGGAAAAAAAGACTAGACACAAAAAAAGAGATTAGAGCTCAAAAAATATAATTATGGATTTGAGAAGTGATAAATAAAATATTTCATTGTGCATGCATGTGTGGGTAATAGATGTGTAGAAGAAATAAGTATTACAAAGTAAAATAGAAAAAAGGTAATTATATAAACGCATAGGTGAATCTGGGTATATAAAGATGAATAAGATAAGTTCCCTGCTCTACTGGAATTACAGTTTACTGGAGAAGTGGAGGGTGGGAGGTAATATAGGTAAACAATTAATTGTAATTTAAGATAGAAAAATATTGTGAGCAGACTAAAGAAAATAGAATGTACTGGGAATTTGGAGGTAAAAGAGGGAGGGAAGGGAGAATCAGGACAGCAATGGGAGAGGGGCATTGAAGTGAGCTTTGAGGCCCACTAGGATTTGACCAGGAGAGAAGGGAATAGGCCAGGGGAGAGGCAGAGTCTGTAGGTAAAAAAGGAGTCGTTAGGAATGGGTTCCTGAGGGAAGCCGGGCAGAGGTGGGGCTGAAAGAAGAGGACACTTGTTCTTAGGTTGTTACAAAGAGTTTTGGGATGCAGGAAGTGTATTCTTTTTATTCTCAACACTGAGAAGACACTTAGTAAAATCCTGCAAAGAAAACTGGTCAACAAATCGATAGTGTTTTGTTTTGTTTTAAATCAGAGAATGCTATTGCATATTCTGTACTTAGAGCAAAATCAAGAGAAATGAATATTTCTTTTGCATTTGAAAATTTGTGATCATAAACCACTTGATATTTGGAAGCGATTCTACAGCATTTGACATAAAAAAATGTTTTACTCAAGACTTTTCATCTCCACTTTGAATCCTACCTTGAACTAACTCCCTTCAGAATATTGAGCCAGACAGATAAACATGGAATAGTCTGATGAAATGGGACAACATTTATTGAGAATAGAAGAGTGGCTGGAAATTCAGGAACTCTTAGTTTGCCTATTGGTTGACTTTCTTTAATCATTTCTTCAAAAGGGCCCCAGTCCCTTGTCTTTCTGGTCAAATTTTTACCTACTATCATCTTTCCCCATCTTCACATACAGATTTTTCTTTTCTTTATCTCTCCAACAGTCATCTTATTTCCCCTACTCCACTCAGTATATTATTTACCTCTTAGACATATTTGCTTTCTACCCAAATATGGAGGGCAGGGACAACCATTTCAGTGTTGGTACCTCAAGCTCTGTTGAGCTGCTGGCTCCGGGACCTGACCCACTTCTCATTATTGCCAATGGAGCCGGAGCCCTTCTCGAGGGACAGCCAGACCTCGGCCAACTCCAAGCTGACAACTTCATTTATAGTGATGAGTCCTTGAGCTCATCACTAAGTGATTCCCTGTTCTGATTCCCATTGCTGTTGTTTCAATGACACTTGCCTTGATGTCGTAACCTTTGGGATGAGGGAGTGGAATAAGAGGTGTTCATGGATGCCATCTGAGGCTTAAAGAATGTGCATGAATTCAGCAGTTACTTGTTTGACATCCATTGTGGGAGAGGCAGGTTGCATAACTAGAGCAATCACGGTAGGTGACTCTAGCTGTGGTGTTAAGTGGGTGGGAGTTGGAGCAGAGGTCATCCTTCCCTCTCCCATTTCTCGGGGTTAAGGCCAGGGTGCCCCATTGCTGGCCATATCATGTAGGTCTCTGTGCGCACTCTTTCCAATGAGCCAGTGTAAGGATCTCTGACAACCACCTTTCTGATGTTTGTTTTGTGACAGATGATTCAGGAGAGCCGGTTTCTCATAGAAATGGCTGACACAGTCCAGGAAAAGATTGTGCAGTGCCAGAAAGCAGGTAATCTCCGCCCACTCTCACCCTCCTGCCTCTATTCTGTTTAGAAATCATCATGATCATCTTGGCAGATTTTTTTTTTAAGTTTGTGTTTCTACTTCTAAAAGTCAAATATTTTCTGACTTTAATTCTTTCTATCTTAAATTACAATTAATTGTTTACCTATATTATCTCTCACCCCTCACTCTCCAGTTTATCCTCTGAGTTACACTTAAGTCTTCGTTTAGTACAGTGTATATAAGGGGGGTGATGTCTGAAGATTTCTGGAGAGGAGGGGGTTTCTGAATCTGCTTTTGAGGGTTTGGAGCCTATCAAAACCTTTTTCTACTGATAGGAAGCTATGGGTCCACACTGCCTCGTAAGAACCACTTCATTTTACAATTGGAAACATGATCCTTTTAATCTTCCGGGCTTTTACCTAATTTACTTGTCCTCATTCTAGAATGTTCTTTCTTTAAGGACGGGATGGGCCCCATATCTGTGAGGGCCTGCCTCTATTGGTGTGCCTCTTTACCCAAAGCCTGTACTTGCATTTTTCTTGGATCATGTCCCCTTGGTCCACACATACAATAATGATTATGATGAGGATGATGGCAATAATGACAATTGCTTGATATATATGCATATGATATACTAATCACTACAACAACTCTGCAAGGTAATCATCATTATATCCAAACTACACATAAGGCATCTGAGATTCTGAGAGGTTGAGTGAATTACCCAAGATGTTGAGTGAATTACCCAAGATTCCATATTAAAATGTGGTAGAGCTGAGCTTTGCACCCATATGCATATGAGCATAGCCCATGGACACAGACAACAGTGCGAGTGAAGGCCTGGGGTGGGGTGGGAGCCAGGTGGCAGGGAGCAAAGGGGAGTAAGTGGGGTACATCTGTAATACTCTCAGCAATAAAAATAAATTTAAAAAAATTAAAAATAAAAATGGTGCTCTACACTGACTGACCAGCAGGCTTATATGTTTCAGTTGACTGGAAGCACAAAAATAATATTACCAAATACTTGTTATATAATACTCCTAGTGCCAGGCACTACTTTGAGAGCTTTATATGTGGTGACTCATTTAATCTTCACCACAATCACTTGAGGTAAGCCTTCATGTTATCACCATTTTACCGATAAGGAAATTGACTCATGGAGTTTCAGAGACTCACTCGTGCTCACATACCTGGTAAGTGGTGGAGCTGATGTTAGCCCCGGCTTCACAGTCATGCTCTTACCACCTGCTGTTTGAGATGTTAGCACCAGGAAAGTTACTGTGGTGTTAGCTGCATTAGTCAAGGCAGAGCAGCTGGAGCAAGTAGGGTGGTGGGTCACCCCTCCCTCGAGTGGGCTGCTTCCAGCCCACGTAGATAGATGTTCCCGGTCGCAGGTCTCTGCAAGCTTCACTCTGGGAAGTTAGGTACCGCAGTGGCCCTGCCTGGAGGTCATCCTTCAACAAAAGACCTTATTAGTACGCTCAAACATGTCAGAATGTCTAATCTGGAGAAGAGAAGACTCGAGTGGACTTTAATATCTTCCTTAAGATATTTAATGGGCTTCTCTGAGGCAATGAGAGCAGACCTTGTTGGTCTAGGTCTAGGTAGCACCAAGGAATGAATCGAAATTCCAAGGAAGAGAGACTTTGCCTGGGTATCGGTCATAGCTATTCAAAGGTGGAATGAGCTGCCCAGAGAAAGGATGATCCCCATCCTTGAAGCTCCGAGGCTGAAGGAACAGTTGATCGCGGTGCTGTTTTTCATAGTATTCAGCATGGGAGAATGGTTGAGCTAAAAGTCACTTTCTGGTCATTCCCAAATCTGAAACATTTGGGTGTTTCCAGGAATGTTACCTTTAAAAAATCTTTTTACTTTTCACTCAACATTTATTAATTACCATTGTTACAGATGTGGGCTCCAGGGCCTACTGTCAAGCCACAGGGTCCATAGGAAAAGAGAGGTATTTGCACCCATCACATATGGTTGCCATTCACACATTACACCATTTCATATGAAAGCCAGGCAGAGGACAAATAAGATGGATGTACCCTGTTGGAAGAACTTGCTTCTCACCTTCTCAGGTCTATGGCTCCTGGCTCTTTAGAAAGTAATTTAGTCTAATACATTGATTATTGTTGGTTTCCCCCTAAGAATAGCCATTTGATGGGGATGAACAGATTGGGAAGGAGTGTTTAATTTAGGGATTTAGAGATTATAAGAGAAGGACAGGAATGGGAAATTATATTTTTACTGATAATATTTTCATAAAATGCCTCTTTTTCTTCAATATATACTAAGAATTCTTACATGTTCTCTTTTCAAAGGGATGGAGTTCCATGAGGAACTTCATAATCTGGGGGCCAAAGAAGGCTTGAAAGGAAGAAAACTCAACAAGGCCACTGAGAGCTTCGCTTGGAACATTACGGTATTGAAGGTAAGCGAATGCCCAGGTGCCCCTTTTCTTGGTTTCTCTCCCCATCTCTCCAGCGGGTAGAGAAACACCGGTGGTTAAATACGGTGATTTGCATTTTTAGTAACATGTGGCCTAATCACCAGGTCATGCTCTAAGTGTTGGGGAGATGCCTGCTGGGATTGACATGCCTCTGCCCTGATAGGGCAGCGAGGACAGCACAACCTAATTCTATTGCCTGGTGTGTGTGTGTGTGTGTGTGTGTGTGTGTTTACTCACATACCACTTCTGTTCAAGTCAGTACGTTTGTTCTTGTTTCTTGTTTGTGAAAAGAATAAGTCCAGTGGTCGCTTCGGCAGCACATTACTAAACTTGGAACGGCACAGAGAAGATTAGCATGGCCCTCGCGCAAGGATGGCACACAAATTCGTGAAGCATTCCGTATTTTTTATCAAAAAAAGAAAAGAAAGAAAAGGCCAAATGTTGCAGGAGAAGGACCCAATTCAAGTGACTGGAAGAGCCTTAGCTTTAGAATAGCTGGAGCCACTTAGGGTCATGTTTATTTTAAGAACAGACTTTGTAAATACATTTATTTTTGCAAATAGCTTTGGAAGTCATTTTCCTGAGATTATCATCTGCTCTACTGAAAATTACTTTCAGGGTTTTAAGTAAAGATGATACAGGAATAATTTGTTTTTGACATTGTGATAGGAGAAAAACAGCCACAATCAAAATTAATCATTGCTGACATTTACACATACAGTGTCAGGTGCTGTTTTATAAGATTCATATGAATTAGCATTTTAATACAACAACCCGATACTGTCATTATTCCCATTTCACAGGTAAGAAAACTGAGGCATTGAAAACTTGCCCAAGATCACTCAGCTGGTACATGGTGGAGCTGGAGTCTGAGCCCAGGTGGTCTGCTCCAGAGCCTGTGTCTCTAACCTGCTGTGCAGGGAGATGCACACATTTATATGAAAGTGCTAGGGGATCTGTAAGATGTATCACAAATGTTTATTAAAAATTCATCTCACAGATAAGCCCTACTGTATAATGGGCTCTGTGCTAGGCATAGAAGATCCATGGAGAACAAAAGGGATACAGACCCTGACCTCATGGATTGACACTCTGGGGGCAAGGGGTGGGGGTGGGGGGAATAGGTGTCATTTGCCTAACAGGCAGGGAGGAGCTATGGCATTAATATAAAGAGCAGCTCATGACAGCACTGGAGTGCAACATGGCAGTGTGAACCTGATGCAAACGCTCTCTGTTCCGCAGATATTTATTTATGTGGCTTATTAATCTGCTGGTCACTGAGATATATGGAAATAATATTGAAGAAAGTTTATAATTTAATGCATTTCAGTGTGTGCCCTAAAAAACTGGGTCTCTTTTATAGATTTATGTCCAGTTGATATGTCTAATACTTTCCCACCTAACTTTTTGCTAAACCTTTGCTCCTTCTGCTTTATCTTGACAACACTTTGGTTTTCCTTGGAAAGAGCTGAGGCTGAAGCATCTGACTTGTCCTCTGGGCACTTGTGTTCTAAACCAGGCAGATTCTCTCATTCAGTCCCCAGATTTCAGGCGCTCACAACTCTGGGGACTCACCACAGCCGGGAAATTACCGGATGTCACTGTGGTGCTGTGCTTCCTAATAGAGCTTGGAAACACATTTGAGGTCTCTGCTCATTGTTGAAAGACACAAGAAGAAGGGAAAACAAGGTGATGGGCTAATGGGAAAAGCAAGAATAAGGAGAGGCATCGCTCTCTGAAAGACCGAATGACAGCGAGAACAGTTACCTTTAACTGAATGGCCAGAGATATTTTAAATCATTTCATGAGATACTGTGTATGTGGGGAGGGTGATTAAACCAGGCTCTCTGGCAGCCCATAGTGATCATGTGTGTCCCGTCCCCCCGGGGACTGCTCTGGGATTATAGAAGGAAGGGACATGGCCAGTGTCCTCCATGTGTCCATGGAAAACTCCAGTGGTGTTTCTGGTAGCTGCTGACTGTGTTGCAGTGGGAGCCGGAGAAAGGCTAGGTTTTGTCCTGAGCCAGCTCATTCAGCTATTTATGCTAATGTCTAGAAATAGGTCCCCATTTACAAGAATGCATTAGCAATAAACTATTCTTTATATTGGCATTACTATCAATTATTAAACTGGCGGTCAAGGGCACAGACTCTGGAGCCAGATGCTTCTGGCTGTGTGGCCTTGGGAACATTTTCTTTTGTCTCTGTGCTTCTCCTCAGTTGGGATAGGCTAGGTTGTGCTGTGTAACAGATCTGGGGATTGCAGTGCCTTAAAACAATGGCTTATTTCTAGCTCGCAATGTATGTCTGCCAGGGGTCACTTAGGAACACAAGCTAACGGGGGCTCTATCTCTGGAAACACTACAGTCCTAGAGGTAGGAAGCACAATTGGTTTGCAACCCTTCTGACAAGTAGTGTCACATGTCCCTTCCATGCACATTTGATTGGCCTTGGTTCTCCCTGTAAAATGGGTATAACAACAGTATCTTTACAGGTTTCCCTTAAAATTATTTAAGATGTTGTATGAAAATCATCTAGCTGCTCATTTTAAGCACCAAATGCTCCTTATTAATAATAAAAATAATACACACGTGTACAGCACTGTTTGTATGCCAGACATTGCTTTATGCTCCTTAAGTCACTCATTTATTGACTCACTTAGTCCTCACTCTAACCCTCTGAGGTGGATGCTGTTGGGGAACCTGCCGCGGGTGGATTCATGCACCAGTATCTGCTCCCCTTTCCTGAGGGCGTGCACATCTGCACCACTGCACTGACGTCAGGTGTGACCATTGGTTTTTCTGGACGAATAATTCAATCCATGTCAATGAGAGAGAACAGCAACATCGATCGGCTGCCTCTTGCATGCCCCCTGCTGGGGATCGAGCCCACAGCTGGGGCATATGCCCTGACCGGGAATCGAACCAGGGACCTGCTGGTACATAGGTTGCCATTGAACCACTGAGCCACACTGGCTGCCTACATTTATTTTTTAAATTCTCATTTGATTTTTAAATTTTTGCCTCCTGTAAGTTTTTAAAATAATACCTGAATTTTGGCAAGCAGTTATGGTATTGTCACGCTGGCAATGTTCGGTGACTAGAACTGGAAAGGGCAAAATAACAATGATGCCAAAATGGAGGGTGTGATTATGGTGGCAGCTGGTTTAGTCTCATTCAACCCAGCAAGCTCTAGCCTCATCTGTAACCTCAGCCGCTGCCTTTCAGTGCTTGTCATTTATCACCACGAAGCAGCAGGTGAGAGAGAATGGATGAGTCAGTTCTAGAAAAACAGCTTCAGTCTCACAGGTCAGTGCCATTATCTTCACACACAGAAGAAAATGCTGTCGGGCCTTGTGAAGTGAAGAGTGTCCATTTAGAAGGCTTAGCATCAACTGCTGGGGCTGTATAAGCTAAGCTGGGTATGGCTGTGTTGGGCGAGGGGTCTGAAGAGCTACTCCTAGACCTGGTTTTAGGACCTTGTTACTGTTTGGCTTATCAGTGCAGAATAAATCTTTTTCTCTCCCGTATCAAGAAGGAGATTTTATTTATTTTCTCTCCAACATGTATAAATAAGGAAGTCCAAACTGTAACAGGGGCTTCTTCTAATCCCTAATTTGGCAAACTGATTTTGTGTGTGTGTGAATTCATACTCACCCATTCAACAAACATCTAAGTTCCTGCCGGGTAGACTGTGTGCCTGGGGGTGTCCTGGCGAATAAAAACATGGTCCCCTGGGCTCATGGAGCTGGTGGTGCCGTGGGGGAGGCAGTCGTTGAAGGGCCACACGCTGCCTGTTCGGTTTGCCTGTGATGAGTGCCATGGGGGAGAGTTGCCTGGTGTTCCCGAGAAAGTTGGGGGGTCTGACCTAGTGGGAGATCAGGGAGGTCTTCGAGGAAGTGCCCGTAGAGCAGAGAGTAACATCTCTAGCCTTTCATGGACGCCAAGCCCTGCCTTGCATCTTGATACTTGAGAGTGGTTGCCAAAACGATCGGAAAATGACAGTGAGAAGAAAACACAACAAAGGTGCTGGACCTCCTTACCTCGGCCTGGGATGTTTAAAAGGCCGGCCTGGCTCATTGAATTACCATTCATTAGCATCACTGCTCATTCTTATTAGGAAATCTGGTCATGAGTCATATTGCTCATCACAAGTGAATGTCATCACCAACCTTCTGAAAAGTAACCAGTAGCAGTGTTCTGTTTTCCCATAAAATCCCTCATGCCTTCCCATAAAACCCATCGGACAGATTGTCGTTGCAGGGGAGGGCATTAGAAGGTTGGTTTTAGAGAGATTTCTGTGATTAAAGTTGAAAAGATTTAGAGAGAGACTTAAATGATATAGCATATTAGCTGTATTAGTGCTAGAAAAAACAGTAAATGCTTTTTTTTAAGTGTAATTAATTCATCTTTAATAATAAACAAGCCGCAAATCTAAAACCCATTATTTCAAAGGGCCCTGCTCCAACAATGCAGGGCGGCTGGGTGGAATGTTAATGCTTCTGGCAATAAGCAGGCCGGTCACACGCTGTCCCGGTTTCTGCCTTGGGTGCCTGCATCCCAGCTGTGCCTCCCAGGAGTTTCTAGAGAGCAAGCCAGGCTGTTGACACGATTACGGGCGCACAGACCACTCTACTTTATCTCCAGGACAACTAAATGTAGTGTCTCCGGGAGGTACACTTTTTTCCCAGATGAAAGCAGCATTTTATAATGATTCTGAATAATTCACATGTGGCAGAATCTTAATGAGTAGCTGTTACAGACCAGAGGCTTGGCTCCAACTTGTGATGTTCTAGAAGGTCTTCCTTTTCTTGCAGGAAAACTTTTCTCTAGAGAAAACATTTTCCTTATACACCCAGTCTTAGTCTAAGGTGAGTTTTTAGCGGAGGGGAGTTTCATGTCTTAATGGTGTTAACTGTTTTCTACAATGATAGGAGAGGAAAGAAGACATCAGTATAACAGAAGTGTTTCATTTTTAACTTCTTCTAGCCCTGCAGTTCTCAACCTGTGGGTTGTGACCCCTTTGGGGGTCGAACGACCCTTTCACAGGGGTTGCCTAAGACCATCGGAAAACACATATATGATTACATATTGTTTTTGTGATTAATCACTATGCTTTCATTATGTTCAATTTGTAACAATGAAAATACATCCTGCATATCAGATATTTACATTACGATTCATAACAATAGCAAAATTACAGTTATGAAGTAGCAACGAAAATAATTTTATGGTTGGGTCACAACATGAGGAACTGTATTAAAGGGTGGCGGCATTAGGAAGGTTGAGAACCACTGTAACTAGCTTCTCAGGGTTTTCAGACACAAGCTCCTCCACTTCCCTTGTCACTCTCGGGAAAAGAAGTGATACAGTGACCTAATTTCCTTATTCTTAACCAAATCAGAGTATGAGCTCACGTCTTTGAATGTATGTGTAAGTGGGGTGTGTACATTGTCAAGTAAGAGCAAGTCCAGATTCAGGCCAACAGATACTCTATTCGAAAGGATTATTGCAATATGGCAAAGGAGACCATTGCAATGAGAAGGGAGACTGCTCCTTCCATAAAATCTAAGCGTCTCATAGGTCAGGCAGAAAGGGTTTTTTTTGTGTTTTTTTTTTACTCAGAGGGTCAAATAATCTAAAAAGACGAGGGATGGGGAGTGGGTGGCTAGGTGGTATGAACCTGGGAGGCCATTAAGAAGGGCCTATATGGCCGAAACCGGTTTGGCTCAGTGGATGGAGCATCGGCTTGTGGACTGAGGGGTCCCAGGTTAGGTTCCGGTCAGGGGCATGTGCCTGGGTTGTGGGCACATCCCCAGTGGGAGGTGTGCAGGAGGCAGCTGATCGATGTTTCTCTCTCATCGATGTTTCTAACTCTCTATCTCCCTCCCTTCCTCTCTGTGAAAAATCAATAAAATATATTTAGAAGAAAAAAAAAAAAGAAGGGCCTATATGGCCCTGGCCACTGTGGCTCAGTTGGTTGAGCGTCATCCCATGCACCAAAAGGTCTCTGGTTCAGTTCCAGGTCAGGGCACATGCCCAGGTTGTGTGGTTTGGGCCCTTTTTTCTCTCTGACATAGATGTTTTTTCTCCCTCTCTCTCCCTCTCCCCTCCTCTCTCTCTCAAATCAATGAAAACATTTTTTTTAAAGAGAAGAGGCTGTATGCTGGGGGAGGGGTCAAGTTCAGGAGCTTAAAGGAAGGAAAGAAGCTTAACTAAAGTTTGGCCAAGGCAAGAAAGCAGGTATTTTACCCAGTTCACCTTCATCATTTCTGAAAGGTGTGTGTCTGGCCTTGACATTGGTGACAGGGGGCCTCCGTGAGTCTTATCTAAGTCATACGGGGAATGGAGAGCCTTTGCAGTAAGCCATCTTCTAGAGCACAAAGGAGTGGGGGTTTCTGAACCATCCCTGTTCCCAGGAGCACGGGGCTCAGGTAAAGTTTAACATTTGTCCACATACACACATACGTGTATAAATATGCACATAAAACGTTACATATGTGTGTGTATGTGTATATACACACATGTATATATCTATCTGTATATGTAAATATGTAAAGGATAATTTTGTTTAAGAATAATGAAATTAGGTGTTACTCTTTTAAAGCCATATTGAAAAGATCATAATGGTCAGCGAGAAACTTCCCCAGTCCAGAAGTGGTTACCTTCCAATTTAATTATACTTATTTGATTTCAGGTAGATCCAGTGTGCTCAACTGTACATCATGTATGAGATTACAGACTCAGACTGGTAGACTGGGAAGTGGGGGAGACCCCCAGCTCTGTCTCCCGCTTGTGAAACAATATTGTAGTATTAATCACTCCCCACATAGCAGTGATATTTTAAGCATTTGTAATAAGTGAAGACACCTATTCCCCAAAGCAGAATAATTAGGAACTTAATTTTCCTTTTAAGGAAAACCCATGGCTTTATGAAAAGGTTAGTGATGCATATTTTGAAAACTCCCCTTGGATTTTTTTAAAGTAAGTTTAGATTCATGAAAAATGGACACATAACTCTTCAGGAAATTATTGACGAAGGCAAGAAACATCCATTCTTATCACCATTCTTATCATTATACTCATCATATTAATTTTTTGAGTGAAGGTAACTTCTGGAAGGACAAGACTCCCTATCACAGAACTAGGACTTAGAAGAGGGTCTTCGGCTTTTGCACCCTCAGATGATGTTATGGGAAGGTTGTAAAATCAGTAGATAGGGGCTGCTTGCTTTCAGAGACAAAGAAACGTAGACGTTTCTTCTCTGAAGAACATCCTTCGCTTTGCAGCAAAGTACACTAAACCCTTCTGACTTGGCGTGTAAGTCTGCCAGGACAGCTATGTGCTCTGAAAACAGCCACGGTCTTCAAGTGTTTATTTAAAAGATACTGTTCTCAATGGACTGTTGAGTCATGGACTCAGGGATCGAAAGTTATTTAATTGCTTTACAATGTAGTCAGGATAAAAACATTGCCATCTAAATCTCTCTGAGGTATGCCTAATCAACTGGAATATTCTAGCTCTCCCAGTCATCTGCTTCTCAGCAGCTGACATTATGGGACAACTAGAATAATACTGGTTTGTTTTTCCTGTTGCCTGAGAAATAGTAATTCCTGGGGCCCAGAAGAAGTTCCTGATAAATTGCTAAAAAATCTAGTTTTACAACGTTGAGCTCTCTTTTCTTAAACATGTATTAAAATATGTATTTTTCACACACATTTACATAAACTATACTGGAAACCCTAAAAGTGCGGCCTGGGTTTCAGCAGTTACTTCTCATTGCCTTGGGTCAGAAACATGGGTTTGTCTCACGGTAAGTTTCTGTTTCTCCAGATTTAATTGAGCCTCACTTTTTTAAAAAAACAAGGATATATGAGGAAGGTTGAATGGTTTAGAGAGTTCCTTGTGTTCTCCAGTGTTCATTATTATTTTTTTTAAATATATATTTTTGTTGGTTTTAGAGAGGAAGGGAGAGGGAGAGAGAACCACTGATTGGCTGCTTCCTGCATGCCCTACAGTGGGGATGGAGCCCGCAACCTGGGCATGTGCCCTGACCTGGAATTGAACCGTGACCTCTTGGTTCATAGGTCAATGCTCAACCACTGAGCCACACTGGCTGGGCTCCGGTGGTTCATTATTGAATCAGCACTTTATTCCTGCAGTTGGCCTGCACGAGGACATTGTCCAGATCAGATATGAACACTCGAGAGGTTTTGACAGTTTTTTTGCAGGTGAAGTCCTCGCTGGTTGCACACCCCTTCCCGACTCTCGCCTTCGATGGCTCTTTACACTTACTACACAGCTCGTAGGAAACAGGCTCTGTTGTTTACTGGGGATTTGATGTCAACCAAGAAGCTTATACCTAAGGCTGCCAGAAATGAAGCTGGCATGTACATGCTTGTGTATGAAAAGTGTGCTTTAGTGGTAACTGTGTCCTAATGTTAAATCTGAATAATGAGACCAAAGATTCTTAACAATGTGCATTGTGTATCCTTGGAGTCAGCCCATGGAGCCTTCTCATGTAACCTGAAACCAGGGAGGGAAAATGCCAGCAACTTCCTTCCTGTTCTCTTTTCTCTCGAATACATTTTGCCTGCGAGAGGAAGCAGGTCATTGAAAGGAACAGTTATGTATGTACTGTGTGTGTGCTCATGGGTATACATGTGTGTTATAACATAGCCCTCTGGTTTTTATATTAAGCAATCTATTTGTTAACCCCAATCATTGTAAGCCCTGTCACGATACATGTAGATAAAATAATAACAATATTGGAGAAATACCTTCCTCTGCATTTTTGATTATCTAAAGCTGTTTATTCTCCATTGTTCTTGTGAAAAACACAAATATGTGTGTACCTATATAATTACAAGCACCCCCAGGGTGGAAATTCCATGTCTGAATTTTAGAAAGTACTTTCTTAGCTAGTGAGTTCTATCACTCAGACTGAATCATTTCAGTAATCCTTCGCTTCATAACCACCACCTACGATTATTGGGTTTATTTCAGTCAGTAGAATTTTGTTCCAGAACTTCCTCTCTGGTAAGACAGAGAGGGAGCAAAGAGTGACGTGATCGCCACTGTCCTTATTTTTTAAATAACTGCTCCTGGGAAGGTCATTTCCTCTGGCTCCGTTGTCAAGGATTCCCAGGAAGAGTTTCCACAGGAGACCTGAACTACAGCTGGCCTTGATAATTAATTACGTGAGACTGTGAATGTCATTAAAGTTAAACATCAGCACAACCAAAATTATCTAGGCCAGTACAGTCATTATTGTTATTGGGTTTTTTTCAATACAAGTTTTTTAAAATATATTTTTTAAAAACTGATTTTAGAGAGAGAGGGAGAGGAAGAGAGAGAAACATCAATGATAAGAGAGAATCATTGGTTGGCTGCCTCCTACATACCTCATACTGGGATTGAGCCCGCAACCCAGGCATATGCCCTGACCATGAATTAAACTATGACCTCCTTGTTCATGGGTCGATGCTCAACTACTGAGCTACACGGCTGGGCACAACACAAGTTTGTTTTTAAATAAATCTTTATTGTTGAAAGTATTACATATGTCCCCTTTTCCCCCTATTGCCCTCTCCCCCTTCTCCCCCAAGCCTTCACCACCTACTGTCTGTGTCCTTGGGTTATGCATATACCCATATGAGTTCATTGGTTGACCTCTTCCCCCTCCCCCCTCCCCTGCCTTCCCTCTGAGGTTTGACAGTCTGTTCAATGTTTCTATGTCTCTGGGTCTATTTTGTTCATCAGTTTATGTTGGTCATTAGATTCCACATATGAGTGAGATCATGTGACACTTATCTTTCTCTGACTGGCTTATTTCGCTTAGCATAATGCTCTCTAGGTCCATCGGTGCTGTACAACACAAGTTTTAACAATCCAACCCCTGCATTGGCCAGAGCGGCCACATGCTACCATGTAAGTTGTTCACCACATGGCTCTAGGGGGCGCCATTCCCTTTGAATCTAAGTGAACGGCACTTTCTAGATTTGTCATATACCTGACAAGTGCTAAGGACCCCTCAGGGGATGTCCGCTTGCCAGCTTATGGACATCCTAAGGCAGCAGGTGGACATCCCCCGAGGGGTCCAGGGTCCAGGGCTGCGAGAGGACGCAGGTCAGGCTGAGGGGACCCCTGCCCACCCCCCCGCCCCCGTGCACGAATGTCGTGCAGCGGGCCTCTAGTTTTCTATATACATTTTATATGCTTTTTGGTGGCCCTTTCTACAGTTTACAATTCTAGTGCCCACAGTCAAGTTTTTGTCATTGCAATAGAAGCATATGCTCAAGATGTGTTTGTTGCATTAAATTGTGTGAATTTAAACCTAGAAAAGAATATTGAAATTTGCCTAGTGCAGTAAGACCTCAGTCACTCTTGCTGTTGTTGTTTCTAAGAGGATTGAAAAGAGACCCTTTGTTTCTCTCTGGGTTTCTTGTCTTTCCCAGCGTGGAGGAGGTAGCATTAACCAGCCACGTGACTGGACTTTAGAATTTTTTATATGAACTTTATAAAACCTGGGTATCTTTCCCCTTTTAGCTTCTTCCTCCATTTGTGAGTCAGCACCATCTTCATCATTGTCTCTGTTTAAGAATTCATCATAAGAATTCGTCATATACCTTGTGCTATGAATAAATGAAAGTGCCTTGGAGTTTGCTCTCCTTCCTAGAATTCACTTGTGCCCCAAATAGGCAAACTTTCTCTCATTGGTCTTAGTTACACTTAAAAAAAGTCTTCTAATCTAGATTAATCTTACTTTTAACCAAAAACAAAGAATTATTTAAAAAACTTGTGTACACCAGAAAAAAATTGGGATATTTTGGGGGGAAATCAGGATATTCACTATAAAACTTGAATGAAGCATATGACTGATTGGAATTGAAGAATTTGATTCTCTTTCAAATATTTTTCTTAATATAGAGTGCAGTTTAGCAACAACAATAAATAATAGCTACAAAATGTTTATTCTCTGCTAGGCAGTGTTCCAAGTGCTTGATCCTTATTAAATCATTTAATTTTAATAACAACCATATAATGCAGGTAATATTACTATTTCTAATTTTCACATGAGAAAACTGAGGGGCAGAAAGGTTAGGTAAACAGCTCACCTTTAACAGAGTCAAGTAGCTGAGTGGCGGAGCCGGCACTGAAACCCAGGCAGCCTGAACCTGGAGTCCTTGTCCATTATTTGACCGGACTGCCCCTTCTGTCACACAGCAATTTCACATATAATGTGTGAAAAGCACATCGACTACAGTAAAGCCATACTTTATAATAATAATTAAAACCCTAAACTTACAAATATGTAAACACAAGCGGGTCTCCAGGTGATCAGAGAAGGGTTTCTTCCTCATAATACAATAGGCACACTGTGCCAGGATTTGAAACACAGGGGTTTCAGTGTGGTCGGATATAGATAAGTTCTCCTGAGACCCAGATTGGAACATTAAAAGAGGGGTGACTGTTATGGCCTGGATTGTATCCCCCCAAAGCCTATGTTGAAAGCCTAACCCCACTGTTTCAGAATGGCACAGTTTTAGAGACGGGGTCTCACAGAAGTAATGAAGATAAAATGAAGTCATTAGGGTCGGGTTAATCCCGTGGGACTGGTGTCCTTACAAGAAGCGATTAAACAAAGACGCACACAGAACGGCCATGTGAGCACACGGAGCTGATGCCATCTCCAAGCCAAGGAGAGAAGGCTCAGAGGAAATCAGCCTTGCCACACCTTGATCCTGGGCTCCGAGCCTGCAGAACCGTGAGAAGTACACTTCTGTTGTTTAATTTACCCAGCCTGGGGCACTCTGTTATGGCAGCCCTACAAGACTAATGTACGGACTGTCTTGGTCTGTTTGGGCTGCTCCAACAAGAATACCACAGACTGGATGGCTTAAGCAACAGATACTGATTCTCACAGTTCTGGAGACTGGACATCTGAGATTAGGGTACCAGCAGGTCACCTGGTGAGAATCCCCTTCCTGGTAGAGGGAGGGTAAGCTCAAGTATTTTTCTCTTACTATTATGAATAGTGAGTTTTGCATTCTTTCAGTGCTCATTTTTCTTTT
>NW_005871051.1:4223253-4267961 GCF_000147115.1 Myotis lucifugus
CCTTGCTGCTCCCACACAGAATTATGGAAAGTTGAAGAGCAAGGGAAGAGTGGCCCCGGGGGGCCCGCCCGTAGATAGTCAGGTTGCTTCAGTATTATTCTGAATAGCATCATGTAACTGTGTAGTTAAGCAGCACCACACACATCAGCATAGGACATAGCCAAACACTGGTAAACAAATATTTTCCTTAGAGGAATATCGCTTCTCGAGTCCCTAGGGTAACAAAGCTTTAAAGTCCTGTCGGGGTGTATGCAGTTGCTTTAATTTGTCTCTAGTGGGGTTGCCTTGCCTTGTTGAGGAGGTCATTTTCCTCACTGACAGGCCGTCATCCCTGTGTTAGTGTCCACCTGCCCACTGTGTTCCAGCCATAGGTTCCCCTGCCGTCCTCCAAGCACCCATGGTTATTCCTGTCTTGTGGGGTGCTTTTGCTCAATGGCTAAGTTGTGGGATAATTTTTTCCCTTCAAGTTTCTTACAAAAGGAGGAAAGATGGGCACAGTAGGGTAAAATGATCTGCTGCCCGGGCCATGGGGATTTCCCAGGGGCTGACTGGAGGGAGCCACCCTCACTGGGGCGCTCTCTCGTTTCCATTCGGATTTCAAACCCAAGGTGCTGACATTCATTCTGCACTCGTAGCAAGGTGAAATGGTAGAGCTGTTTCCTAAGGAGATTGGCGAGGGAGGGAAGCTGGGGTTAGCTAGTATGGTGTGTGTGTGTGTGTGTGTGTGTGTGTGTGCACGCGTGTGCTTTCCACACTGATAATTATAAAACGGGCCATTGCCCTCTACCTTTTCATTTCTGGTGGATGTTTCAGGCACAGCAGGATGGGAGAGGGGCAAAGGGAAGTATCTGCAGGGTAGACCTTTCCAATTGCCCTTCAACTCACATATCTTCCTTATTGTGAATATTCATAAATGCATAATACTGACATTTTCCTTATGCTAAATCTTGCTCATAAGCCCTATCAAGTAGAGGAAAGATCTTTATGTCTTATTACTATCAGCAGATTGCTTAAACCTGAGAGCTTTACGTCACATTAGATTGAGTTGTGCATGTTAAAATTTTCCAAACAGCAAGTAGAAAGATCCTGTTCTATACATAGTATTGATATGTTAACCTATTTTTATTATATAAAACTAGAGGCCTGGTGCATGAAATTCGTGAAGGGGGGGTGTGTCCCTCAGCCCAGCCTGCACGCTCTCCAGTCTGGGACCCCTCAGGGGATGTCCGACTGCAAGTTTAGGCCTGATCCTGGCAGTCAAACATCCCTCTCACAATCCGGGACCGCTGCTCTTAACCGCTTGCCTGCCTGAATGCCGCTAACTGCTTCTGCCTGCCAGCCTGATCACCCTCTAACCACTCCCCTCCCGGCCTGATTGATGCCTATCTGCTCCCCTGCTGGCCTGATCGCCCCCAACATCCCTCCCCTGCCCGCCTGGTTGCCCCCAACTGCCCTCCCCTGCCAACCTGATGGCCCCAACTGCCCTCCCCTGCCAGCCTGATGGCCCCAACTGCCCTCCCCTGCCAACCTGATGGCCCCAGCTGCCCTCCCCTGCCAGCCTGATCGCCCACAACTGCCCTCCCCTGCCTCGACCCGCCTCCTCCACCGGGCCCTGCCTCCTCTGTGCCCACAGCCATCTTATGACGGCCATCTTGTGACGACTTTAGGGTGTGATGCATGAGGGCGTGACAACCACCCAGGCTATTATTAGCATAGATAAGCATTTATTGGATTTTTTTTAGTTATCATATTTTTTCTTTCACCAAATTATGAAAGCAGGTAGCTAGATTTTTTTGTCTTCAAAGAGGCATGACTATTTCAATTTTGCTAAGATATTTTCTGTCTGAAAATGTGTGTATACAGCGTTCACTTCTAATTTAAATGCTTCCTTATACATGTTGGTGATACATGAATGTTTTTTGATGACTTGGAAGTTTTCAGGATCTATTTGAGGTCACTTTTATGTAATTAGAATGATCAAGGTTCCAATCCACACGGAAGCAAAGGAACAAACGCAATGGTTTTGAAGGCCATTTCTAGCCATTGGAGCCCAAGCTTTGTGCAGACAAGAGCTCCCTTCTAGGCCCCCAAACAGGGGCGCCACCTGGTGGACACAGTGAGAATTCTTCATTTTCTGGAGTTCTTCATAAATGCATAGACCGTAGGAAATCCCTATATTTTACTTTTAAGTTTAGGTAGATTTACTTATGTATTTAAGTCCATATGCTTTACAGTTTTAATTGCTGCATAATTTTCCAACTTAAATACTAGGGCTCTGAAATAAGGGGAAAACCATTAGGATACAAGGAAGACCAAGTGAGGCCAACCAGTCCAAGAAGTAGAGGCTTTCAGTTATTTCACCTTATATTTTGTCTTTGTCCTTTCACAGTTCATTGTTCAGCTGTGTGTATTCACCTAAAAAGCCTTTCATAAGAGCCTTCCTCTCCCCTCCAGCTCCCCTATTTCCCATCTCTCTCCCCACTTATGCACCCCAACTTCTTAACAAGGTTGTGTTTGCTCTCACTGCATCCACTTCCTCACCGCCCACACTCCTTAGCCAACTTTCATCTGTCTTCCTCCCTGACACTCCATGAAATCACTCGCCAAAGTCGCCAGTCACTTTGTCACAAAGCTTGTAGACACTTTCCAGTTTCCATCCTATTCGATTACTTGGGAGCATTCCACATGGCTGATCACTCCTTCCTTGCCTCACTGCTTCCCCGGGTTTCTGGGACACCCTGCCTGGTCTTCCTCTTACATTTCTGGCTCTTTCTCCCCAGGAGCTTCTTCAGGTTCCCCTTCGTCTGCTCTCTATTAAATGCTGGTGTTCCTTAGGTTCCTAACCTAGTTCTCTTCTCTTCTTACTTCGTTCTTTTGGGGTCATGCTGCCCATGCAAGTGGTGTTTGTTATCCTCTCTCTGCTGTCAGGTCCAAGATGTGTACCTGTGGTTTGTGTGTCTCTCCTTGTCTTTATATGACCTCCACTTGCCACCCTCCCCAACTACCCACTAGGTTTCAGCACACTTGGGAGGGCTGTCAGCCACAGCGAGGTCGGCACGTCTCAAACTGCGCTCATTCCTGCCTGCCCTCAGTGACGCCTCTGGTGTCCCTACCTGAAGGAATGAATGGCAACTCAGAGTATCCAAGCAAGAGTCCTGGGAGTGAGTCCTTGATCGTTTGCCTAAATTCTCAGCTATAGGCAATTACCAAGTATCTTCCTAGAGAGCTCATTTCCACAGCTACCACCTGAGTTCGTGAAAAAATCTCTCCTTTCCCATGTACCCCCCTTTCAGCAGCTGGGTGACCTTTCTAAACTTCAGTCTGATCGTGGCCACCTGCCTGCTTAAAGTCCTTCAGATTTCCCATGGCTCCTCCTGCAGACTTCTTACAGTAACTTCCCCTCTGGCACTCTGGGTGGCACCTTCCTCTCCCGCTTCGTCTCCCATTGCCTTCTCTTCCATGTGCTTCTCCGGCCACCCTGAACCTTCCAGGTCCTCAGTGGCACCGGTTGTGCTCTCAGCTGAGCAGTTACCTGGGGTCCCTCCTGCCTCAAAGGCATCTTGTACCCCTGCTCTCTGGGAGCCCCTGGTGTTGGCACACTGCACCAGGGGCACTTCATCTGCCAGCTCAGGGCCACTACCCAGGATGCCTTACTGACTCCGCCCCTTCTCCCACCCTCTATGCTCAATGGGGCGAGGTGTCTTGCCATGTGTTGCACTGTACCCTCTTCTTCCCCCATCATAGCACTTTAATTGCTTCTTTATCTCTTTCCCACTAGACAGTCTCTCTTAATTAAATACAGTAAATTTAAACAGCCCTAATTAATAAATTAGAGACTTTCAGTATAAAAGGTGAACTGCAAAGAGCACCTCATTTAATCCTGTTCTCTATGCAGCCCACGGGAGTTAGCAGGAGTCCCAGGGTGACACAGCGGATCCATCATTTCTTAGTCATTCTCCCCACTGCAGCCATCACCGGTCCTTCCTTTCCTTTGGCTCTGGCTTTCTCTGCAAGGAGCTTAGAAGGCCTTCGCTGGGACAGAAGCATGGTTTAAACTCCATTTTACCTGAGTTACCAACAAATCAAATGCTGTGATTAAAATGTTAATAGGCCTGTCATTTCTCATTCAAAGTAAATCTTTTTTTTTTTTTTTTTTGGCTGGGTTACAGGGAACTGGGACTCATTTGGGTTTCTTCAGGGGAGACCATGTGACAGTGCGGGAACCACATTTCCTGCGAAGAAGAGAAGGCGCAGAATGGGCAGCTTCATGGGGACATTGGCCTGGAGACCATGACACTCCAGCTGGCTGTAGGGACTGTGCTATCCACCGCCCCCCCCCTCCCAGGAGGCGGCTTTTCTCGCTAGTGCTGTGGCTTCAGACGGGCTCAGCTCTCTCCTGTCTCCTCCGTATATTTTTCTAGCACCTCTTCCTATTGGCAACTGACTATGGCTCTTTGAATTTGCCAGGCTCACTTTCTGAGAGTTCATCTGATTGGTTTGACTAATTACTATCATTGCTGCCTGGAGTCAGGCCAGCGCATAGGTCACTGGACATCTGCTGACTGGCCACTCTTGGGCCATGTATGAATGTTCGGTTTAAGCTGGCTGCTCCTCAGTTTAACTATTAATAAGTAGCTCATTTCATTCGACAGTTGTCTTACTAATGGCTTCTTGGGTGGAGGGTGCAGGGAAGTTGCCCCTCTGACAATGTCTTGGGAAGGTGGCTCCGATAGGACATAGCAGGGCCATCCCAGTTCAAGGTCAGCCTGGGCTAGTTTCTTTAGCGAAGTCTGTACACATGGACAGGATTACACGAGGCTGGTCAAACGAAGTTCTGGATTTCCTACATGGTGATAATTTAAAGTCCCTCTAAAAATGAGAGTGTTTTTGTCTACATAGCTAAGGCCTAAATTCTCTCAGCTGCTGAAACATTGGTATGGAGGATGAGTGTTCGCTCCCACTAGTTTCTGTTAGTTGATTTTCAGTCATCTATTCTGGGAAGAAATCTGAGGCCTGGGTTGGAAGTGCACTTAGGGAGGTGTCAGTAGGACGCTCACAGGATTTTTCAGGCACACACATGTATAAAGTTGATTTAAAAATGAGTGTAAGAGGGATGACATTTGGCATTCAGAGAAATGTTTTGACAAGTGAATGTCATAATTTCATGGTGCATGTTCCATACAGTGAAGCTGTGGAAATAAATGTCTTTCAAGGAAGTGGTGCTTAACTGCCTTGAACTGGCCATAGACTTTCCCGGTGTTCTCTCCCATCTCTCATCACTTTCAGACAGACCGGTAATGTGTGAACAGGATGGGATTCTGGATTTTCAAAAAGAACTATAAAGAAGCTTTGGACATTTGCAGACATAGAATATCAGATAAAATTGCTGAACGAATGTTAATTTCATCAGGTTAATCATAGTATTGTGGCTCTGTAGAATGTCCTTATTTTTATGACATGCCTAGTGAGGTATTTAGGATGAGGATAGATAGATAGATAGATAGATAGATAGATATAGATAAGTTTGATTAAGCTTGATTAAGCCAACATGATTAAGCCAATATGACCGATGGGAGAACAGAGATGCTTTTAGTTCAGCGTTTGTGGAGCATACTTCTAAAAATAAACATAAGTTGAAGGGAAATTATGTTGCTAGTCGTTTGGTGTTGTGGACGGTTTGAGTTCGAGATCTGAAACTTGCGGGAAAACAGGTCTTGACATTTCCTTGAATAACAAGTACTCTGCTGTTGATCCAAATGCCTTGTTGGATTTGGGGCATCAACAATGAATACCTCGTTAATGACCAAATCTCTGAAGTCTTTGTGGAGGGAGCCACATTGGCTGCTCCTCAACTTCACTGTTAATAAGAAGTAGCCCCTTTCATTTGATAGTTGCCTCGTTGCCTTAATAAAGCAATGATCCATTGGGTGGAAGATGCAGGGAAGTTGCCCCTTTGACAATGTCTTGCTAATAGCTATTTGGCCCCTGCAACTAACACTAAACCTGGAACTCATGTCGGCGTAAGTGGGGACCTGCAGGGCCACCGGATGTGCTCCCCTGCACTTGCCATGATGCTCTCCCACAGGGGACAGTGTCGGCCTATTTATTTTATTTTTAAAAAATATGTATTTTTATTGATTTCAGAGAGGGAGGGAGAGGGAGAGGGAGAAAGAGAGAACCATCAATGATGAGAGATAATCATTGATCCACTGCCTTCTGCACGCCCCCTACTGGGGATCGAGTCCGCAGCCCAGGCATGTGCCCTGACTGGGAATCAAACCATGACCTCCTGGTTCATAGGTCAATGCTCAACCACTAGGCATGCTGGCCAGGCTATTTCAGCCTATTTGAAAAGCATTATGATTTTGCACATAATAAAGAACAAATGTCCTTGGACAAGGGCACATCTAGACCAGATGTAGGATGGCTGTCATTAGGCTGCAGGGAATGCATGCACCCAGAAGGCAGTGTCGCGGGGCCCCTGAAGTTGTGCAACTCGGGACCAGATGTCACTGAACACCACTTGCTGGCTGCAGTTGTCAGCACAGGGAGGGGGTAAACAGCTCGAAGGTGTTCTGTGATCAGCTCATCCTGACCCAGGACCATTGTTACTGCATCCACACTTTTCCTCTGCAGTTGTTGTTGCAGATTTGGTTTTGGATGGATCAAGTAGCCAGTAATTTAAGCAATGGGATCAGGAAATTTCTTAAAGTGAAACCATACCAAGCAAATACCAGAATGCATTTTAAAGAATAGCCTTCTGAATGAGTAACTGTCTCCGTAGCCTTTGTCTGCTCGGGGGTTTGGGCATCCTGCTCTGCCACGCTGCTGTGAATGATCTTTCTGAAATGGGAAGAGCGTGAGCTGGCCAACGAGAGGCTCCTTCTGTGTTGGGCTTATGGCACTCACACTAGGAGCATGACTTCAGATTTCAGGGTTATTTGTTATGCGAGGAAAGCTAATTTGCAATATTGGAACTTGTAAACAGTACTTGTTTCTTGTGCCGATGACTGTCCATTCATTATTGCAGCTGCATTTGCGATGCAGTTAATTACCTTTGTCACCTTCTAAAGGTCGGTATTAATCTTCTGTCCTTTCTTACTAGAGCTGCTGACGTAGAGGCAGGTGATCACAGTAACGGGAAGGGAAGAGCGGAGAGCAGGGACCAACAGGCAGGGGCTCTTATTGTTTCATTGAGTGGCTCTTCCGTCACAGTGACAGCAAGGGCTTTTCAGGATGCCAGCATCACCACACAACCGAAATTCAAAGCTTTCTGAGTTGTATCTTTAAAATGACTCAGGGTTTCCTGTTATTCAGCTCACTGTGTGGAAGCGATGTTGTTGGCATTTTCTGTGAGGGGATTAGGCTCGCAGTCGTTGCGCAGCGGACAGATGGCTTCTTACCCGGAGCAGCCTCGCAGGAACCTGTCTCGTGGTGTCTTCAGAAATCCATTGGGTCTGTCACAGCAGATAGTGCTTGTCATTCATTTCCTCTGGAGACACGTGACTTCAGTTCATTCTTACTTCCTCATCTGGCTGAAGTGAACAGCTGTTGAAACTGTTTTTCCCAATCATGAGGGATGCTGTGGTGTTTCCCCCTGACCAATGTTGTAGCCTCTAGATGACAAATAAGAATTTGAGCTTGTGGGGCCAGAGGGTGACACGCTCCAGGGTTCCCCAAGACAGATCCTGCCATTGTTACTCGTTTTATTTTAATCATTTTGGGGTCTCTTACAGGACTAGTGGGGGATCAGTGTTTAATTTTATTCTCTGTAACAACTGTCCCCCCCACTTAACAGTCACTAGAGTTTGCCATGCATTCCAGGCATTGTCCTCAGTGATTCACCTGCATTGTCTACAGAAATCTCCCAATAAGCCTAGAGATGGGTACAATTATTAGAGCCATTTTAGGGACGAGTACACTCAGGCACCAAATGACCTTGCCCAAGGTCAAAAAGCCAGGACTTGAAACCCGGTAGTCTGGTTGTGGAGGTCACAGTATGAGTTCACCGATCAGAGAGCAATGTGGTTACAATTCAAAGCCTCTAGACCACATGGTTATCACGTGAGAGAAACGTGGACTCCTGAGAATCAGAGACTTCCTTCGTGGGGCCTGGGGTCCTGGCTCTGCTCCTGGGCTGTGCGCTGCCGTCTCGGGCAGCCCCCTTGCGTGGGAGCTTAGTGGGGGCTCCTGGGCACTGCAAGGGGACTCAGTGTGCGAGACCTGAGAACCAGCTGAGGGGCCCTCACATCAACAGCATCCCTTAAAATGTGCAGCTGGTGCCTGCAATGAGTTTCATTCTTATAAAACCTTCTTTTTTTGGACCTGCTCTATTAGGGCTTATGATGATACCTCTGAAATGAAAACCAATCATCTTCTCCACACTCTAACGCATACGAATCTTCCACTTTTGCTTTTGTATTTCAGTTTTCTGAAAAACTGTCTCAGAGGAAAATTATTAAATTCTTCCGAACTCTGAAATTTGCCACATTGAAGGCAAAAATCAGACATCAAAGTACTTTTGTGTGGGAAATTCATGGGGTTCTATCAAAGGATTTTTTTTTCTTTTTTAAACCCAATAGGTCTTAAGCTATTTCTTCTTTGTATTTCTAAGATCTATTAGATAACATGTTCAACATATCATATAATGTGTCTAAATACAGTGAAGAAAAAACATCTATTGTCCTGGGAAGCAGGCATTATTAGTTATTTCCTTTACACTTATTTCCTGTGTGAACCTGGGCAATGCATTTACTTAGATTTCTGGAGTCCAGTTCTTGATCGAAAAAGTTAAAAAAACACGCATTGTACTGTCCTTCAGATGTCTCAAACTTTTTTTTCTTTATTGATTAAGGTATTACATATGTGTCCTTATCCCCCCATTGCCCCCCACCCCCCAATCATGCCCTCATCTTCACCCCCTGTGTCTCAAACTTTTGAAATAATTGCTAAGAACTCTTAGCAGAACAAAATTATACTGTTATTAAATGATACTTCATTGAGTAGTTTCCACATTGTGTTTTTTTAGGTTCAAATTTCAAGGAAACAAAATAAATGGAATGTATTAGGCCATTTTTGGTGCTGCACCATAGAGACAACAGCATCCTTCCAGAACATTCTCCTGTACTGTCTCTGTACTGTCTCTGTCTGTCTCTGTAAGACTGTGGGGGGGGGGGAGAATGCAAGGCGAGCATCACAAGATCCTCATACCCTATTTTACTCACTATAAGACGCCCAGAGAGAAATGAAGGCGCCTCTCTTTCAAGTTGTTCAATTGTCACTTAACCAGGGAAGCCTCGTCTGATCTCCGAGGCTGTCGTCTTCTCACAGCATCACATTCCTTTTCTCTAAGCACGTACACAACTTGTGTGTAGGTAGAACTTTATTTTGATGGCATTTGATTTCTGCCTGTATCCCTCACTAGACTGAAGCTCTATATGATCAAGAAGGGCATCTGTGCTCAACATCATATCCCTGGAATATAGTCTGCTGGTTCTTAAATGGGTGTGGCACTGCCCCCTAGAGGGCATTGGAGGTGACTGGGAGGATCCTGCATTTGGTGGTAGTGGCCAGGAATGCCGATGTCCTGCGCTGTAGGACAGAGCAACATAATGAAGAATTGCCCCCTGCCCTGCAGTTTCTTCTTAAGTCCTGCCAGACGAGACCCTCTAAGATACATATTGAAGGACTTTAGTAAATTATATTAATTTTTTTACAAGAAGTTATGTGAAAGGCCCAGTATATGAGGAAATGGTAGTTACTGAGAGGGAAGTCTAAGTGAATAAAGATACTGTTTCCAAATGGTTGAATAATGTATGCACTCTGGGAATTCCGTCTACTTTATTGTGTAATGACTATACGTACAGTAATCCTGGAACAAGCTGGGAAGTGCGATGCTGGTTTTAATTTGATACTTTGTTGTTATTGACAGTCTGTGGTGGGCATTCCACAGTGTCCTGCAAAGTGGAAGTCGATAGTATCAATCACAAGAAAAATGTCCTCTTAGGTATTTTTGAAGTTTGGTGGGATGTGTGGGCATAATTTATTTCCTCACTTGCAGGATTATCAGATTTTTTCTCCATGGGGAGAGTCTGGCTTGTCTTGGCATGTTATTTCCTTCCTTTTATTATATGCAAATAAGTCTGGTCTGTTGCCATTATTTGTTCCTATATCAGTGTCTATCTGATACATCTGCATTTTCATTTTTTAATATATTTTGTGTATGTGGGATGGCATCTGATCTTATTTCAAATGTATTTCTCTTTTACATGTAAATGAATCCATATTGAGTAAGTGCGGGCATCTGCCTACTTCATTATGGCTCCTTGTGTGCCTGCCTGGGCATTTACATATTGCAATACATATGATGTTTTCTTTTTAAAAAATATATTTTTATTGATTTCAGAAGGGAGAGAGAGAGAGAGAGAGAGAGAGAGAGAGAAAGAGAGAGAGATATCAATCATTGATGGGTTGCCTCCTGCACGCCCACCACTGGGTATTGAGCCTGCAGCCCAGGTCTGACTGCCCAGGTCTGACTGAGAATCAAACCGTGACCTCCTGTTCATAGGTCGACGCTCAACCACTGAGCCATGCCAGCTGGGCTTAAGCCTATTTTTTAAATACCTGTTAATACAAAGGTTTTCTACATACAACACAGTTAGTTATTATTTTGAAGCAAATAGGGTTCTTCATTTCTTCAACATTTAAGTTAGTCAAGATTTTTTGATGAGAAAGATATTGTAACCATGTAGGAAGATAGCTGAGAAAGAAATGTTGAAAAGATCTTATTTGTCAGGTCTTTAAAACATGTGCTTTCGAATTTAACTTTGAATACAGTTTTCATTTTGTGTAACATCAGTATTTATAGCCTTTTGTATGTTTATTGAATATGGCATTTTGCTTTACTTTGCAATGTTGTTTTCTCTTTGGCATGAAATTATTCTTAAAATTTCTTTGAAATATCTTCTATACTTTATAAATTATTCTCCCTTCAGAACTGGATTCTCAGATATTAAGAAGACTTATTTATTTTTTATTTCCATAGTCTTTAGAAACATTTGATTAATTGAGTTTATGACCAATACTAAAATGTATCAGTCACAAAACTAATTTTAAAAAGTGAACTTTATGTAAAGCTATAAAATCTAATGGCTCAGGTGAATATGTTCAATGTAATTCCCTTTTTGTTCCTATAAAAACATAATAAATTAATGTCATTACATTGTAAAGTTTTGAAAAGCAGTGTTTTGAGTGCAGAATTTCAGAAGAGTAACATAAAAGCTCCATTAAGCCAATACTCTTAGACCAGAGCTACTTTACAGCTTGTCATCTATATTTCTTGAGTGTTCATAAAGTAAAAATTCAACTTTTTAAGTAGTGAGTAGAATTTAAATATTTCAAATATTCAAATATTTGGTTGTCAAGGTGTTGAAAATAATAAATCTGAGCATTGATTACTAAATGCAATGGAGACTTCTATTTTTGTGCAATTAAGGTATTCAGTACATAATCTAATGGCTGCACCTCTGTGCCCTCTAACTTATTACCATCTTGTATACATTCCCTACACAGCTACATTTTCATTCTAGAGAGCCAGAATTCCAGGCCATCTTTGCCTAGTTTTACCCAATGTTCCAGAAATGTAACATTAAGAGACTTAGATCTTTCGTGACATCAACACATCTGCTATTTTAATTTTTTAAATAAAGGGCATTGTAATAGTTGTTTCCGTCTCTTCAGAGTAAAATATTTAATCTCTTTAGGTAATACAGAAATTCCCCCAAAAGCATGGTTTTTGAACTAGTAAGATGGTAATTATGCATAGCCCACCAGAGTATGGTCTTTTCCACCGAAAACTAGCTGGAAACAAACAAAGAGCTACTATCTACCACGCTGCAGCATCATCCAGGGTTGACTGTAGGTGTGCGTGTGGACTCTCACAGGGAAAGAATATCAGGGACTCAGTCTGTTCTTGAGTGTGTGCTGGAAAATACCCATACACGCCTGCGTAGAGACAGAGCTGCATTTGTTTACACGTGGAGTGTGTATTTGTGAGGGTCTCTCCATTCCCAGAGTCTCTGAGCTGCTTTAAATACTTGTGGTGTTCTCGGAGACAACCCACGCATTTCCTTCACATGCGACAAGGACACCAGTCAAGATGTTCTCCTGCTCTTCCGTGCGCTGACATCATAAAGGGAGTGCAGTTCATGGGAAAGTGGGTGTGAAGGAGCCACGGGTGTCTTTCGTAAGTTACTCTACCAGATTGTAGCCCAAACTATTTTCAAACAGTGGGGGCAGGGAGGGGACTGCCTTTCTCAGTAAGAACAGGAATAACAAAAATCCTTAATGACTTTGATGGATAATAAAGTATATTACTAAGAGAACTTACAAATATATAACTCATAGTAACTTACATTTAGAATTCCAGCCCCTTTTATGGTTATAATATAATGAGATAATGTGGGCCAATTGATTTGCACTCCACATCTTATATTCAATAAATGTGAGCTTCTATTCAGTGTTGTGAGAGTATTTTATTTTCAGTCATACATTTATTAGTAGTAATAAAAATTGTGGTGGTATTGTAGGGCAGCCCCATTTTCAACCTAAATTACATCAGATATTTCTTGATTTCTAGATAATGTATTTTAATTGCAATTTAATGCAGTTGGAAGGACTTGGTTATGAATGCCTAATGTCTCTTTATCAAAAATTAATCATCGCTAACTTTTTATTTAAAATCACTATCATGATCTCTCTTGTGGTTTTCTATAATTCCAAGTGTTACTTTCTAAATGTGTTGGGATTTCCATGGACTCTTACATTCAGAAGCCAAATGACTCTGGGGCCAGATTGAAGACCACTGCTCTGGCGACTGCTGGTAGTCATTGTCCCACCTGCATCGGTCTGCCAGAGTTGCCTCTTATTACTCTCACCTTCTTCTGGGTTAAAGAAGTCTTTCTAATCCCCCCCCAAGCATCCCTAGTACCAGTGGGAACTAGCGTTCCCCGAGATTGCTCGTATACTGTAACACTGGCAACTCCTCACATTTCTTCCAGGTTGAGTGTTCAGTGATCAAATTGTTCATTCATTTGACATTCTGGGCCATGACAACCCCAGACTTATTTTAGTTCCCAAGAGGTATTTCAATTTACATACAACCAAGTAGGATTCATTCTCCCTGGTTTCTCTCCTTCCTGCTCCTTTCCCAAGACCTCTGCACAGTTCGGAACATATTCTTTAGAAGCGCCCTGTAACAGTACTCCTTAAATGCCTGCTGCACACCAACACCTGGAAATGCCTTAGCTGATCTGAACACCTGACACAGCTTGTGGAAAATGTTACACAGGACAGCGGTGTTTTCAGGGAGAGATATGGTGTAAGTTGTCCAGTTAGGAGTTTGAGGAGTGCCACAGAGAAGAGAGGGATGCTATTGGCCAGGGGAAATCACTGCACAAAAACTGGGCCAAAGTCATCACTCAGAGGAATGCCAGAACGGGGGCTGTTAACAACAAGCTTCACCCTCTCTGCAGTTTTTCTGAGGACGAGTCTTTCCTGGTTCTGGTGCCTTAACCAGCAGGGACCCAGGAGTTGATTCCTTGAACCACAGAATAGAAAGAGGACCTCTATTTGTCCTATTAAAAAATAGAAAACAATTTTTCATAAATGGTTCAGTGTAACTCTCCACAACGTAGCCTTGCTTGTTCTCCTTCTATTAGTTGACAGTTTAATGTCACCCCCATTGTTTTCTGCTCCTGTCGTCCCACCAGGACACGTTGTCTCCGCTAGCAGGAGGGGATGGAGCTGTTCTGTGCACTGGCACGCACTGTCCTCTCCTATTGGCCATTGTTTCCTGGGGAGACTGGCTTCTATTGAGCAGAACTGGCAGCGTCTGGCATTTCAGCCTGGATGCCACCTCTCAGGCTGATGAGATGACACTCTGACTGACTAATTAGATTGGTTTTGTAACCTGCTGCAGGGAACGGATGTGAGAGCATTCTGAGTTCACGAGCACTTTCAAGCTTGATATGTTTCCATGTTTCACTGGTCTCTTGCAATGAAGGAAGATGCCAATTTTGTTTTTGTGAATGCCTTTAAAATTCTTGATGAAAATTTCAAAAGTAAAAGAAAAGGGAGCTCTTGAAAGTAATTCTCTCAAAATGAGTGCAGGCATTTTCTCTTTATTAATACAATTCGGATTTTCACAGGAATCTTTCCATTTGTAAAAATAGTAGCAATATGCATCTCTCTAAATAGACTCTTGCAGACACATTTTAAACAAGTTAGTAAAATGTATGTAATATATGCACAGTACCAAGCTATTTGTCATAATAGACACATTGGGTGCTTTTCATATTACCTGGTAGCATAGTTTACTTGTGGGTGTTTACGTCACGAGTGGCTTTTCAGCATCTTTTCTTTCATCTTTAGGACTGTGAGGGAGGCAGAAGCTGTTTTCATTTCTATGAAAGAAAACGTGGCCCAAGAAGAAACTGTTGGAGCTAAAAGCAAACCTGACACTGGCTCTGCTCCTGCCAATGTGTTCTTCTTGGTGTGCCCTGCACCCTGGCCCTCCGGGTTCCCTCTCCGAGCCCTGTCACGTGGTGCCTCGGGGAATGACTCTCTTCTCATCTGTGTGTTTCCCTGGGTGACAGTGACAGGGAGGCTGCAGTGCTTTGTAGAGCACAATTTGCCTTGAAGAGCGGCCGTGTCAGGCCCTGGGTAACACTACAGGCTCTGGGGCCATGCAGGAGGTAGCTGATCGATTATTCTCTCTCATCACTGATGGTTCTATCCCTCCCTCTCCCCTCCTCTCTGAAATCAATAACAATATATTTAAAAAATAATTGATCAAAAGGCAGATTGCAAGGACAACTCAACATATAAAACACCAGTTAACCAAGCATCAGGCGTGTGGTTTACTTCGCAGACAGCTTTGCTTTGTGAGCTCTTGCAGTCCGAGAGGCTGACGCAGTGTTCAGTTCTCAAAGGCAGGGTTCCCTGTCCCTCCCATGCTAGGATGCTGGCCTGGGCAGGGCAAGGGCAGCAGTGTGCAAAGACTCAGTCGTGGGGATGGAAGGGCTGGCATCCTCAGCACTTCAGGGGAGGGTCCCTGGGGCTGTCCCCCACTACAGGAATGTCCAGGGGCTGCCAGCAACCACAGAGCCGAGTGGGAAGGCTCAGGTGGATTTCTGTGCTTAGAGCCCCTGAGCATTGCTAGACAGAACCATGGGGCGAACATGGAATACTGTTCCCGGGCCTGGGGCTGTTTCCTCGCTGAGCAGAGTCACCAGGTGTGCCTGGCTCATAATGGTCTTCTGTGGTGCGTGTTTGTAGGGCCAAGGAGACCTGCTGAAGAGCGCGAAGAACGAAGCTCTGGAAAACATGAAGCAGATCCAGCTGGCGTGCTTGTCCTGCGGACTCAGCAAAGCCCCCAGCGGTGCGGCCGAGGCCAAGAGCAAGCGCAGCCTGGAAGCCATCGAGGAGAAGGAAGGGGGCGAGGAGAATGGGAAGCTGCGACCCTGAGCAGCGCCGACGAGGGCACCGTCCTTTGTGTCAAAGACTCTCTTTTTCCTTCTGGTTTTCTTTCCTGAAGCTTTTTAGACTTTCACAAAAATATGCCGTCTTTGGGATGTTGGACGTAAACAGGTATTTTCACAATGTCAGTATTTTAATGTAGTTAATTTATCTAAGTTAAACTGCTTAGTAGTAGTGTTTTAAATTCTGAGATGTGTGAACACACCCATGTATGGATGTGGGTAGGTGTGTGTGTGTGTGTGTGTGTGTGTGTGTGTCTTTCAGGGAGAGAGACAGAAATACAGAGGGAGGTTGAGATCCTGTTAAAATCCATGCTGTATTGCATTATTCATTTAGTAAGTTATTAATGTATCATTTTAGGAAAAATTTGTTAACCTAAAATTCTAAAGAGCACTCACTAGGACCTGTTGCTGCATTTAACTTTACTTCTCGGCCTTTGTCATTTAATTCAGAAATGTTGACATTTCTTATTATTAAAGGAAGCTAAATTTGCCAATTCATAGATATTTTAATAGATTACACATAGATTAGCAAAATTCCTAACAATCACAGTAGAAATAAAAATGAACGAAAGATAAACAAATGATCAAAATTTCTGAAAAGATCAGAAAAGTCATTTCTTCAGTTAGTGAACTCTAAAATATTTATTAAATAAAATCAATTTTTAGAAAGCTTTATGTAGTTGTGTACTTAACAGATATAACTTCTGTGGAAAAGCTGATCATTAGTGAATTTATACCCAGCTATGTGGTACTCAGAAGCACAGTAAGAGTTCTTTTGTAATTAGAATTTTAATAATATTTAGTTACAAAATTTGAAGTTTGAGATTTGTAGGAAGGTCTCATTCTTCCAAACTGGGAGCCTAGCATTCATTTTCTATAGCAGACATGGGAAGCTGGAGGGTCTGGGGGGTCTTGGCTTTGATAGCATTTAATTTAGAGTGCTAAATTGAAAATTAATGATATTGTTCAAACAATATGTCATCACGTTGAGCTGGTATAAATTCTGTGGGTCAGATAACATCTTCCTATTGGTTTAAGAACTAATTGATTACAGAATGTTAATGACATGATTTTAACACATGCAGGAAAACACAAAAAGAAGCAAATGACTAATTAGGGTACATTTATAATTGCATCTAGATCATTTTTGCCCTAATATTTTCATAATGTGCTTGAGTGTAATATGTTTGTTACCTCCAACAGAACTAAATGTTCTATGGTTATGAAAATATATTTATTTAAAACATTGCTTTTATTTTGAAAAGCTTCTTAATTAATTTGATTAACAAATATGCTAATTTGGGGGAACCTAGGGAAAATAATTGTTGAAATTTTGCAAATATAAACATTTTCTTTAGCTACCGTGTTATTTCTGACTTCTTAACACTATTATGTTCATGTTGCACATTACTGAAAGAGTAAAGATCTGAAACAACACTTTTACTGTTCCATTTTTGTGTGAGTTAATTGAAAAAAGAATGATAATGAAATTAGGTTATTATGTAAAAAAAGATGTTAAAGGGTATGCATTGTCCATGGGCCAGATATGGTGAAATTTCTCCGTGGATTTAACTGGGTTCTTGGGGAGGTAAGTGAGAGCGCATTTTGGTAGGTTTCCAAATGGCACTGAAATAACCTGAGAAAGCTTTGGGGGTAGGGTGGTAAATTTTTACTTTTATATTTATTTCTGAGAGGCATTTACTTAATAAGAATTTTAACCCTGTGCTTGTCACATGCGCTGCTCATGCCTTTTGATGTTCAGAGCCCTCGTTTCTGGTTTTTCCTTTAACTTCGTCTGGTGCTAAGACAGCTCTGCCTACCTGTGCTCATAGAGGTGGTTCTATTCCGAACTAGCAGCTTTGCAGCTTTAGGGTTCACATTAAATCTGCAACTCCCTCGAGTTGGATGTTGTGTATGGTGGAAGGCAGAGGCCCATTTTCATTTTCCCAGCATGCACCGTCAGCGGACCCCGCCCACCTACTGTGAAGATGGTCCTTTGTCCACGGCTCTGCAGTGCCAATCTCGTAAAAACTGCAACACCGTGTGTGTGTGTGTGTGTGTGTGCATGTGCGTGCGCGCGCGTGTGTATGTACGTGTGTGTGCGTGCGTGTATGTGTGCGTGTATGTGTGCGTGTGCGTGTGCCTGTGTGCCTATGTGTGTGCTCGCGCTTAATTCTGGAATCTCGGTTTGGTTCCATTGTTCTGTGCCTGTCCTGGTTACATTACCACCCTGTCTTAATTACTGTAACTTTATAATGTTTTTTATCAGAGAGTATAGGTCTCCCCACCTTTTTTCTTCAACATTTTCGTGGTTATTTTTGGCTCTTTGTGTCTCTCTCTATACTTTAGTATTCCAATCTGTTCACAGGGTGCATTTCTCCATTTATTTAGGACTTAGTTAATTTCTCTTAATACAATTTTATAGATTTCTGTGAAAGGTCTTGCACCTCTTTCATTATGTTTATCCTTTCGTGTTTGATGTTTTTCATACCGTTAGAAATAGTAACATTTTACAATTTAAATTTGCAAATTGATTATTTAGGGTATATAGAAAATATAATAGGTTGTTTTGTTTTGCAACATTATTCTGTTTTGTGACAGGTTTTATAACCCTCATTTGTCTGTTGGTGAAACCAAGGCATGACTCCGTGTAGGGGGCCCCAGAAGTTACACTTACTGTCTTTCAATTCAGCACTTTTTATTCCTCCACAGTTATTTTAGCAGCATCTTGTCCGAAAGGTAAAGGAAAGTGTAAGTCATCCAAAGTATGTTTAAGTCAGAGTTGCTTTAAGCTTAAAACCAAGGAGTTCTAAAGATGCAGTGAGGGGGTTTATTCCTTTAAGTTTTTGTCATGGTGAACGTGTTACTAATATCCTGGTGTGTCATTAGGCATAAAAGGACTTCTAAATTCTTTAAATTTAAAGTCTTTCTAAATTCTTTAATAATTCCCAGGCCCTAATGGGAATATACATAGGAATATATTGGGATAGGTATATGTGAATATATATTTGTTTGTTGAAAGATTTGTGTCTGCATTTGTCCATTTCCAAATATGCCACATAAATATTGTCCTCTCTTCTGTACAGTCTCTTTATAAACAATGCACACATGTTTAGGTTTTAGGATTGCTAAAACAAACATACTAACAGCTCCTGGCACATCGCTTCATAGTCCTTTTTATCTGTCTTTTGTTTATGCAACCATAGATGTTAGCGTTTCTAACAACGAATGCACAGTTCCTTGATGGGCAAAACAAACCAGAGGTAGGGAAGGATCGCGGCAGCTTTCACAAGAGTGTTTTGCAGAACTTCTTACTCTGCAGAAAGCAGCGAAGCACAGGTGCATGGAGATGCCAGTCAAACAGAACCTCAAGGGCAGGGTGACTGCTCAGGGATTAGAGGTTTTGCTCAGCAGCTGATATTAATGTCATAGATTCTTAAAGTTCTCTTCATCTGTTTCACTCGGAAGATGGAGCTGCTGCTTGCCAGCACATTCAGGGTGAGTAATTGGACTCCGAGCCAGAGCGACCAGATTCTAGGTGTTCTGCACAGTGTTCGTCATCAGTATAGCCGTACCTGGGCCTCCATGGATTCTGACGTTTTTTCTCACACAGTACAGTGCTGCAGGCATGTGGGCCCAGGAGGTGTGAGGTCCCAGCATTGTGCTGAGAAGGCCCGGCTAACGATCGGATTCCCACTGTTCTAGTCTCCTCGCCATATTTGGGTCCGGTTCCGTCTTGGAGCCTCTGAAGGCCTTTCCTCCTTTTGCCAGAGCAGCAGCTGGACGGGCGGACGGGATCAGGTGTGCAATGACACCCTCCCTTCCGGATTTCTCCTCTCCTTCCATGGAAGTCTTCCTGCTGCTCCCTCCACGCTCCGGATGTTTCTCTGGTCCCAGGATCTTCCCCTGATTCCCTTCTCTGCTCAAATTTTCATTAGCCTTGTGAGCAGAAATACCAAGCTTTCTGGAAAACATTTTAAAATCTCAGTCAGGCTACCACCCAGAAATAAGGCAGGCAACACTCTGAGTTTGCTCCTGGGTGAACAAGTCCACTTGCCCTTGTAGCTGCTTCATTGACCTTGACTCAGGTGAACCATCCCCACCTCTACCTGGTTGGTTCTCCCATTTGCTCCCAGAAGCGTGTCTCCGGGCCTGCTCTCTGGGCCAGACGTTCCAACAGACCCCTCCACTGTGCAGACAAAGGACGTTCACCCTACGGTTGTGTATTTGAAGAGTCACCAGGAGGGTTTTTTTTCTTCTTGAAATATCACAATGAATTTCTTTACTATTAATTTCTCTGTGCTATCAGGTCCATTTAGTTGTGAGGAGGAATTTGACCTCATTAAAAAAGATCAAATTATAAGAGAATATGCCTAATCTGTATATTGTATTGTTTTCACAGCTCTGAATTAAACATCTTAATTCAGAATGCTATTCAGAAATGTTAAGTGAACATTTTTATGTACTAGGTACATTGATTAAACACACATTATTGAACACCCTGTACTATACTGCTAGGTACTGTATTTCATTGTTTTATGGCACCATTAATTATAAGATGCAGCCTTATTTTATGTACCACTTAAAGGTTTTTTTAAAGCTTATCAATTCAATAATAATATATCAACTAAAGGACACATCCTGCTTAAAAAAATGGGTAAGGATGTCCTAAGGAGTTTATAGTCAAATAAAGGAAGCAGAGATATTAGTAAATAAGGTTATAATACAATTTGATAATGCGACAATGAAAGATATGTAAGTTACATAGTAGCACAGAGGAGGGAGGGATGGGCTCCAGGGTACACAGGAGGAGGGGGTACACTGGGTGTGTCAGGGAAATTTTTATGAAAAAGCCTATGGAGCCTCCCAGGGGTAAGAGATTTCTAGGTAAAAACTGTGGAAACAAACATTTCCAGCAATGCTGTCAACGATGAAAGAGCTTGGTGAGGTCTAAGGTGATATGCAGCTGAGAGCTGGAATGCAATGTGCGTGGGAAGAAAAGTGAGGAGGAGGTGCTGCCCCAATGCCTTGCGAAATGGTCTGCATGTATTTAATGGAAAGCCACCCAAAGCCTAAGCAGAGTGAGGCACGAGCTGGTTATTTGCGACATTAATTCATGAATATGATAATGATCTATCAGGCAAGTACCATATAGCAGACCTTGGAGTAGGTCTGAAATTCAGGGGTTGGCAAGTCAGAGTTGTTCCGTGTCCAGCGTACAGTCAGGGGCGAAGATAGGTGATTGAATGCGGTGATCATTATTTTCTTGACACAGAATATTAACGCAGAAACAAAGGGGGCAAGCAGTGCCGTGAGCACAGGCTCTAACCAGGTTTCCTGGGATCACAGTCAGCATCCTTTGGCCAACGTTAAGCGCCAGCCTGTTTTGTCTTCCGGACGGAAAGTATAGTGTCCATCGGTGACTGACAGGGCGCTTAATGTGTTAATGGAAAATGGAGTTTCCACTGAGGGTAAGAATGTAAACAGAGTATACCCCTCATGAGCTTCTTGAGAGAGTTAAATGGGAGTCATGCTGGCATATGATAGGCATTAATAAAAGTGAATTCTTGTCAGTGTCATGATCGAGGAGCTCATGGGTCTCTCCCAAACTAGTCTAGAGGGAGTCTAGGAGGACATCCCACAAGAAGGGAAGCCTCGGCGGAGACCTGATAATGGGACCAAGTGGGTGGGGGTGGAACATATATATTATATACACACACATATATTTTACACGTGTTATATATGTGAAGTGTGTAATATATATATATATCCCTCCCATTTCTCACTCTTCCTGGTGGTTCACTTCTCTTCCCTGGAATCAACAATTAAACTATTACACAGAAGACTTGTCTCAGCTACTTAGCTGGGGAGAACCCAGAATAAGCGAGTCGATGTCAGGAATGGCTCTAGAAAGCCCTTAGGATGGATTCTGGAACAATCACTCACTAGTCAAGTAGCACCAAGGACCTCCTGCTGGTGGCACGCACAGAGGCGCTCCCTCTCTCTCTCTCACACACACACACACACACCTGGAGTAGCTTAGGGCCAGGTACAGGGAGAAGCGAAGTAATTGCTTTAGCACCTGAGTGGCATGGGGTTGTTGGTCATTTAAAGGATGTGCCCCGGCTGTGGGAATCCTCAGGAATGAAAACAGCGGGCTCAGTTCCACCGCCCACCCCGCGGGAGCCTGGAAAGCTGAGCTCCTTCAGGCCGCACGGCCACAGTCTCCTCAGGAGGCCAGGAGGACTGGGACATCACGCCTGGCTGTGGGGCTGCAGGGACTGAGGCACAGGTGCGCGGGCTTCCTGTGCAAAAGCGAGGCCCCGCCAAGGAAGGCTTGAGGTGGGAAACTTTGGATGGATGGATCCAAAACACCTTGGCCCTCTGAGTCTCCGAACCCCGAACCCCACACCAACAGCAGTAGCCTTTCCCCGCCCAGAGGGTGGAGGGAAGCAGCCTGTTTGCCCTGGAGCCCATCCCAGGCCTGAGCTGAGGCGGCGCCTGGAGGAAGACCTGTTCCCTGAAGAGGCACCCTCACCCACAGTCCTGCAGAACCGTGAGTACCTGCGCCCCAGCGGGCGGTGCGGCCTCCACTTACTCACCGCTAGACCCTGGCTGGGAGGGTGAAAGGACTGGGTGAGGGGACAGAACATAAGGCCTGACGGGAGGGTGTACAACCCCCCTGGAGAATTCTCCTGTAACACGGAGTTCCTGGGAAAGGCAAGGACGAGGAGCTGATAGTAATAGGCCCGCTGCATGGCTCCTTGAAGCTTGAACACAACGGTCCACAAATTACAGAAGGTGGAAATACCTGGGGGGCGGAGGGGGCAGGTTAGAAGTGTTGGGGAGCCCCTGCTTTCTCTGAGTTCAACAAAAGCAGCTCTGCCCCTGCTGCTGTGTCCAGGACGTCCACACACAATGTGGACTGCTGCTGCCATGGAGAAGTGGGGAAGCACCAGGTTGGCTGCTCTCCAAGGCCTTTTCCAGCTCCAATTCGCCATGGCACCAGGCAGTCAAGCTCTGGAGTCTGACTGTCAAGGTCAAATACAGGCTTTTCTGGGCTTCAAGGCCTAGGGCAAGACAATTCACCTTCCTTAGCATCAAAGGAATATGTAAAAAGGAAGTAAAAAAGTATCTGCTTAATAGAATCATCATCTTAAATGAGGACACATGATAATTACAGCACAGTATCCAGCACATCATAAATGTTCCATACTTACTATAGAAATACTAGAGGCCCGAAGCACGAAATTCATGCAAGAGTAGGCCTTCCTTCTCCCAGCTGCTGGCACTGGCTTCCCTCTGGCACCCGGGACCTGGGCTTCCCTCGCAGCCCCGGCTATGTCCAGAAGGTTGTCCGGAAAGACGTCTGGAAGGAAGTTCGGTCTAATTAGCATATGATGCTTTTATTATTATAGACAGGACTGTCCAAGAAATAAGTTCCTTTAGCCAGATTAGATCCAGCATAGATAGGTAATGCCATTATGGCTATACATATTTAAATAATCTTTAAACAATACAGGATTTTTCATATCAAAGTATTTAATATCCACATTCTAAGTAGTGCCTTGTAGAATAACAGTATATTAAACCTTGTCATCTTTATAGGTCCCCAAATGGTTGGAGATTGACAATTCTGTTTTCTACACATGTAAACAGTAACAATTTTTAGAAAAGGCTCCAGGGAGTTGGCAGTGACATCTACTCTGTGGAGAACAGATAAACGTTGGTGATTTTCTCATGCACAGTGTCCAACTTTGACCTTAACTTCCGAACCTGGGTTCCATGATAAAAAACAGAGACAGCAAGTCAGAATGGCTTCCTGGTTTGGTTTCTGTTGCAATAGAACCACTCAGCTAAGTCCTTAGGACGCCTATGAAAAGCAGACTGGGACAAAGTGTTCATGCAATGGGCCATGGTGTCACTGTACTCACACCCGCAGGCCCTGTGAGCATGTGAACAGCAAAGATTAGTATTTGTTGTCTTGGGGTAGAGTTAGAGACATGAAAACGAGGAGTTTGCTGGTATCTTCAGTGAGGGTTTTATCTCGTACGTTATACATCAGGATTTAATGGTATTTAACATTTTGGTGATCTGTTGCTATTTTTTCTCTCTCTCGGCATTTTATGTACCTGCTAAAAATGACAATTTTGATTTAGCAATCTTGTAATGCCTGAGCCATTTAATCAAGTATTTCTATAGCGCTTTCATCTTGGATTTTTCCTTCCCCAGTTTTACCTGGTAAATCCATGAACTGGAGGCTGGAGTCTGAAAGGCTTCCTTCACACTTAGCTCATGTGGTCCCAGGAAATGTCACAGAATCTTTGGATTCATTCCCATGGCAACAGGCAACTCCATCACAAAGGACCCTGCTAGCTTTTCTCTCTAAGAACCTTTGCTCTATGTTCGAGATCCAGAGCTATCTTCGTTAGTAATTTTCACACACTGCGATGCACGTGACGACAGAGATGCCTCACATCTTCCATACACTGGGGATGGGAACTCAATCGCCGCTGCCTCACGAAGGAGGCAAAATGAGAGTCAGGTGGAAGGGCTTCTCAGTGCCGTGGGATTGAGGGTTTGCATGGCTGGGAGGTGAGGACCCAAAAGGAGTGAGTGGTGCCCTAGCTGGTTTGGCTCAGTGGATAGAGCATCAGCCTGCGTACTGAAGGGTCCCAGGTTTGATTCCGGTCAAGGGCACATGCCCGGGTTGCGGGCTCAATCCCCAGTAGGGGGCGTGCAGGAGGCAGCCGATCAATGATTCTCTCTCATCATTGATGTTTCTATCTCTCTCTCCCTCTCCCTTCCTCTCTGAAAAAAAAAAAGGAGTGGATGGGGATGAACAGAAAATAACAAATTAGGCACTGCTAACTGGAACAGACACATACACAAACATCAGCAACACAACAGAGCAGCACCAGGGCATAATCACAGCTACTCTGCACACTAAACACTGGCGTGCAGAGGTTTCTTTTCAGCCACGCTGACTGGAATCAGTCATGGAGATGAAAGCCGTCATCAGCAGTGTCTTTTCCACCACGTGTCTGTGCTGGTAGGGATATTAGCCAGGGCCACTGTTTGGGGTATGATTGTTTTTCTGTGCCTGGAACCTCATTCTTTTATCACATTTTCTATGAAGTGACAGGAAAGCAAATTATTGAAGAATTACTGGCTGAAATCTATGAAAAGATTCCATTTCATACCTTGTGAAATGGCAACAAATCTGAAAGGCTGCCTGAAGGAAAGCTTTGTACAACAAAACAAAGCAAAACCCAGTGCCGCTCCCACCCCCACAGGCTGGTCCAGGGTAGGACTCGTTTAAAAAAAAATCTCCAGGTGATTTCAATGTGTAGCCAAGACTGATTAGCTTGATCACCTTAGAGATGATCATTTCATTTGATAAATGTTTCATTTGCGTGAGCCTGCATTCCAGTTTTCATCAAGATGCACTGGGTGTTCCCAGCATTTTGAAATGTATACAGATATAGACTTAATCCCACGAAGTGCTCAGAATCATCTCATTAAGGGAAGGTACCCCTGGCCTTGGGCAGAAAAGGAAGGTGAGGCACCTTTGCCTCAATGACGGTCACATTGGTGACTCCCAACCTGCTTCTACAGCAGATGTTCTTGTCACTGTTCCATACTTAGAATCTTCATCAGCATCAGACACGCAGGTCATGGTCCAGGAAGCCTGGGCGCAGACACGTGAGGGACGGGGTGGTGACACGTGAAGGGCAGGTTTGGGTGTATACAGGTTGATGGTCGCTCTGTGTGTTAGCTTCCCAAGGATGTTGTGACAAAGGACCACAAGTTGGGTGGCTGAAAACAGCAGAAATTCATTCTCTCTCAGCCTAGAGGCTGAAAGTGGGACACCAGGGCTCCTGGCCATCTCCTGCTCTCCTGGCAGGGGCCACATCACCCCAATGCCTGCCCCATCTTCATGTGGCCCCTTCTCTGGGCCTCCTCTAGGTCTCTCTTCCCAAACTTCCTTCTCATGTGTTGTTTTTTTTAAAGACACCGACATTGGATTTAGGGTCCACATAAATCTGGGATGATTGCATCTCCAGGTCCTTAACGCATTACATCTGCCAAGATCCTACTTCCAAATAAGGTCACATGCTGAGGTTCTGAGTGGACAGGCATTTTAGAGGGACCCTATTCAGCTCACTACACTCTGCAGCTGACACTTGGAGACACTAGTCATCCGTCAGCAAAAACACGAGTGCGTCTTCTGTCCCACAGAAGACACGCACAGCATGGGAGGAGCGGGCGGGGGGGGGGGGGGAGGAGCAGCTCAAAGGCAGCCTTCCAGGGAGCCCTGGAGGGGCACAGGGGGTCCTCAGGGAAGATTCTAGAAGACTTCTGCAGGATCCAAGTGGGACCCAGAAGTTGCCTTTTGCTGCCAAGGGATTTCCTCACTGTGTATAGCAACGTAAGAAAACTTGTCTTCCTGCTTGTGCACGTTGGCTCAGTAGGAGTTTATTGGATATTTGGGTTTGCAGGCATTAAACCAGCTTGAGGGACATAGAGGAAAAGCTGTGGGCTCTGATGGGAGGAGCTGACCACCCGGAGTGTGAAGCACGCTTGTCTCCTGCAGAGGAGCTGAAAGGGCTTATGGGAATGCCAACTTACTTGTCGGGCAAGGGTTTAGAGCCCAAACAACTACACAGAGGAAATGGGCAGACTGACCAGGCAAGGAGACCCACCCCCTGAGGATCTGAGCCTGCAGGTGTAGGAGGATCCTTCCACAACCCACAGCGGATGGACCTGCACCCCATGGGGAGCGGCACTCCAGGTGGTGGGAGGAGGGGAGACATCTGCCACTATCCCCAGGAGGAAGAGCTGCTCCAGGCAGCAGGTGTTTGCGGCAGGTAATGGAGGTGGAGGGATGGAATTGCCTTGGCCAGCTGGAAACACTGAGGCGGCCACAGGACCAAAAGTCCACAGGGAAGGGAGGGGAGGAGAGTGGGAAGGGGGGAGGGGAGGGGAGGAGAAGATACCAGAGGCCCATTTTTGCTTATTTAACCACTTTTTTCCACTGCCAGCACTATTTATACTTGTCCCTTGATTTGATTCCCATCCAAATTCTAGAATTTTCCCTTTATCATGAAGAGCAATGCATTTTGTTTTCATAGACCAACGTTTCAAACATTTTGTGAGTTCCGATTCACCCTTTTCTACACTCGGCACACAGCATCCTTCCACAGCAAAACACTGTGGGCCGATGGATGAAAGCTTATTCCTGACACTTCCTCTTTGAGAAACCCCAGCTCATAGTCACTTGTTTCTGTTCTTGAGCCTGCCGCATGTTAACGTTCGGTGTTGGTATTTGGTGAAATCTTACTACTGTTCCCTGAGATGCTCCGTGGTCATCACAGAGCAGCAGCCACACCCCTCCTGCTGCTCCAGGACCTTTCTCAGCCCCCAGCCCCAGAAGTGGGCTCCCAGGCTGCCTGGCCTCTTCCCCTCTTCCCTTCCTCCTGCCTGTGCCTCTGGCTCCCCGCAAGCGTCCAGCACACCTGTCATTAACAGCTTCCCTTTCTGAGCACAAGATGTGTTTCCTTCTAAAAGGTCAGGCCTACGCTTTGTGTTTTTTCATTTTTACCGTAGGGAGCTCTCAAATCTGCCACCAACACCACCAACACCACCAACACTGCGTCCTCTGCACACAGAGCTTTCTTACTCAGGCTTCGTTACAGCGCCTGGGACTGCGTGTGCCCTGAGTAAGGGCGGCTGGTGGGCCATCGGGCCTCTTCCTGCGCTTGGAGAGGAAGCAGGAGGCCTTGCCGTAGGACTGGTGCTGCTGGTCCGCCTCTTTCCTAGAGGAGGCCGAGGCGCTGCCCAGGGGCCTCTTGTAGATGAGGCTGAGGCGCTGCCCAGGGGCCTCTTTCCTAGAGGAGGCCGAGGCGCTGCCCAGGGGCCTCTTGGAGATGAGGCTGAGGCGCTGCCCAGGGGCCTCTTGTGGATGAGGCTAAGGGAGTTTTCTTCTCGTCATAGTTTGTGTGAGTTTCTGTTGTTGTTTTTTAAATCATGAATGCATATTACATTGTTCAAATGCTTTTTCCGAAGCAATGGGTGCTATCCTGTGGTTTTCCTTTTATATTCCCCTAATCCAGTGGCTTCCATGAATTGATTTTGTAATTTTGAACCAGCCTTGCATTTCTGAGATAACTCCACGTGACTGTGATGTATTGTTCTTTTACATGTGGCTGGATTTAATTTGCTATTTTGTGTAGGATTTTTGCATTTATGTTCTTGAGGCAGAATGGCCTAGTGTGTGTGTGTGTGTGTGTGTGTGTGTGTGTGTGTGTGTTTTGGGTACCATTTTTATCTAGTTTTGGTAATGCTACTTCAAAATATAAACTATTTTCTGAAAGGGATTGCATAGGATTGGTGTCCTTCACCTTTATTTTTGAAAGACAGTTTCCATGGGTAAAGAATTTCAGGTTGCTCCTCATCCCCATTTGCCCTTTAGTACTTTTAGGGTGTTTCTCTACTGTTTCCTAGCTTGCATTGTCCCTCCACAAGGAATACACTGTCACTCGTCTTTTTTAATCTGTGTGCTTTTCAGATTTCTCTTTAAGACTCGTTTTGAGAATTTGATTATAGTGTACCTTGTAATTTTCTTCACATTTCTTTTTTTTTACTTTCTCTTTATTGTTGCCACTATTGTAGATGTCCTAATTTCCCCACTTTACCCCCCCGCCCAACCATCACCTCAGTTATCTGTGTCTATGGCTATGCATATATGTTCTCTGGCTAATCTCTTCACCTTCTTTCATCTTGACATTTCTTGTGCTTGGGATACGTTGAGTTTCTCGATTTGTGGGGTTATAGTTTTCATCGACTTTTGAAAAATTTTCACCATTACTTCTTAAAATATTTTCTGTCCCTTTCTGCCCTTTTAGGACAATAATTATTCATACAGTTAGCTCCTTGAAGTTCCCCCACAGTTCCTGGGTGCTCTATTCATTCTTTTCTCTTAATGTTTTATTTCAGATAGATTATATTGCTATGTCCTCAAGTTCGCTGATCTTTGACCTGGATGGCATGACACTGCATTATGTTTGAACATTTTCATAATAAGTTAAAAAAAATACTGACGAAGGGACGTAACTAACCTGGGAAAAATTCTGCCCAAACAAATATTTCTTTGTATAATTCTTCATGGAAACATTGCTTTTCTAATTACTGTCCTCTTGTGACATGTTCAACACACACACACACACACACACACACACACACACACAGACACTCGGCCTTAGGTGCTGTATGTTTTTCAAAGCGCGCTCCCTCTGTCCTCTCTGGGACCACATCTCATCTACAGCGAGACTGGCTTTGACAACAATAATAAAGATGCTCGTTAACATTTGTCTAGAGTGTGAAAGGGAATGGCACATAGTTCTCACATCTTTCTCATGTGAGCACCCGGGAGGCAGGCAGTGTGAGTGATGGAATCATCTCCGGGTCGGGGTGAGGACGGGGCGTCTGGGCGGTGGCTGCCCCAGGCCCCCGGGGGGGTTTGCAGGGCCGGATGGAGCACCGGGCCCTCTCACCCCAGCCGCAGCGACCTCCCGTGGATGTGTTTCCTTTGTGATGGAACGAGGAGTCCTCTATTTGCTCTCTTTCTATTGCAAGAAACTGTGGATGAATGACGATCCCTCTGCAAATGACCCTTTTAAAATGGCCACCAGTTTCTGTTAAATGTTACCGCGTTCCAGTCGGCACTTTCATCTGTCACTATCCAGACCTACTTTCACTGTTAGCTCATTGTGTTCCATGTCCAAAGTGCTGGGCCGAAAGCTGTGTTTTCCTTTTTAGCAAGATGGAGTTTACGGAATGGCACAACAGGGCGGCTTTGTGCCGCGTCCTGTTCCCCTCTTCAGTGCAGGAGGCATTGAAGTGCCACGTGGTCGGGAGTGCTGCTCTCTCTGGCCCATTCATTCTCCTGATAGAAACGGAAATTCTTTTCACTTCGCGGGGTGGCTGGGCTATACATTAGGAAAATTTTACCCGTGAACTTTTTACCTTCAACTCTTTCCTCTGATATATTCTTTCACCATTTTAGTGCACGAACAACTCACCTATGCCGCAAGAACTTAGAGTTAACCACCCTCCTCCCCGTGGGCCACAGTACCAAGTTCTAGTTTCTCAAATGCCGTGTGTGACAGGAGAACTGTTAGAAAAAGGAAACAAGGCCTTCCTGTGGACTCACTGCCTCACTGCCTAGTCCCCATCCGGGAAGGAGACTGAGCGACCCCTGTCCCCTGCCCCTGCCTCCGTCCTCACCCTCAGCCCTTCAGGTAAAGGGAACAGTTAGGGTTGTTAGATCATTGAGATGGAATAGCCTGGCTGTTCCCCGAGGTCCGTGGGCTTGTGGGTTAGGTAAGGTAGAAGTGGGCAGACCCAAGAGATAGCAAGTGATCTTCAGAGAACGGGGGACAATGGAGCCGGGGAGTGTCCCTGAGTGGCAGCACCACACCCACCTGGCCTGCATCCGGGATGGCTGGGCAGTGACTGGCGCTGACGCCTGGAGCTGAGCCCTGGGGGTGGCAGTGAGGGCGCCATGGCTAAGCCGAGGTGAGGAGGGTCATGGGAAGTGTCTGCTAGTGTACTCAGATGGGCCAGCACAACACAGACTATTGGGAGGCAGAGGAATGACATCAGTAATGACGACCACCCACCTTCAAGTCCCTGTTCTGTTTATGTCCTAGTCACTCACTCCTCCATGGTCTGCCTCCCTCCCATAGGAAGTTTCTCATTCAGTACAAGTTAAATTTATAATGAATGATTCCCCGAGTTTGACTATCACAGCTCAGCAAGATGTTCATATTGTGCGAAGGGAACAATGGGTTCACATCCCACTTGGAAAAGCTCAGTGATTGAGAACGTACGTGGCTCTCTCTCATTCATCCTCTCTCTCTCTGTCTCTCCTCTGTTTGCTCCCAGTTGTGGAGCAGAAATAAGCGAATGTGTGGAAGTTAAGCATGTGTAGGATTGTTCATCTCGGGACTGCAGGACCTGCCAGGCCCCCAGCCGTCTCTCCTCCCTGGAGAGCCTGGGCTGACTATACTCAAGGGAAACTTTGGAAGTCTCTCCGTCTCTCCCCCTCTTGAGTTTGACAAGTAGCACTGCGGTAAACAAGACTTAGTAACAAACCATGTTCTGTCAAAAAGTCAAGAGTTCAGTCCTGCCACCGTGGCTCAGTGGTTGACCTTCGATCTATGAACCAGGAGGTCATGGGTTCAGTTCCCAGTCATGGCACATGCCCAGGTTGCGGGCTTGATTCCCCACCCAGTAGAGGGTATGCAGGAGGCAGCTGATTGATGATTCGCTCTTATCATTGATGTTTCTATCTCTCCCTTCCTCTCTGAAATCAATAAAAGAAGAATTTCAAATTTTATAAATTTCTAAATTTGTCATTACTCCAAAAAATTGTACAGCCATCATCTTGTGACACACCCAATATCTCTTTACAGAAGCTCCGGTTTAATTCTTACACTTTCCCCAGAAACCCCACCCCCAGCCCTTCACATTTTAGGGGAGGACAAGAGGGTTCATGCCACCCGCAGCCCCCAGGCTGGGCATCGTCCTGAAGTCCCCCCTGCCCATCTCTGTGGTGGTCTTTGGGTTTGTCTTTATTACGGTTGTTTACTTTGTTCTTTCAATCCTCTAACATAACGCCAGTGAAGCCAGCTCAGACCCCCCAGGCCTGCCTTGTCCCTTTCTCCTGTCTGCACACCTTCACCTCTGCCCTGCCCCTCCGCTGGGCGTCAGCCTATCTCTGCTACGTCAAAAGACCTCGCCTCACTGTGTGTGAGGCAAGTGCCAATGACCCTCGTGGTGGCACACATTCGCTGGTGGCGGGTGAAGCGTGAGGCGGTTAATGTCTGCGAGTGGGAAGGAGGTAGGAGCTGTCAGGGCCCTTTATCTCCTGTTTCCCTCCAGGACAGTAAAGACCTTGGCTGATGGCCTGTTGTGAGCTCAGACTCCTTCAAGGTCTCGTTCCTCCTTCCTCAGAGTGCGTGCTTTTCAGAGTGAGGAAATGGCCTGGTTTCCCTCTCCAATCATTCATGCCCATTTCTGGTGCTGCTGCAGGCGGAGCAATCAATAACACCCAGCTCTCCCTTCGCCAGCTTTCCCAATATCCCCGCCTCTCAGCAAGGTTATTCTATGTCGCTTCTATCGATTCTACGAAGGAGAACAGAGGATCTCCTAGAATCAACGAAAGCTACCCAGACTTCAGGGAGAGGGGGGCCCGGCCCGTTTCAGGAAAGTAGCTTCACTGAAATTCGTGGCTGATGCTGTGCAGTGATAGAGTCAGTTCCCAACGCTTTCGTCTCCGTATCTCAGTCAAATTCTTGACAAAGATTTTTATTGGGCCAGGAGTCGGCCCAGTCTAGTCTCTTTTCCCATTGTCTTATTTAGCCTATTTGTCATTGTGGTATGGGATACGCCTTGTAGGGATCCACTCCCTTTGGGCGAAAAAGGCCAGTTTTTAGAAGGAGGACCATGGGCTGGGAAGGCACCCCAAAGGGTATGAGCCGCTCAAAGGGAGGGGCCATTCTATTTGGCATGAGATCATGAGCACACTATGGGAGCCCTCTGTGTAGCACAGCGGGCAGTGGTTCACCAGGCACTGCGCTGCAGGCCAGGATGGAAGGAGAGAGCTTGCTGTGTGTGGGGAGGGCTGGGGAGGGTCTACTTCAGCAGGGATGCTGTGAGGGGCGTGTAGGCGGTGCACGCTCCATCTCTGGGCACCGCCCACCTGCAGCAATGTGAACGCGGCTCCCCTGCCATTTTGCCCAGTGGCAGCCTTGCTCTCTGCTTTGCTTATCGAGGAGTTAATCACTCGGGTGGCATTTAGAAATTTTGTGCGACGAGGCTGGAGTGTCCCTGGAACCAATGCCTGCCGCCTACGGGAAGTGATGGAGCCAAACCGAGCCCTGAGCGGCTCAGCAGGGGGAACACCCATGAGGAAACCCCGAAAGGCAGCGGAACAGGGCCCACAGCTCTCCAGACTCAGCCACCGGGAAAGCACCATCGTGTTGAAATACCAACCGGGCGCGTTCCTGCGGGAAGACGAGTGCTGTCACCTGTTATACTCCCGTCTGCTCACTACATACAGCCCACGCGAGAAAGGAAACCCGCGGAGAGATCTTCCTATGACTCGTCATTTCGGTCAAATGGCTTGGGAAGGCCCGTTTCCGCCTGTCAGACTCCTCCAGCCACCGCAGGTTTGACAAGCGCTGAGGAGCAGCGCTGCTGCTGCTTCCAACATGTGGGCCCAGACCCGGAGCCTCGGCGTCACTTGGAGACAGACATTCCGGGCCGGCACAGCGTCGAGCAGCGCTTCCTCGGGTCCCCGCTGGACTTGTTCACACAGCTTCTCCGCCACCGGAGCTGCTGCCTGAGCAGGTCTGGCACGGGGCTCGGAGAGAAAGTTTCCTTACAAAACAGTTTCCACCCAAAAATGATTTGTCAACGTATTAGGAACCGTTTCCCGCACAGCGAAGCGGCATGTGTTTCTTATAATCCTTAGGAGGACGCTCTCCAGGAGCTGGAGTGTCTGCATGGGGACACAGAGGCTGCCCTTGGCGAGCCTTCTCCTCCCTCAGGCTCCGTGCTCGGGGCTGGTGCCGTCTGAAGAAACCTTTTTATCAAACAGCAACCAGAGGTCATGTCAAGAGCGCACAGACTGTTTCCAGTTCAGATGAAAAGTCCAATGAGACCCTGGGCAGTGGACACGCCTCTCCTGAAACTTTCCCATCCTCAGCGCTCCCTGCTGCGCGGAGGCCGGGCCATGCTGTGCGGGTGCCCTGGGGGCTGCACGGCTACGCACACAGGCGCGCCAGCCAGCGAGTGACTTGGGGACACGTGAGTCTCACGCTGCGGGGACTGTGGGCACCTCCCCCGCACCCGTCACTGACCACCCTGCCGCCCTTGGAGACAGGCTTGCGTTCTGTGGTGAGCATCTCGGAGGGCAGCCACGCCACACTTTGCCCCCCTTTCCTGTGGACTGACTGTCCCCACACGTCATTATCGGCCACCGCACAGATGCCAGGACGTGGAGAATCGTCGGAGCTCGGGCAAAGGAGCCAAGGAAAACACCTGGGAGGGACTTAAAGGGGATTCCCGTTCAGTCGCTGCATTTGAGTCCAAAACACAGACGATGAAGCAGAGAACCATCTGGTGGCCTTTGTCCGGGCTCCGTGTGATCCTGTGTCGTGCAGTTGCCGGGCGACTTCAGGGGGCCCTGCTTCCTCGGAGCACCCTCTACGCCAGCGGTTCTCAACCTGTGGGTTGCGACCCCTTTGGCGGTTGAACGACCCTTTCACAGGGGTCGCCTAAGACCATCCTGCATATCAGATATTTACATTACGATTCACAACAGTAGCAACATGACAGTTATGAAGTAGCAACGAAAATAATTTTATGGTTGGGTCACAACATGAGGAACTGTATTTAAAGGGCCAGAAGGTTGAGAACCACTGCTCTACGCATTCATACCTGCGTCCACTCAACAGCCACATGTGGCCGATAATTGTTTACTAAAGCAAGTCCGATCGATGTCTGTTGCCACAGGTGTTGGAGCAGATGCTGTTTTCCAAACATAGTATTTATCACATGGATGACAAGAATTGAACATGCTTCTGTGCTAACCCCTGTAATTGTGTGGTTTTTCTCCAGTTCGTAAGGAGGTTGCGTGCACAGTATCTGATGTGGCCCTCGCCCTGGTCCTGGGATTGGACCAGGAAGCAATGGTTCCCAAGGTGAAGCAACAGAGACCTGGCCTGTTGACTGTCAATAACTAAGGGTCCTTAGGTTGGGTCCTCCCCCGGGCTGGAAGCTTTATAGGATCACAGACAACATTTTCATTGTTGCTCTTGAGGGCTTCAGATTGTAAAGGAGATGGAAGAACACACACACACATACACACACACACACACACGGAGTTGTGTGTGTTTTTTTTTTTAAACTTTTTCTTAACTTTACTGATGGCCATGGAGAAGTACCCAGAGAGGAGAGCAGGGCACAGCCACAGAGATGTCAGGCCCGAAGCGGCACCAGCCTCCTCCAGGGAAGGCTGTGTCCTCCCACAGCTTCCTGTCCCTCCTCTCGGGGTGAGTGGCTCTACCCCGTCCTCTCATAACAGCGTGCATTTCCTGTGAACACTGTCGTGTGAGTGGATGACGAGATTTGTTCTGTCAGCTGGCCACACCAAGGCTGCTCTCCCCCCCGGGAAGGTCTGAGAATTCTAGGCGGCACCTTTTGCATGATTTCTGTACCAGCTCAGCTGCAGTCAGCAGGTAGAAACCAGACTAGCGGTTGGACGGGAGTGAATGTAACAGAGAATTGTTAACTAGGGATAGAGCTGCTAACTGGGTGACGGGAAAGGTGAGAAGAGAATGCTTGAGGGGCCTCAGAGGTAGCAACTGCAGGAAGCAGCTCCCACCTTAACTGGAGCTGGGGCAGATGCCTGAGGCTGATGTTATGAGGAGGCTGGAGCTGGGCCTGTGGGGGTGCATCAGGTGGCTGGAGGGCTGCCTGGCAGGTGTGGAACGCCCCTGGGGTGACACTGGGATCGCAAGTGTACAAAAAGCAGCAAGGATCAAGGAGCGGGCCTACCCCTCCTTCAGCTGGGCCTGCCCCTCTAGAGCCCCCTAGTGGCGGAGCCTGACAGGGAGTCAGTGGGCAAAGCAGAAACTGGATTTACCATCACAAGTCCCATGAGCTCCAGAGAGAGTGTGAGCGTGGGTTTCGAGCTGAGCCCCAATAACATAATCAACATATTTCTTAAAATACTTGGGGTTCATATAAAAAAATTAGGACCCATACCAAATGTCCATCCGCAGATGAACAGATAAACAAAATGTGGTGGGTAGGTGGTCAATGGAACATTATTCAGCCTTAAAAAAAGGAAATGCTGCCACAGGCTACAATGTGGATGAGCCTTGAGGACACTGGGCAAAGCAAAACGAGCCAGTCACAGACAGCTACTGTCTGATTCCCTTATAGGAAGTAGCTCAGTGGTACATGCATAGAAACAGAAGGAATGGTGGTTTCCAGGGGTGGGTGGGGAGGACTGGGAGTTCTATAATGGATATAGAGTTTCCCTTTCGCAAAGAAGATAAAGTACTAGAGAGCTATTGCACAACAACCTGAATGTACTTAACACCACTGAGCTGTCCTTAAAAATGGTTAAAAAGCTTTTGTTATTTTTTCTAAACCACAATTTTAAAAATTAAGAAGTTAGGACATAAGTATGGGCTATTTCTAAGACATTTTACGTTTTTTTTTACTCTATTTCGGCCCTAATTCCCATAGGTTTCTTCTCAGTACTTTGTAGCAAGTCCTTCATCCTCTTCCCATATTACTGTGGGACAACCTTTGATTTCTTCTTTATTGTTGCTTTAATAACATGCATGATACAAGTGATAAAAGCAGGCAACTGTCTAGGAAATGTGGTTGCAAAATAGCACATAGCCATCCTGCAAAAGGCTCTGCTTTGCAGCCGCTTTCAAGATCCCGTGTCCCTAGAATGGCCCAAAGTGAAACAAATTGTTTAGGAAACCAGCAAAAGCATTTTAATTCAGTTTACAGGACACTGTGAAATGCCTTTGTTGAAACCGTGTGTAGTGGAGCCAGGTTTATGCTGTTCTGTGGCCCATTCTCCGTTAAATCGCCTGCTGGAGCCGATCTTCGCCATGCTGCCTCATGAGCCCTCACAGTAAATAGTCCACGATTGGACACTGGGTGGAGAGTGAGGGGAGGGAATGTAATTGTTTTAGCTTTAAATTTAACCTCGTCCAACTCGGTCTTAGACACAGAGCTCACGATGAGCTTGTGAGGCACAAAGGCGTTGGCCCTCCCCAAGCCCTCCCCAGGCCGGAGCTCACTGAGACCATTCCAGACGGATGAGAGAAGTGCCCTGAGGAGAGGGGGAGTGAATCCCACAGCCCCTCTCAGTAACTCACCCTGTGTTTGACAATCTCGCCACGGGCCTTTGTAGTTCGCCCATGTCTCCTCTGCGGCCATTTCCTCCTCCCCCTCCCCCTCTGGTTACATCATTCCTGGAGACAGGAACCAGCTGGCCTGGTGCACAGGGGCTTTTGTCCATGTGAGCATGATGGTTCCGTGTCTCTTCGAATGCTTTGCTGAGCAACATTGTCCTTTCACTTGGCCCCATGCGTTTTCTTTTTCAGGCCCCTCCATGACCTTTTGGATGCTTCTCTGCATCCTTTGCGATGTTAGCATCCTGCTCCGAAATGGTGGGATTCTAGTTTTCATGGGACTCTAACACATTCCCAAACAATTTTGAGATCAGTGGAAGCATTATTCATTCCTATAGAATATTTATTTAAAAATACATGTTATTATTCAATCACCTCCTAAATCTTTCTGGCTGTTCTGACAAAAAGGAAAAAAAGATTACTCTTCCCACTTACTGCAAAGCGAGCAGCTCTTGTCAACTCAGGTAGAAAATTAGCTTCTCTCTGAGAGATTTTAAATCTCTATGGCAAGTAGGATAGAGATAATAGAAAATATCCTATCTAATAAAGAGGGAATATGCTAATTGACCCTCACGCTATTGCAAAGGTGGCGGTGCTGGTAGTCGGACATCCCCCAAGGGGTCCCAGATTGGAGAGGGTGCAGGCTGGGCTGGGGGACACCCCGCCCAGTGCACAAATTTCATGCACTGGGCCTCTAGTATAAATATATATTGGTGGAAATGAGGATCAATTGGGATGAATATAATTGTGAGAGTGTTTCTCTATATCATAAAAATATTTTTGTTATTATCTTACTTTCTTTAAAAAACGTAAAAAAGAAAGTTAAAATCACCTAAAGTCACACCATTTTGAGGTATCAGGATTTAACATTGTAGTTACCATCTTTCTGAGTTTCTCTTTATATTTATTTTCATGTAATTATAATTTATTTTAAATGTCTCCATATCACTTTTTAAAAAAGATTTTCATGTTGATTTTTATAGAGAGAGGAAGGGAGAGCAAGAGAGAGAGAGAAACATCCATGTGAGAGCAAAACATCTATCAGCTGCCTCCTGTATGCCACCTTCTGGGGATCGAGCCCACAACTCCAGCATGTGCCCTGACTGGGAATTGAACCAGCAATCTTTCGGTGCCTGGGACAATGCCCAACCAACTGAACAACACTGGCCAGGGCCATGTCATTATTTTTATTGGTCATGTTTTAAAAACATTTTCTGTATGTATTCTTATCTTCATATGCTCTCCCTTCTCCACAAAATAACTAATGTATTTATCCTTCCAGTCCCTTTCCATGGACATGTAGTCACATTTGAGCGTGTATTTAAAGACTCGTCACTTTGTTTTAGAAAAAAATCACAGAGTCTTTTATGCATCTTGCTTTTCTCTCTAAGCAAATATTTATAGAAATGTCTGTCAGGCAACCTGTATAGATTTAACTCATTTATTTTCATGGCTGCATGATGATAGGGATATAATTCATTTCAACCAGTACCCATGTGTGTTTGTAATTCTTAGTTGCTCTATCATGTTAGATCTTCAGTACGTGGTTCTATTATTTTTTTGTTGCTGGTGTTTAAGGGAGATGTGATTTCCTGAATTTCTCAGGAGGGGAGGACAGGAGTCAGTATAGTTTGCCTAGCCTCTCACTCCAAGGCTCGCTCACTCTCTTTTTTAAAAAAATAATTCTTTATTGTTGAAAGTATTACGTACTCCTCCCCTCCTACCCAATAGACCTCTCCATTAGTCTGCTCTCTCCTGCCCCCCTCACCCCAGGCCTTCACCCCCCTATTGTCTGTGTCCATGGGTTATGCAAATATGCATACAAGGTCTTTGGTTGATTACCTTCCACCCACCCTCCTTCCTCCACCTTCCTTCCAGGATTCTGCACTCTGTTCCATGCTTCCCTGTCTTTGGATCCACTCTGTTCATCAGTTTATTTTGTTACTTAGATTCCACATATGAGTGTTATCATGGGATACTTGTCTTTCTCTGACTTTTTCACTTAGCATGATACTCTTCAGGTCCCTCTATGCTGTCTCAAAGGGCAAGAGAGTCTTCTTTTTTGCTGCTGCATAGTATTCCATGGTGTTCATGTACCACAGCTTTTAATCCACTCATCTACTGATGGGCACTTGGGCTGTTTCCAGATCTTAGCTATTGTAAATTTCACTGCTATGAACACAGGGATGCATACCTTCTTTCTGATGGGTGTTTCCGGTTTCTTAGGATATAATTCTAGAAGTGGGACCACTGGGTCAAATGGCAGTTCCGTATTTAAGTTTTTGAGGAAACTCCATACTGTTCTCCACAATGGCTGCACCAGTCTGCATTCCCACCAGCAGTGCACAAAGGTTCCTTTTTCTCCGCATCCTCACCAGCACTTGTCGTTTGCTGATTTGTTGATGATAGCCATTCTGACAGGTGTGAGATGGTACCTCATTGTCGTTTTGATTTGCATCTCTCTGGTGATCAGTGACTTGGAGCATGTTTTCATGTGTCTCTTGGCCTCTGTAGGTCCTCTTAGGAGAAGTGTCTATATCCCAAGGCCCTCTTTTGCTCTCTGATGAAGTGTTAACACATTGCCGCCTTATACTTCCTGCTTCTGTCTTCTCTGCTGCTTCCTTTCTTCTCTCTTGCCAGTCTTCTCTGGCTGCATCCACTGTTGGAGTGTCCACTGAGGTCACTCACTCGTTCTTTTATCATGGCCCACGCACAGGTCTCATCCTGCTGGTTCAGCTGACACAGGCTCTTGGTAGAGCCATAGGTTTCCCAAGATTGAGCTGTGACTCTCATGTAAACCTCCGTGTGTGTGTGTGTGTGTGTGTGTGTGTGTGTGTGTGTGTGTGTTGGGGGGGGGGGTCAGTCCTCTATCTCTGTGCTAGAGGGCCACTTTGTCTCTGTTCAGCGAGACCTTTCCCCTCCACAAGTTTGCCACCAGCAACAGCCCTTCCCAGTGCCTGCCTGCCCCGGGCTCCTGGGAGTTGAGGCAGACACATTGGGGTGGGAGTGGGTGGGTCGTTTTCTTGGGCCTCTGTTTATACCTTCCCACCTTGCCTTGGGGACCTGGGTGTTTCTCCTGATGCACTGCCCCTTCTCCAATATCTGGGTGTTAACTCTGGTTGGGGTCAGGAAGGGTCTTTTTAGATAACATTCTGTGTCTAATTCTCTCTATCTGTCTATTCTGACCTTTTTTTTTCTGCCTGTGAGTGTGAATACTGTATTTTGTATTTTTTTCTACTCTAAGTGCTCCAGATTCTCCACATTGAGCTCAACCCATTTCTGCTCTTTTGAAAGGTCTGGTTCTGACAGTGGAAGGTCTGGCTTATGTACTTGAACTTTCCCGCAATTGCTCCTGTTAGGCACTTGGTAATAACATGTAGAAATTTGCAGGTGTGATTTCTTCATGCTGAATCTTACTTCCCTCAAGAGCAGCCCATGTAGAAAACAGCACATTTTTGTTGCCTGAATGCTTGGGGAGAGGGTCATGAATATAAAACAGTGTGTCACGAAGGTTGGAAAAGAAAATGGTCCCGAATCCGATCTGAACTTTGTGCGATGATATAATTCATTATCTCCTTCCAGGGGGAAAATTACTTTCCTGATCAAGTGTTTAAGCCATTTCCAGAGGAGCTCCGATGGGACTAAAATGTATTCTGGGAACCCAGTCACCTACGTATCTAGTTGATGTCGGTCAAGCATTTAAAAACCTTTAACTGATCATCCTTTTCTTTGTGACTTGAGTCTAATAATGACCATCTAACGCAGCGGTTCTCAACCTGTGGGTCGCAACCCCTTTGGCAGTCGAACGACCCTTTCACAGGGTCGCCTAAGACCATCCTGCATATTAGATATTTACATTACGATTCATAACAGTAGCAACATTACAGTTATGAAGTAGCAACGAAAATAATTTTATGGTTGGGTCACAGCATGAGGAACTGTATTTAAAGGGCCAGAAGGTTGAGAACCACTGATCTAACTCCATGCTTCTCAGCCAGAGGCAGTTTTGTGAGAAGGTTTGGCAATATTTGGGGACCTTTGGTTGCCACAACCTGGTGGGCAAAGAAGGGTTGCTACTGACAACAGCAGGTGGAGGGCCAGGGAAGCTGCTAACCATCCTGTAATGCACTGAACAACCCCCCAACATCCCCCCCCAAAAAAGTATCAGGTCCAACATATCAATAATCCTGAGCTTGAGAAACAGGGATCTAGCCATTCTCTTTTCCTATAAATTTCTTACTGAGTCTTTGAATCGGTCTGCTGTAGGCCTTTTCTCTTTAAGCAAGATTTAGTAAATTCTTACAGATTCTCATAACTAATTTGTTTAAAGAACTTTGTTAAACAAGGGACTGGGGGATAAACCTCAGTTAAGTCCTGAGATGTGACCCCATTACACTAGGTATCAGGCAGCTGAGCTCTGGCCTCAGGTTCAGGAGCGCCTCATTCCCAGCCCAGGCTGGAAGCCTCCGTCCAAAGCAAGGCCTTCTGGGCTCAGCACTGAGAACCTGGCCCAGACCCCACGCGCCGGCCGATGCTGACTGCTGACACGGAGCCCACAGCATGTTGGCCACCCCTGTCTCCTAATTCTTCAGTCCCAGTTAGCTTGGCCACAGCCCATCAACTTGTCTCCTGGTTGCCCGAGAGCTTGGATTTATTGTTCGTTCTCCAGCATCTCCCAGTCGCCTTCCTCTCCTATGACCAAGGGGCGCTGCTCTGTGGACACTGCTCTTCTCTCTGAGCAAACATCGCACTTGTAGAAACAAGGCCTCTGCTCTTGTCCCACCTCCAGGAAGGTCACATAGAAGAGCCACTGAGAGCCAGGGAGTGGGGAGGGCGGGAGGCCAGTGCGCCTACCTGCCCTGGGAGAGCCTGTGAGGACAGCCTCGCCTTCTCTGTCCTGGAGCGAAGGCACCAGGTCTTCATTTTTGCAAGGCAGACGGAGGTATTGATGGCAACACACGGCTCAGAAAGTGAAGAAAGGCAGGAAGGAAAAGATAATGCCACAGAGTTGTTTGAGAGAGACGTAGGGTCTTTTCTATATTTTCATGTGAAAGAAGAAATGTTTTCTAAAGACAGTTCACCTAGCAGAAATACCTCGTGTCTAAAGAAAACCAATGTCGTTGTCTCCCTTGCTCTTAAAAAAACACACAGAAAGATAACAAAGGTCAAACATCCGTAGATTCAAGGGTATTGATGTGGAAGCTGGGAAAGAGCATGTTTGAACAAGAAAATAATTTCCTCTAAAATAAGGGCTTACATGTACCTTTGCTTGGTGAAAAGTGAAAACAATGAAAGAGTATGAGATTCTGAAAATATACATCCCATCAAACGGTTTTCTTTAATCAAACCATTTAATGGTGGCCCTTGGGGTAGGGTCGGAGGGCTGGGAGGATGGTGAGATCTGCTGTCCTCAGCCCCGCTGGGCTCCCCCGTTCGCTTCCCAGCCGCCACCAGCCCCACAGGCATCTTCCACCGGATCTTTAACGGAAAAACGAGCTGATTTCTAGGTCCTCATGATTAGAACCTTGTGCAGCTGGCTTCCATCGCAGGTTTAGTTTTTAGCGCTAACAGGCTGCTGGCTTTCTCTCAAGCGCTTGGACCAGTGAGTGTGGGACTCCCAGCCAGGCCTGCAGGAACCATCCAGAAAGTCTCCTGGGTCCCAGCCAGGGGCCGCTTTCCATTGGCCTCTGAGGCCTGTGCTCACTTTTCAACTCACTCCCTTCACACGTTCTCTTCTGTTAGAAATAAAAACCTGGTAATTCTTTCCCACACAATGTGGGCAACATTCTTCAGTCTTACTCAGTTATTTGTTAGGATTTTTTAATATATAAATATATTTCTTGTTGATTTCAGAGAGAGAGAGAGAGAAACATCAATGATGAGAGAAAATCATTGATCGGCTGCCTCCTGCACACCCCCAACTGAGGATCGAGCCCGCAACCCGGGCATGTGCCCTGACCAGGAATCGAACTGGTGACCTCCTGGTTCATAGGTCGAGGCTCAACCACTGAGCCACACCAGCCGGGCTTCCCTGCTTTTCCTAATTAGGCTGATGCTCCCACCTGGGCTTCCGAATGCGGCTTTCCCCCGAGTGCCCGTGTCAGCACCGACACTGAGAAGGCCCTCCACCCCTGTGACAGCTGGTGCACAGGTGACAGTCTCACATCGCAGGTGTCCGGGGGCTGGGCCTAGCGCCACAGAGGAATGCAGGCTGTCCTCCTGAGAGAAGCAGTCATCTGCCGGGGACTTAGGGGGTAAGGTAGGGGGCGGGGAGGGGGAGAAAATGGGAGACATCTATAAAACTATCAACAATAAAATATATATTAAAAACAAACAAACAAACACCAAGTGGAAGCTTGGTTTTGTAGGAAAAGGACAGTATTGCCGTAGGTACGGAAGGCTCCCAGAGAGCCTCGGGCTCGGACTCCGCCTCCGTGTCTCCGAGTCCACAGGGCATCACTGGGAGAAGTCAGTGGGCAAAGCAGTGACTGAGGTTTGAGGGCCGGCATGTGTCAGGCAGGCCCTGGTGTGGGCCAGGTTGTTAATCATATTTTAAAATCCTCCCTGCACATGATTTTCAATACGTATGTGGAATCATATACATGCCACAAAGTGCACACAGCTTAGTACACAACCCGAGGAATTTTAACATCCGAGGTACTTGTGTATCCAACATCCAGACCAAGACATAGCACGCGCCCGGCCCCCGGAGACCCCCTCATGCTTCCTCTCACTCAAGAACCCTCTCAACGACCCCCCCCATGTGTATGTGCGAGTGTGGGGTCTTCTCAAGTCTCCCCGGGCCGGGCCGGTGCCTAGCTCCGGACATGGGCGCGGCCTTTCTAGGTGCCCCAGTGCACAGGAGCTCTTCCAGCCTCCCTGCGGACAGCGCATCGCCCACGTTTCCTTTCCAGCTTTGTGGTCAGCCTCTTGTCGTCCCCAGGAGCCGGATGGTGCACTATCGGTGCGGATTGTTTTCATTAAAACCCACAAGGACAGAGCCGTTCTCACAGAGTGAGCGCCGAGTCCGGCCAAGAAAGACCAGCTCTGAGGATGGAGCTTTTTAGCAAATTGCCAGACACGTCTCCTGAGGAGCTCCCAGCCCATTCTGCCCCCCACCCCCACCCCCCCGGTGGCCAGGCTGCTGGCATTTACAGCGACCGCAGCTCCAGGCTCTGGGTTTTCAGGGATACAATAGAGCAAGTTAAAATGCCATCAAACGTGCAGTTCTTGCTGGGATTCGGCCATTTTTCTTGCAACTCCTGGGGCTGTCGCCAGCCTTTAGTTAATTTCTGGAGCTCTGCGCAGGTTGGTTCTGACAATCGCGGTCGGTGTCCTCCTGGCGTTTATAGAAAGGCACGTTTTCGGAGGCCCTTCCTCCACACTCAGGAGGCCATGCATCAGCTGCACCTTCCAACGAGATTTGACTGTAAGTTTGCACATCAGCAAAGCGAAGGGCAGCGCAGGGGACTGTGCAGCTGCTGCCAGACGGGAGACTGTGGACCACAGACCCCGGCTGCTCCTGGGCGTCTCCCCAGGGCTTCCGAGGGGGGTAGGTGGGCTGTTCCCGGGCTGGGTCCCTGCACCTGGCAAGCAGCAGGCTTGGTCTCTTCCTTGCAGGCTCGGTGCACGTAGCCAGGAGGCCAGGCCCAGGGAGGCAGTGTCCCCTGAGCAGAGCCCACGTGTTCTAACCGGATTACTGGGACTCCTGTATTCAGGGCACTGACAGGGGGAGAGTCACGCCTTCAAGGGAAGGCTCCACGCCCCCCCAACCCGGCCCCCCCCCCCCCCCCCCCCAAATGATGAAAGGTGAATGACATCTATTTACTAGGTTTTTTCACTGGAGTATTTCCGAACGGTCAGGTTCTGCTACAGCCTGGAAAGCACATAAATGTGACTGTCCCATGAATTAATTTGGTCACTTTTGGGAAATGATTTAATTACTGGTCGCTGACTCGCGAGAGCAGAAGAAGATGGCTGGAAGAGCACCTTGCCCTTTATGCTTTATAAAAAAACTCTCCTTGAGATCAAAAAGACGCTCAAACAGAAATTTAGATTTTCTCTGACGAAACAAGAAAGTATGTCGGGGGCTAAAAATTGCGTTACTATGCAGAAAAGAGAGAAAAGTATTTAGCTCACTAATTATTATTCTATA